>NW_028126096.1:0-536674 GCF_965194825.1 Balaenoptera physalus | reverse complement strand
CGTACCCTAAGCAGTGCCCTAAGCCTAACCCTAAGCCTAACCCTAACCCTAGGCTACCCTTGACTGCTTCTGCCTCCAATAGATTTCCTAAGCACTAGTGTTTTAAAGAACAGCTTAAAAAGAGAATCCTAATGTGATTTCTTTATAATGGGTGTGTTCCTTATCTTATCCTAGTTTCTAAAGTCTTCTCCATGGCTGGACCCCCAAATAATTTTCCTTTATGTGCTAAGGGGTATCTAGAGAGTGGGATAGGTTTAATAACTACCCTAACCCTAACGCGTACCCTAACCCTAACTCCTACCCTAACCCTAACACGTACCCTAATCCTAAACCGTACCCTAAACCGAGCCCTAACCCTAACACTAACCGAAACCCTAACACTAACCCATACCCTACGCCGTACACGAAGCCTTCCCCGATCCCGTACCCTAAGCCGTACCCTAAGCCTAACCCTAAGCCTAACCCTAACGCTAGACTACCCTTGACTGCTTCTGCCTCCAATAGATTTCCTAAGCACTAGTGTTTTAAGGAACAGCTTAAAAAGAGAATCCTAATGTGATTTCTTTATAATGTGTGTGTTCCTTATCTTATCCTAGTGTCTAAACTCTTCTCCATTGCTGGACCTCCAAATAATATTCCATTACGTGCTAAGGGGTATCTAGAGAGTGGGATAGGTTTAATAACTAACCTAACCCTAACGCGTACCCTAACCCTAACCCCTACCCTAACCCTAACACGTACCCTAATCCTAACCAATACCCTAAACCGAGCCCTAACACCAACATTAACCCTAACCCTAACCCTAACCCATACCCTACGCCGCACCCGAAGCCCTCCCCGAACCCGTACCCTAAGCCGTACCCTAAGCCTAACCCTAAGCCTAACCCTAACCCTAGGCTACCCTTGACTGCTTCTGCCTCCAATAGATTTCCTAAGCACTAGTGTTTTAAGGAACAGCATAAAAAGAGAATCCTAATGTGATTTCTTTATAATGGTTGTGTTCCTTATCTTATCCTAGTGTCTAAACTCTTCTCCATGGCTGGACCACCAAATAATATTCTTTACGTGCTAAGGGGTATCTAGAGAGTGGGATAGGTTTAATAACTACCCTAACCCAAACACATACCCTAAACCTAACTCCTACCCTAACCCTAACACGTACTCTAATCCTAAACCGTACCCTAAACCGAGCCCTAACCCTAACACTAACCCTAACCCTTACCCTAACCCATACCCTATGCCGTACCAGAAGCCCTCCCCGAACCCGTACCCTAAGCTTGCCCTAAGCCTAACCCTAAGCTTAACCCTAACCCTAGGCTACCCTTGACTGCTTCTGCCTCCAATAGATTTCCTAAGCACTAGTGTTTTAAAGAACAGCTTAAAAAGAGAATCCTAATGTGATTTCTTTATAATGGGTGTGTTCCTTATCTTATCCTAGTGTCTAAACTCTTCTCCATGGCTGGACCCCCAAATAATATTCCTTTATGTGCCAAAGGGTATCTAGAGAGTGGGATAGGTTTAATAACTACCCTAAACCTAACGCGTACCCTAACCCTAACCGCTACCCTAACCCTAACACGTACCCTAATCCTAAGCCGTACCCTAAACCGAGCCCTAACCCTAACAGTAACCCAAACCCTAACACTAACCCATACCCTACGCCGTACCCGAAGCCTTCCCCCGAACCCGTACCCCAAGCCGTACCCTAAGCCTAACCCTAAGCCTTACCCTAACCCTAGACTACCCTAGACTGCTTCTGCCTCCAATAGATTTCCTAAGCACTAGTGTTTTAAGGAACAGCTTAAAAAGAGAATCCTAATGTGATTTCATTATAATGGGTGTGTTCCTTAATTTATCCTAGTGTCTAAACTCTTCTGCATGGCTGGACCCCCAAATAATATTCCTTTACGTGCTAAGGGGTATCTAGAGAGTGGGATAGGTTTAATAACTACCCTAACCCTAACGCGTACCCTAACCCTAACCCCTACCCTAACCCTAACACGTACCCTAACCCTAACTCCTACCCTAAACCTAACACGTACCCTAATGCTAAACCGTAACCTAAACCGAGCCCTAACCCTAACACTAACCCAAACCCTAACACTAACCCATACCCTACGCCGTACCCAAAGCCTTCCCCGAACCCGTACCCTAAGCCGTACCCTAAGCCAAACCCTAAGCCTTACCCTAACCCTAGACTACCCTTGACTGCTTCTGCCTCCAAAACATTTCCTAAGCACTAGTGTTTTAAGGAACAGCTTAAAAAGAGAATCCTAATGTGATTTCTTTATAAAGGGTGTGTTCCTTATCTTGGCCTAGTGTCTAAAGTCTTCTCCATGGGTGGCCCCCAACTAATATTCCTTTACGTGCTAAGGGGTATCTAGAGAGTGGGATAGGTTTAATAACTACCATAACCCTAACGCGTACCCTAACTCTAACACCTACCCTAAACCTAACACGTACCCTAATCCTAACCAATACCCTAAACCGAGCCCTAACCCTAACACTAACCCTAACCCTAACCCTAACCCATACCCTACACCGCACCCGAAGCCCTCCCCGAACCCGTACCCTAAGCAGTACCCTAAGCCTAACCCTAAGCCTAACCCTAACCCTAGGCTACCCTTGACTGCTTCTGCCTCCAATAGATTTCCTAAGCACTAGTGTTTTAAGGAACAGCTTAAAAAGAGAATCCTAATGTGATTTCATTATAATGGGTGTGTTCCTTAATTTATCCTAGTGTCTAAACTCTTCTGCATGGCTGGACCCCCAAATAATATTCCTTTACGTGCTAAGGGGTATCTAGAGAGTGGGATAGTTTTAATAACTACCCTAACACTAACGCGTACCCTAACCCTAACCCCTACCCTAACCCTAACACGTACCCTAATCCTAACCCGTACCCTAAACGGAGCCCTAACCCTAACACTAACCCAAACCCTAACCCTAACCCATACCCTACGCCGTACCCGAACCCCTCCCCGAACCCGTACCCTAAGCCGTACCCTAAGCCTAACCCTAAGCCTAACCCTAACCCTAGGCTACCCTTGACTGCTTCTGCCTCCAATAGATTTCCTAAGCACTAGTGGTTTAAGGAACAGCTTAAAAAGAGAATCCTAATGTGATTTCTTTATAAAGGGTGTGTTCCTTATCTTAGCCTAGTGTCTAAACTCTTCTCCATGGCTGGACCCCCAAATAATATTCCTTTACGTGCTAAGGGGTATCTAGAGAGTGGGATAGGTTTAATAACTACCCTAACCCTAACGCGTACCCTAACCCTAACGCGTACCCTAATCCTAACACGTACGCTAAACCTAAACTGTAGCCTAAACCGAGCCCTAACCCTAACACTAACCCTAACCCAAACACTAACCCATACCCTACGCCGTACTCTAAGCCCTCCCCGAACCCGTACCCTAAGACGTACCCTTAGCCTAACCCTAAGCCTAACCCTAACACTAGGCTACCCTTGACTGCTTCTGCCCCCAATAGATTTCCTAAGCACTAGTGTTTTAAGGAACAGCTTAAAAAGAGAATCCTAATGTGATTTCTTTATAAAGGGTGTGTTCCTTATCTTAGCCTAGTGTCTAAACTCTTCTCCATGGCTGGACCCCCAAATAATATTCCTTTACGTGCTAAGGGGTATCTAGAGAGTGGGATAGGTTTAAGAACTACCCTAACCCTAATGCGTACCCTAACCCTAACCCCTACCCTAACCCTAACACGTACACTAATCCTAAGCCGTACACTAAACCGAGCCCTAACACTAACACTAACCCAAACCCAAACCCTAAACCATACCCTATGTCGTGCCCTAACCCCTCCCTGAACCCATACCCTAAGCCGTATCCTAAGCCTAACCTTAAGCCTAACCCTAACCCTAGCCTACACTTGACTGCTTCTGCCTCCAATAGATTTCCTAAGCACTAGAGTTTTAAGGAACAGCTTAAAAAGAGAATCCTAATGTGATTTCTTTATAATGTGTGTGTTCCTTATCTTATCCTAGTGTCTAAACTCTTCTCCATTGCTGGACCTCCAAATAATATTCCATTACGTGCTAAGGGGTATCTAGAGAGTGGGATAGGTTTAATAACTAACCTAACCCTAACGCGTACCCTAACCCTAACCCCTACCCTAACCCTAACACGTACCCTAATCCTAACCAATACCCTAAACCGAGCCCTAACACCAACATTAACCCTAACCCTAACCCTAACCCATACCCTACGCCGCACCCGAAGCCCTCCCCGAACCCGTACCCTAAGCCGTACCCTAAGCCTAACCCTAAGCCTAACCCTAACCCTAGGCTACCCTTGACTGCTTATGCCTCCAATAGATTTACTAAGCACTAGTGTTTTAAGGAACAGCATAAAAAGAGAATCCTAATGTGATTTCTTTATAATGGTTGTGTTCCTTATCTTATCCTAGTGTCTAAACTCTTCTCCATGGCTGGACCACCAAATAATATTCTTTACGTGCTAAGGGGTATCTAGAGAGTGGGATAGGTTTAATAACTACCCTAACCCTAACACGTACCCTAACCCTAACTCCTACCCTAACCCTAACACGTACCCTAATCCTAAACCGTAACCTAAACCGAGCCCTAACCCTAACACTAACCCTAACCCTTACCCTAACCCATACCCTACGCCGTACCCGAAGCCCTCCCCGAACCCGTACCCTAAGCAGTGCCCTAAGCCTAACCCTAAGCCTAACCCTAACCCTAGGCTACCCTTGACTGCTTCTGCCTCCAATAGATTTCCTAAGCACTAGTGTTTTAAAGAACAGCTTAAAAAGAGAATCCTAATGTGATTTCTTTATAATGGGTGTGTTCCTTATCTTATCCTAGTTTCTAAAGTCTTCTCCATGGCTGGACCCCCAAATAATTTTCCTTTATGTGCTAAGGGGTATCTAGAGAGTGGGATAGGTTTAATAACTACCCTAACCCTAACGCGTACCCTAACCCTAACTCCTACCCTAACCCTAACACGTACCCTAATCCTAAACCGTACCCTAAACCGAGCCCTAACCCTAACACTAACCGAAACCCTAACACTAACCCATACCCTACGCCGTACACGAAGCCTTCCCCGATCCCGTACCCTAAGCCGTACCCTAAGCCTAACCCTAAGCCTAACCCTAACGCTAGACTACCCTTGACTGCTTCTGCCTCCAATAGATTTCCTAAGCACTAGTGTTTTAAGGAACAGCTTAAAAAGAGAATCCTAATGTGATTTCTTTATAATGTGTGTGTTCCTTATCTTATCCTAGTGTCTAAACTCTTCTCCTTGGCTGGATCTACAAATAATATTCCTTTACGTGCTAAGGGGTATCTAGAGGGTGGGATAGGTTTAATAACTACCCTAACCCTAACGAGTACCCTAACCCTAACCCCTACCCTAACCCTAACACGTACCCTAAATCTAACCAATACCCTAAACCGAGCCCTAACCCCAACACTAACCCTAACCCTAACCCTAACCCATACCCTACGCCGCACCCGAAGCCCTCCCCGAACCCGTACCCTAAGCCATACCCTAAGCCTAACCCTAAGCCTAACCCTAACCCTAGGCTACCCTTGACTGCTTCTTCCTCCAATAGATTTCCTAAGCACTAGTGTTTTAAGGAACAGCATAAAAAGAGAATCCTAATGTGATTTCTTTATAATGGTTGTGTTCCTTATCTTATCCTAGTGTCTAAACTCTTCTCCATGGCTGGACCACCAAATAATATTATTTACGTGCTAAGGGGTATCTAGAGAGTGGGATAGGTTTAATAACTACCCTAACCCAAACACGTACCCTAAACCTAACTCCTACCCTAACCCTAACACGTACTCTAATCCTAAACCGTACCCTAAACCGAGCCCTAACCCTAACACTAACCCTAACCCTTACCCTAACCCATACCCTACGCCGTACCAGAAGCCCTCCCCGAACCCGTACCCTAAGCTTGCCCTAAGCCTAACCCTAAGCTTAACCCTAACCCTAGGCTACCCTTGACTGCTTCTGCCTCCAATAGATTTCCTAAGCACTAGTGTTTTAAAGAACAGCTTAAAAAGAGAATCCTAATGTGATTTCTTTATAATGGGTGTGTTCCTTATCTTATCCTAGTGTCTAAACTCTTCTCCATGGCTGGACCCCCAAATAATATTCCTTTATGTGCCAAAGGGTATCTAGAGAGTGGGATAGGTTTAATAACTACCCTAAACCTAACGCGTACCCTAACCCTAACCGCTACCCTAACCCTAACACGTACCCTAATCCTAAGCCGTACCCTAAACCGAGCCCTAACCCTAACAGTAACCCAAACCCTAACACTAACCCATACCCTACGCCGTACCCGAAGCCTTCCCCGAACCCGTACCCCAAGCCGTACCCTAAGCCTAACCCTAAGCCTTACCCTAACCCTAGACTACCCTAGACTGCTTCTGCCTCCAATAGATTTCCTAAGCACTAGTGTTTTAAGGAACAGCTTAAAAAGAGAATCCTAATGTGATTTCATTATAATGGGTGTGTTCCTTAATTTATCCTAGTGTCTAAACTCTTCTGCATGGCTGGACCCCCAAATAATATTCCTTTACGTGCTAAGGGGTATCTAGAGAGTGGGATAGGTTTAATAACTACCCTAACCCTAACGCGTACCCTAACCCTAACCCCTACCCTAACCCTAACACGTACCCTAATCCTAACCCGTACCCTAAACGGAGCCCTAACCCTAACACTAACCCAAACCCTAACCCTAACCCATACCCTACGCCGTACCCGAACCCCTCCCCGAACCCGTACCCTAAGCCGAACCCTAAGCCTAACCCTAAGCGTAACCCTAACCCTAGGCTACCCTTGACTGCTTCTGCCTCCAATAGATTTCCTAAGCACTAGTGGTTTAAGGAACAGCTTAAAAAGAGAATCCTAATGTGATTTCTTTATAATGTGTGTGTTCCTTATATTATCTTAGTGTCTAAACTCTTCTCCATGGCTGGACCACCAAATAATATTCCTTTACGTGCTAAGGGGTATCTAGAGAGTGGGATAGGTTTAATAACTACCCTAACCCTAACGCGTACCCTAACCCTAACCCCTACCCTAACCCTAACACGTACCCTAACCCTAACTCCTACCCTAAACCTAACACGTACCCTAATGCTAAACCGTAACCTAAACCGAGCCCTAACCCTAACACTAACCCAAACCCTAACACTAACCCATACCCTACGCCGTACCCAAAGCCTTCCCCGAACCCGTACCCTAAGCCGTACCCTAAGCCAAACCCTAAGCCTTACCCTAACCCTAGACTACCCTTGACTGCTTCTGCCTCCAAAACATTTCCTAAGCACTAGTGTTTTAAGGAACAGCTTAAAAAGAGAATCCTAATGTGATTTCTTTATAAAGGGTGTGTTCCTTATCTTGGCCTAGTGTCTAAAGTCTTCTCCATGGGTGGCCCCCAACTAATATTCCTTTACGTGCTAAGGGGTATCTAGAGAGTGGGATAGGTTTAATAACTACCATAACCCTAACGCGTACCCTAACTCTAACACCTACCCTAAACCTAACACGTACCCTAATCCTAACCAATACCCTAAACCGAGCCCTAACCCTAACACTAACCCTAACCCTAACCCTAACCCATACCCTACACCGCACCCGAAGCCCTCCCCGAACCCGTACCCTAAGCAGTACCCTAAGCCTAACCCTAAGCCTAACACTAACCCTAGGCTACCCTTGACTGCTTCTGCCTCCAATAGATTTCCTAAGCACTAGTGGTTTAAGGAACAGCTTAAAAAGAGAATCCTAATGTGATTTCTTTATAAAGGGTGTGTTCCTTATCTTAGCCTAGTGTCTAAACTCTTCTCCATGGCTGGACCCCCAAATAATATTCCTTTACGTGCTAAGGGGTATCTAGAGAGTGGGATAGGTTTAATAACTACCCTAACCCTAACGCGTACCCTAACCCTAACGCGTACCCTAATCCTAACACGTACGCTAAACCTAAACTGTAGCCTAAACCGAGCCCTAACCCTAACACTAACCCTAACCCAAACACTAACCCATACCCTACGCCGTACTCTAAGCCCTCCCCGAACCCGTACCCTAAGACGTACCCTTAGCCTAACCCTAAGCCTAACCCTAACACTAGGCTACCCTTGACTGCTTCTGCCCCCAATAGATTTCCTAAGCACTAGTGTTTTAAGGAACAGCTTAAAAAGAGAATCCTAATGTGATTTCTTTATAAAGGGTGTGTTCCTTATCTTAGCCTAGTGTCTAAACTCTTCTCCATGGCTGGACCCCCAAATAATATTCCTTTACGTGCTAAGGGGTATCTAGAGAGTGGGATAGGTTTAAGAACTACCCTAACCCTAATGCGTACCCTAACCCTAACCCCTACCCTAACCCTAACACGTACACTAATCCTAAGCCGTACACTAAATCGAGCCCTAACACTAACACTAACCCAAACCCAAACCCTAAACCATACCCTATGTCGTGCCCTAACCCCTCCCCGAACCCATACCCTAAGCCGTATCCTAAGCCTAACCTTAAGCCTAACCCTAACCCTAGCCTACCCTTGACTGCTTCTGCCTCCAATAGATTTCCTAAGCACTAGAGTTTTAAGGAACAGCTTAAAAAGAGAATCCTAATGTGATTTCTTTATAATGTGTGTGTTCCTTATCTTATCCTAGTGTCTAAACTCTTCTCCATTGCTGGACCTCCAAATAATATTCCATTACGTGCTAAGGGGTATCTAGAGAGTGGGATAGGTTTAATAACTAACCTAACCCTAACGCGTACCCTAACCCTAACCCCTACCCTAACCCTAACACGTACCCTAATCCTAACCAATACCCTAAACCGAGCCCTAACACCAACATTAACCCTAACCCTAACCCTAACCCATACCCTACGCCGCACCCGAAGCCCTCCCCGAACCCGTACCCTAAGCCGTACCCTAAGCCTAACCCTAAGCCTAACCCTAACCCTAGGCTACCCTTGACTGCTTCTGCCTCCAATAGATTTCCTAAGCACTAGTGTTTTAAGGAAGAGCATAAAAAGAGAATCCTAATGTGATTTCTTTATAATGGTTGTGTTCCTTATCTTATCCTAGTGTCTAAACTCTTCTCCATGGCTGGACCACCAAATAATATTCTTTACGTGCTAAGGGGTATCTAGAGAGTGGGATAGGTTTAATAACTACCCTAACCCTAACACGTACCCTAACCCTAACTCCTACCCTAACCCTAACACGTACCCTAATCCTAAACCGTAACCTAAACCGAGCCCTAACCCTAACACTAACCCTAACCCTTACCCTAACCCATACCCTACGCCGTACCCGAAGCCCTCCCCGAACCCGTACCCTAAGCAGTGCCCTAAGCCTAACCCTAAGCCTAACCCTAACCCTAGGCTACCCTTGACTGCTTCTGCCTCCAATAGATTTCCTAAGCACTAGTGTTTTAAAGAACAGCTTAAAAAGAGAATCCTAATGTGATTTCTTTATAATGGGTGTGTTCCTTATCTTATCCTAGTTTCTAAAGTCTTCTCCATGGCTGGACCCCCAAATAATTTTCCTTTATGTGCTAAGGGGTATCTAGAGAGTGGGATAGGTTTAATAACTACCCTAACCCTAACGCGTACCCTAACCCTAACTCCTACCCTAACCCTAACACGTACCCTAATCCTAAACCGTACCCTAAACCGAGCCCTAACCCTAACACTAACCGAAACCCTAACACTAACCCATACCCTACGCCGTACACGAAGCCTTCCCCGATCCCGTACCCTAAGCCGTACCCTAAGCCTAACCCTAAGCCTAACCCTAACGCTAGACTACCCTTGACTGCTTCTGCCTCCAATAGATTTCCTAAGCACTAGTGTTTTAAGGAACAGCTTAAAAAGAGAATCCTAATGTGATTTCTTTATAATGTGTGTGTTCCTTATCTTATCCTAGTGTCTAAACTCTTCTCCATTGCTGGACCTCCAAATAATATTCCATTACGTGCTAAGGGGTATCTAGAGAGTGGGATAGGTTTAATAACTAACCTAACCCTAACGCGTACCCTAACCCTAACCCCTACCCTAACCCTAACACGTACCCTAATCCTAACCAATACCCTAAACCGAGCCCTAACACCAACATTAACCCTAACCCTAACCCTAACCCATACCCTACGCCGCACCCGAAGCCCTCCCCGAACCCGTACCCTAAGCCGTACCCTAAGCCTAACCCTAAGCCTAACCCTAACCCTAGGCTACCCTTGACTGCTTCTGCCTCCAATAGATTTCCTAAGCACTAGTGTTTTAAGGAACAGCATAAAAAGAGAATCCTAATGTGATTTCTTTATAATGGTTGTGTTCCTTATCTTATCCTAGTGTCTAAACTCTTCTCCATGGCTGGACCACCAAATAATATTCTTTACGTGCTAAGGGGTATCTAGAGAGTGGGATAGGTTTAATAACTACCCTAACCCTAACACGTACCCTAACCCTAACTCCTACCCTAACCCTAACACGTACCCTAATCCTAAACCGTAACCTAAACCGAGCCCTAACCCTAACACTAACCCTAACCCTTACCCTAACCCATACCCTACGCCGTACCCGAAGCCCTCCCCGAACCCGTACCCTAAGCAGTGCCCTAAGCCTAACCCTAAGCCTAACCCTAACCCTAGGCTACCCTTGACTGCTTCTGCCTCCAATAGATTTCCTAAGCACTAGTGTTTTAAAGAACAGCTTAAAAAGAGAATCCTAATGTGATTTCTTTATAATGGGTGTGTTCCTTATCTTATCCTAGTTTCTAAAGTCTTCTCCATGGCTGGACCCCCAAATAATTTTCCTTTATGTGCTAAGGGGTATCTAGAGAGTGGGATAGGTTTAATAACTACCCTAACCCTAACGCGTACCCTAACCCTAACTCCTACCCTAACCCTAACACGTACCCTAATCCTAAACCGTACCCTAAACCGAGCCCTAACCCTAACACTAACCGAAACCCTAACACTAACCCATACCCTACGCCGTACACGAAGCCTTCCCCGATCCCGTACCCTAAGCCGTACCCTAAGCCTAACCCTAAGCCTAACCCTAACGCTAGACTACCCTTGACTGCTTCTGCCTCCAATAGATTTCCTAAGCACTAGTGTTTTAAGGAACAGCTTAAAAAGAGAATCCTAATGTGATTTCTTTATAATGTGTGTGTTCCTTATCTTATCCTAGTGTCTAAACTCTTCTCCTTGGCTGGATCTACAAATAATATTCCTTTACGTGCTAAGGGGTATCTAGAGGGTGGGATAGGTTTAATAACTACCCTAACCCTAACGAGTACCCTAACCCTAACCCCTACCCTAACCCTAACACGTACCCTAAATCTAACCAATACCCTAAACCGAGCCCTAACCCCAACACTAACCCTAACCCTAACCCTAACCCATACCCTACGCCGCACCCGAAGCCCTCCCCGAACCCGTACCCTAAGCCATACCCTAAGCCTAACCCTAAGCCTAACCCTAACCCTAGGCTACCCTTGACTGCTTCTTCCTCCAATAGATTTCCTAAGCACTAGTGTTTTAAGGAACAGCATAAAAAGAGAATCCTAATGTGATTTCTTTATAATGGTTGTGTTCCTTATCTTATCCTAGTGTCTAAACTCTTCTCCATGGCTGGACCACCAAATAATATTATTTACGTGCTAAGGGGTATCTAGAGAGTGGGATAGGTTTAATAACTACCCTAACCCAAACACGTACCCTAAACCTAACTCCTACCCTAACCCTAACACGTACTCTAATCCTAAACCGTACCCTAAACCGAGCCCTAACCCTAACAGTAACCCAAACCCTAACACTAACCCATACCCTACGCCGTACCCGAAGCCTTCCCCGAACCCGTACCCCAAGCCGTACCCTAAGCCTAACCCTAAGCCTTACCCTAACCCTAGACTACCCTAGACTGCTTCTGCCTCCAATAGATTTCCTAAGCACTAGTGTTTTAAGGAACAGCTTAAAAAGAGAATCCTAATGTGATTTCATTATAATGGGTGTGTTCCTTAATTTATCCTAGTGTCTAAACTCTTCTGCATGGCTGGACCCCCAAATAATATTCCTTTACGTGCTAAGGGGTATCTAGAGAGTGGGATAGGTTTAATAACTACCCTAACCCTAACGCGTACCCTAACCCTAACCCCTACCCTAACCCTAACACGTACCCTAATCCTAACCCGTACCCTAAACGGAGCCCTAACCCTAACACTAACCCAAACCCTAACCCTAACCCATACCCTATGCCGTACCCGAACCCCTCCCCGAACCCGTACCCTAAGCCGAACCCTAAGCCTAACCCTAAGCGTAACCCTAACCCTAGGCTACCCTTGACTGCTTCTGCCTCCAATAGATTTCCTAAGCACTAGTGGTTTAAGGAACAGCTTAAAAAGAGAATCCTAATGTGATTTCTTTATAATGTGTGTGTTCCTTATATTATCTTAGTGTCTAAACTCTTCTCCATGGCTGGACCACCAAATAATATTCCTTTACGTGCTAAGGGGTATCTAGAGAGTGGGATAGGTTTAATAACTACCCTAACCCTAACGCGTACCCTAACCCTAACCCCTACCCTAACCCTAACACGTACCCTAACCCTAACTCCTACCCTAAACCTAACACGTACCCTAATGCTAAACCGTAACCTAAACCGAGCCCTAACCCTAACACTAACCCAAACCCTAACACTAACCCATACCCTACGCCGTACCCAAAGCCTTCCCCGAACCCGTACCCTAAGCCGTACCCTAAGCCAAACCCTAAGCCTTACCCTAACCCTAGACTACCCTTGACTGCTTCTGCCTCCAAAACATTTCCTAAGCACTAGTGTTTTAAGGAACAGCTTAAAAAGAGAATCCTAATGTGATTTCTTTATAAAGGGTGTGTTCCTTATCTTGGCCTAGTGTCTAAAGTCTTCTCCATGGGTGGCCCCCAACTAATATTCCTTTACGTGCTAAGGGGTATCTAGAGAGTGGGATAGGTTTAATAACTACCATAACCCTAACGCGTACCCTAACTCTAACACCTACCCTAAACCTAACACGTACCCTAATCCTAACCAATACCCTAAACCGAGCCCTAACCCTAACACTAACCCTAACCCTAACCCTAACCCATACCCTACACCGCACCCGAAGCCCTCCCCGAACCCGTACCCTAAGCAGTACCCTAAGCCTAACCCTAAGCGTAACCCTAACCCTAGGCTACCCTTGACTGCTTCTGCCTCCAATAGATTTCCTAAGCACTAGTGTTTTAAGGAACAGCTTAAAAAGAGAATCCTAATGTGATTTCATTATAATGGGTGTGTTCCTTAATTTATCCTAGTGTCTAAACTCTTCTGCATGGCTGGACCCCCAAATAATATTCCTTTACGTGCTAAGGGGTATCTAGAGAGTGGGATAGTTTTAATAACTACCCTAACACTAACGCGTACCCTAACCCTAACCCCTACCCTAACCCTAACACGTACCCTAATCCTAACCCGTACCCTAAACGGAGCCCTAACCCTAACACTAACCCAAACCCTAACCCTAACCCATACCCTACGCCGTACCCGAACCCCTCCCCGAACCCGTACCCTAAGCCGTACCCTAAGCCTAACCCTAAGCCTAACCCTAACCCTAGGCTACCCTTGACTGCTTCTGCCTCCAATAGATTTCCTAAGCACTAGTGGTTTAAGGAACAGCTTAAAAAGAGAATCCTAATGTGATTTCTTTATAAAGGGTGTGTTCCTTATCTTAGCCTAGTGTCTAAACTCTTCTCCATGGCTGGACCCCCAAATAATATTCCTTTACGTGCTAAGGGGTATCTAGAGAGTGGGATAGGTTTAATAACTACCCTAACCCTAACGCGTACCCTAACCCTAACGCGTACCCTAATCCTAACACGTACGCTAAACCTAAACTGTAGCCTAAACCGAGCCCTAACCCTAACACTAACCCTAACCCAAACACTAACCCATACCCTACGCCGTACTCTAAGCCCTCCCCGAACCCGTACCCTAAGACGTACCCTTAGCCTAACCCTAAGCCTAACCCTAACACTAGGCTACCCTTGACTGCTTCTGCCCCCAATAGATTTCCTAAGCACTAGTGTTTTAAGGAACAGCTTAAAAAGAGAATCCTAATGTGATTTCTTTATAAAGGGTGTGTTCCTTATCTTAGCCTAGTGTCTAAACTCTTCTCCATGGCTGGACCCCCAAATAATATTCCTTTACGTGCTAAGGGGTATCTAGAGAGTGGGATAGGTTTAAGAACTACCCTAACCCTAATGCGTACCCTAACCCTAACCCCTACCCTAACCCTAACACGTACACTAATCCTAAGCCGTACACTAAACCGAGCCCTAACACTAACACTAACCCAAACCCAAACCCTAAACCATACCCTATGTCGTGCCCTAACCCCTCCCCAAACCCGTACCCTAAGCCGTATCCTAAGCCTAACCTTAAGCCTAACCCTAACCCTAGCCTACCCTTGACTGCTTCTGCCTCCAATAGATTTCCTAAGCACTAGAGTTTTAAGGAACAGCTTAAAAAGAGAATCCTAATGTGATTTCTTTATAATGTGTGTGTTCCTTATCTTATCCTAGTGTCTAAACTCTTCTCCATTGCTGGACCTCCAAATAATATTCCATTACGTGCTAAGGGGTATCTAGAGAGTGGGATAGGTTTAATAACTAACCTAACCCTAACGCGTACCCTAACCCTAACCCCTACCCTAACCCTAACACGTACCCTAATCCTAACCAATACCCTAAACCGAGCCCTAACACCAACATTAACCCTAACCCTAACCCTAACCCATACCCTACGCCGCACCCGAAGCCCTCCCCGAACCCGTACCCTAAGCCGTACCCTAAGCCTAACCCTAAGCCTAACCCTAACCCTAGGCTACCCTTGACTGCTTCTGCCTCCAATAGATTTCCTAAGCACTAGTGTTTTAAGGAACAGCATAAAAAGAGAATCCTAATGTGATTTATTTATAATGGTTGTGTTCCTTATCTTATCCTAGTGTCTAAACTCTTCTCCATGGCTGGACCACCAAATAATATTCTTTACGTGCTAAGGGGTATCTAGAGAGTGGGTTAGGTTTAAAACTACCCTAACCCTAACACGTACCCTAACCCTAACTCCTACCCTAACCCTAACACGTACCCTAATCCTAAACCGTAACCTAAACCGAGCCCTAACCCTAACACTAACCCTAACCCTTACCCTAACCCATACCCTACGCCGTACCCGAAGCCCTCCCCGAACCCGTACCCTAAGCAGTGCCCTAAGCCTAACCCTAAGCCTAACCCTAACCCTAGGCTACCCTTGACTGCTTCTGCCTCCAATAGATTTCCTAAGCACTAGTGTTTTAAAGAACAGCTTAAAAAGAGAATCCTAATGTTATTTCTTTATAATGGGTGTGTTCCTTATCTTATCCTAGTGTCTAAAGTCTTCTCCATGGCTGGACCCCCAAATAATTTTCCTTTATGTGCTAAGGGGTATCTAGAGAGTGGGATAGGTTTAATAACTACCCTAACCCTAACGCGTACCCTAACCCTAACTCCTACCCTAACCCTAACACGTACCCTAATCCTAAACCGTACCCTAAACCGAGCCCTAACCCTAACACTAACCGAAACCCTAACACTAACCCATACCCTACGCCGTACACGAAGCCTTCCCCGAACCCGTACCCTAAGCCGTACCCTAAGCCTAACCCTAAGCCTAACCCTAACGCTAGACTACCCTTGACTGCTTCTGCCTCCAATAGATTTCCTAAGCACTAGTGTTTTAAGGAACAGCTTAAAAAGAGAATCCTAATGTGATTTCTTCATAATGTGTGTGTTCCTTATCTTATCCTAGTGTCTAAACTCTTCTCCTTGGCTGGATCTACAAATAATATTCCTTTACGTGCTAAGGGGTATCTAGAGGGTGGGATAGGTTTAATAACTACCCTAACCCTAACGAGTACCCTAACCCTAACCCCTACCCTAACCCTAACACGTACCCTAATCCTAACCAATACCCTAAACCGAGCCCTAACCCCAACACTAACCCTAACCCTAACCCTAACCCATACCCTACGCCGCACCCGAAGCCCTCCCCGAACCCGTACCCTAAGCCGTACCCTAAGCCTAACCCTAAGCCTAACCCTAACCCTAGGCTACCCTTGACTGCTTCTTCCTCCAATAGATTTCCTAAGCACTAGTGTTTTAAGGAACAGCATAAAAAGAGAATCCTAATGTGATTTCTTTATAATGGTTGTGTTCCTTATCTTATCCTAGTGTCTAAACTCTTCTCCATGGCTGGACCACCAAATAATATTATTTACGTGCTAAGGGGTATCTAGAGAGTGGGATAGGTTTAATAACTACCCTAACCCAAACACGTACCCTAAACCTAACTCCTACCCTAACCCTAACACGTACCCTAATCCTAAACCGTACCCTAAACCGAGCCCTAACCCTAACACTAACCCTAACCCTTACCCTAACCCATATCCTACGCCGTACCAGAAGCCCTCCCCGAACCCGTACCCTAAGATTGCCCTAAGCCTAACCCTAAGCTTAACCCTAACCCTAGGCTACCCTTGACTGCTTCTGCCTCCAATAGATTTCCTAAGCACTAGTGTTTTAAAGAACAGCTTAAAAAGAGAATCCTAATGTGATTTCTTTATAATGGGTGTGTTCCTTATCTTATCCTAGTGTCTAAACTCTTCTCCATGGCTGGACCCCCAAATAATATTCCTTTATGTGCCAAAGGGTATCTAGAGAGTGGGATAGGTTTAATAACTACCCTAAACCTAACGCGTACCCTAACCCTAACCGCTACCCTAACCCTAACACGTACCCTAATCCTAAGCCGTACCCTAAACCGAGCCCTAACCCTAACAGTAACCCAAACCCTAACACTAACCCATACCCTACGCCGTACCCGAAGCCTTCGCCGAACTCGTACCCCAAGCCGTACCCTAAGCCTAACCCTAAGCCTTACCCTAACCCTAGACTACCCTAGACTGCTTCTGCCTCCAATAGATTTCCTAAGCACTAGTGTTTTAAGTAACAGCTTAAAAAGAGAATCCTAATGTGATTTCTTTATAAAGGGTGTGTTCCTTATCTTAGCCTAGTGTCTAAACTCTTCTCCATGGCTGGACCCCCAAATAATATTCCTTTACGTGCTAAGGGGTATCTAGAGAGTGGGATAGGTTTAATAACTACCCTAACCCTAACGCGTACCCTAACCCTAACGCGTACCCTAATCCTAACACGTACGCTAAACCTAAACTGTAGCCTAAACCGAGCCCTAACCCTAACACTAACCCTAACCCAAACACTAACCCATACCCTACGCCGTACTCTAAGCCCTCCCCGAACCCGTACCCTAAGACGTACCCTTAGCCTAACCCTAAGCCTAACCCTAACACTAGGCTACCCTTGACTGCTTCTGCCCCCAATAGATTTCCTAAGCACTAGTGTTTTAAGGAACAGCTTAAAAAGAGAATCCTAATGTGATTTCTTTATAAAGGGTGTGTTCCTTATCTTAGCCTAGTGTCTAAACTCTTCTCCATGGCTGGACCCCCAAATAATATTCCTTTACGTGCTAAGGGGTATCTAGAGAGTGGGATAGGTTTAAGAACTACCCTAACCCTAATGCGTACCCTAACCCTAACCCCTACCCTAACCCTAACACGTACACTAATCCTAAGCCGTACACTAAACCGAGCCCTAACACTAACACTAACCCAAACCCAAACCCTAAACCATACCCTATGTCGTGCCCTAACCCCTCCCCGAACCCATACCCTAAGCCGTATCCTAAGCCTAACCTTAAGCCTAACCCTAACCCTAGCCTACCCTTGACTGCTTCTGCCTCTAATAGATTTCCTAAGCACTAGAGTTTTAAGGAACAGCTTAAAAAGAGAATCCTAATGTGATTTCTTTATAATGTGTGTGTTCCTTATCTTATCCTAGTGTCTAAACTCTTCTCCATTGCTGGACCTCCAAATAATATTCCATTACGTGCTAAGGGGTATCTAGAGAGTGGGATAGGTTTAATAACTAACCTAACCCTAACGCGTACCCTAACCCTAACCCCTACCCTAACCCTAACACGTACCCTAATCCTAACCAATACCCTAAACCGAGCCCTAACACCAACATTAACCCTAACCCTAACCCTAACCCATACCCTACGCCGCACCCGAAGCCCTCCCCGAACCCGTACCCTAAGCCGTACCCTAAGCCTAACCCTAAGCCTAACCCTAACCCTAGGCTACCCTTGACTGCTTCTGCCTCCAATAGATTTCCTAAGCACTAGTGTTTTAAGGAACAGCATAAAAAGAGAATCCTAATGTGATTTATTTATAATGGTTGTGTTCCTTATCTTATCCTAGTGTCTAAACTCTTCTCCATGGCTGGACCACCAAATAATATTCTTTACGTGCTAAGGGGTATCTAGAGAGTGGGTTAGGTTTAAAACTACCCTAACCCTAACACGTACCCTAACCCTAACTCCTACCCTAACCCTAACACGTACCCTAATCCTAAACCGTAACCTAAACCGAGCCCTAACCCTAACACTAACCCTAACCCTTACCCTAACCCATACCCTACGCCGTACCCGAAGCCCTCCCCGAACCCGTACCCTAAGCAGTGCCCTAAGCCTAACCCTAAGCCTAACCCTAACCCTAGGCTACCCTTGACTGCTTCTGCCTCCAATAGATTTCCTAAGCACTAGTGTTTTAAAGAACAGCTTAAAAAGAGAATCCTAATGTAATTTCTTTATAATGGGTGTGTTCCTTATCTTATCCTAGTGTCTAAAGTCTTCTCCATGGCTGGACCCCCAAATAATTTTCCTTTATGTGCTAAGGGGTATCTAGAGAGTGGGATAGGTTTAATAACTACCCTAACCCTAACGCGTACCCTAACCCTTACTCCTACCCTAACCCTAACACGTACCCTAATCCTAAACCGTACCCTAAACCGAGCCCTAACCCTAACACTAACCGAAACCCTAACACTAACCCATACCCTACGCCGTACACGAAGCCTTCCCCGAACCCGTACCCTAAGCCGTACCCTAAGCCTAACCCTAAGCCTAACCCTAACGCTAGACTACCCTTGACTGCTTCTGCCTCCAATAGATTTCCTAAGCACTAGTGTTTTAAGGAACAGCTTAAAAAGAGAATCCTAATGTGATTTCTTTATAATGTGTGTGTTCCTTATCTTATCCTAGTGTCTAAACTCTTCTCCTTGGCTGGATCTACAAATAATATTCCTTTACGTGCTAAGGGGTATCTAGAGGGTGGGATAGGTTTAATAACTACCCTAACCCTAACGAGTACCCTAACCCTAAACCCTACCCTAACCCTAACACGTACCCTAATCCTAACCAATACCCTAAACCGAGCCCTAACCCCAACACTAACCCTAACCCTAACCCTAACCCATACCCTACGCCGCACCCGAAGCCCTCCCCGAACCCGTACCCTAAGCCTAACCCTAAGCCTAACCCTAACCCTAGGCTACCCTTGACTGCTTCTTCCTCCAATAGATTTCCTAAGCACTAGTGTTTTAAGGAACAGCATAAAAAGAGAATCCTAATGTGATTTCTTTATAATGGTTGTGTTCCTTATCTTATCCTAGTGTCTAAACTCTTCTCCATGGCTGGACCACCAAATAATATTATTTACGTGCTAAGGGGTATCTAGAGAGTGGGATAGGTTTAATAACTACCCTAACCCAAACACGTACCCTAACCCTAACCGCTACCCTAACCCTAACACGTACCCTAATCCTAAGCCGTACCCTAAACCGAGCCCTAACCCTAACAGTAACCCAAACCCTAACACTAACCCATACCCTACGCCGTACCCGAAGCCTTCCCCGAACTCGTACCCCAAGCCGTACCCTAAGCCTAACCCTAAGCCTTACCCTAACCCTAGACTACCCTAGACTGCTTCTGCCTCCAATAGATTTCCTAAGCACTAGTGTTTTAAGGAACAGCTTAAAAAGAGAATCCTAATGTGATTTCATTATAATGGGTGTGTTCCTTAATTTATCCTAGTGTCTAAACTCTTCTGCATGGCTGGACCCCCAAATAATATTCCTTTACGTGCTAAGGGGTATCTAGAGAGTGGGATAGGTTTAATAACTACCCTAACCCTAACGCGTACCCTAACCCTAACCCCTACCCTAACCCTAACACGTACCCTAATCCTAACCCGTACCCTAAACGGAGCCCTAACCCTAACACTAACCCAAACCCTAACCCTAACCCATACCCTACGCCGTACCCGAACCCCTCCCCGAACCCGTACCCTAAGCCGTACCCTAAGCCTAACCCTAAGCCTAACCCTAACCCTAGGCTACCCTTGACTGCTTCTGCCTCCAATAGATTTCCTAAGCACTAGTGGTTTAAGGAACAGCTTAAAAAGAGAATCCTAATGTGATTTCTTTATAATGTGTGTGTTCCTTATATTATCTTAGTGTCTAAACTCTTCTCCATGGCTGGACCACCAAATAATATTCCTTTACGTGCTAAGGGGTATCTAGAGAGTGGGATAGGTTTAATAACTACCCTAACCCTAACGCGTACCCTAACCCTAACCCCTACCCTAACCCTAACACGTACCCTAAACCTAAACTGTACCCTAAACCGAGCCCTAACCCTAACACTAACCCTAACCCTAACACTAACCCAAACCCTGCGCCATACCCGAAGCCCTCCCCGAACCCGTACCCTAAGCCGTACCCTTAGCCTAACCCTAAGCCTAACCCTAACACTAGGCTACCCTTGACTGCTTCTGCCCCCAATAGATTTCCTAAGCACTAGTGTTTTAAGGAACAGCTTAAAAAGAGAATCCTAATGTGATTTCTTTATAAAGGGTGTGTTCCTTATCTTAGCCTAGTGTCTAAACTCTTCTCCATGGCTGGACCCCCAAATAACATTCCTTTACGTGATAAGGGGTATCTAGAGAGTGGGATAGGTTTAATAACCCTAACCCTAACACATATCCTAACCCTAACCCCTACCCTAACCCTAATACGTACCCTAATCCTAAACCGTACCCTAAACCGAGCCCTAACCCTAACACTAACACTAACCCTAACCCTAACCCATACCCTACGCCGTACCCGAAGCCCTCCCCGAACCCGTACCCTAAGCCGTATCCTAAGCCTAACCTTAAGCCTAACCCTAACCCTAGGCTACCCTTGACTGCTTCTGCCTCCAATAGATTTCCTAAGCACTAGTGTTTTAAAGAACAGCTTAAAAAGAGAATCCTAATGTGATTTCTTTATAATGGGTGTGTTCCTTATCTTATCCTAGTGTCTAAACTCTTCTCCATGGCTGGACCCCCAAATAATATTCCTTTATGTGCTAATGGGTATCTAGAGAGTGGGTTAGGTTTAATAACTACCCTAAACTTAACGCGTACCCTAACCCTAACCCCTACCCTAACCCTAACACGTACCCTAATCCTAAACCGTACCCTAAACCGAGCCCTAACCTTAACACTAACCCAAACCCTAACACTAACCCATACCCTACGCCGTACCCGAAGCCCTCCCCGGACCCGTACCCTAAGCTTGCCCTAAGCCTAACCCTAAGCCTAACCCTAAACCTAGGCTACCCTTGACTGCTTCTGCCTCCAATAGATTTCCTAAGCACTAGTGTTTTAAAGAACAGCTCAAAAAGAGAATCCTAATGTGATTTCTTTATAATGGGTGTGTTCCTTATCTTATCCTAGTGTCTAAACTCTTCTGCATGGCTGGACCCCCAAATAATATTCCTTTACGTGCTAAGGGGTATCTAGAGAGTGGGATAGGTTTAATAACTACCCTAAACCTAAGGCGTACCCTAACCCTAACCCCTACCCTAACCCTAACACGTACCCTAATCCTAAACCGTACCCTAAACCGAGCCCTAACCCTAACCCTAACCCTAACCCTAACCCTAACCCTAACCCAAACACGTACCCTAAACCTAACTCCTACCCTAACCCTAACACGTACCCTAATCCTAAACCGTACCCTAAACCGAGCCCTAACCCTAACACTAACCCTAACCCTTACCCTAACCCATACCCTACGCCGTACCCGAAGCCTTCCCCGAACCCGTACCCTAAGCCGTACCCTAAGCCAAACCCTAAGCCTTACCCTAACCCTAGACTACCCTTGACTGCTTCTGCCTCCAAAACATTTCCTAAGCACTAGTGTTTTAAGGAACATCTTAAAAAGAGAATCCTAATGTGATTTCTTTATAAAGGGTGTGTTCCTTATCTTGGTCTAGTGTCTAAACTCTTCTCCATGGGTGGCCCCCAAATAATATTCCTTTACGTGCTAAGGGGTATCTAGAGAGTGGGATAGGTTTAATAAGTACCCTAACCCTAACGCGTACCCTAACTCTAACACCTACCCTAAACCTAACACGTACCCTAATCCTAACCAATACCCTAAACCGAGCCCTAACCCTAACACTAACCCTAACCCTAACCCTAACCCATACCCTACACCGCACCCGAACCCCTCCCCGAACCCGTACCCTAAGCCGTACCCTAAGCCTAACCCTATCCCTAGGCTACCCTTGACTGCTTCTGCCTCCAATAGATTTCCTAAGCACTAGTGGTTTAAGGAACAGCTTAAAAAGAGAATCCTAATGTGATTTCTTTTTAATGTGTGTGTTCCTTATATTATCTTAGTGTCTAAACTCTTCTCCATGGCTGGACCCACAAATAATATTCCTTTACGTGGTAAGGGGTATCTAGAGAGTGGGATAGGTTTAATAACTACCCTAACCCTAACGCGTACACTAACCCTAACGCGTACCCTAACCCTAACACGTACCCTAAACCTAAAGTGTAGCCTAAACCGAGCCCTAACCCTAACACTAACCCTAACCCAAACACTAACCCATACCCTACGCCGTACTCTAAGCCCTCCCCGAACCCGTACCCTAAGACGTACCCTTAGCCTAACCCTAAGCCTAACCCTAACACTAGGCTACCCTTGACTGCTTCTGCCCCCAATAGATTTCCTAAGCACTAGTGTTTTAAGGAACAGCTTAAAAAGAGAATCCTAATGTGATTTCTTTATAAAGGGTGTGTTCCTTATCTTAGCCTAGTGTCTAAACTCTTCTCCATGGCTGGACCCCCAAATAATATTCCTTTACGTGCTAAGGGGTATCTAGAGAGTGGGATAGGTTTAATAACTACCCTAACCCTAATGCATACCCTAACCCTAACCCCTACTCTAACCCTAACACGTACACTAATCCTAAGCCGTACACTAAACCGAGCCCTAACACTAACACTAACCCAAACCCAAACCCTAAACCATACCCTATGTCGTGCCCTAACCCCTCCCCGAACCCATACCCTAAGCCGTATCCTAAGCCTAACCTTAAGCCTAACCCTAACCCTAGCCTACCCTTGACTGCTTCTGCCTCCAATAGATTTCCTAAGCACTAGAGTTTTAAGGAACAGCTTAAAAAGAGAATCCTAATGTGATTTCTTTATAATGTGTGTGTTCCTTATCTTATCCTAGTGTCTAAACTCTTCTCCATGACTGGACCTCCAAATAATATTCCTTTACGTGCTAAGGGGTATCTAGAGAGTGGGATAGGTTTAATAACTACCCTAACCCCTACCCTAACCCTAACACGTACCCTAATCCTAACCAATACCCTAAACCGAGCCCTAACACCAACATTAACCCTAACCCTAACCCTAACCCATACCCTACGCCGCACCCGAAGCCCTCCCCGAACCCGTACCCTAAGCCGTACCCTAAGCCTAACCCTAAGCCTAACCCTAACCCTAGGCTACCCTTGACTGCTTCTGCCTCCAATAGATTTCCTAAGCACTAGTGTTTTAAGGAACAGCATAAAAAGAGAATCCTAATGTGATTTCTTTATAATGGTTGTGTTCCTTATCTTATCCTAGTGTCTAAACTCTTCTCCATGGCTGGACCACCAAATAATATTCTTTACGTGCTAAGGGGTATCTAGAGAGTGGGATAGGTTTAATAACTACCCTAACCCTAACACGTACCCTAACCCTAACTCCTACCCTAACCCTAACACGTACCCTAATCCTAAACCGTAACCTAAACCGAGCCCTAACCCTAACACTAACCCTAACCCTTACCCTAACCCATACCCTACGCCGTACCCGAAGCCCTCCCCGAACCCGTACCCTAAGCAGTGCCCTAAGCCTAACCCTAAGCCTAACCCTAACCCTAGGCTACCCTTGACTGCTTCTGCTTCCAATAGATTTCCTAAGCACTAGTGTTTTAAAGAACAGCTTAAAAAGAGAATCCTAATGTGATTTCTTTATAATGGGTGTGTTCCTTATCTTATCCTAGTGTCTAAACTCTTCTCCTTGGCTGGACCTACAAATAATATTCCTTTACGTGCTAAGGGGTATCTAGAGGGTGGGATAGGTTTAATAACTACCCTAACCCTAACGAGTACCCTAACCCTAACCCCTACCCTAACCCTAACACGTACCCTAATCCTAACCAATACCCTAAACCGAGCCCTAACCCCAACACTAACCCTAACCCTAACCCTAACCCATACCCTACGCCGCATCCGAAGCCCTCCCGAACCCGTACCCTAAGCCGTACCCTAAGCCTAACCCTAAGCCTAACCCTAACCCTAGGCTACCCTTGACTGCTTCTGCCTCCAATAGATTTCCTAAGCACTAGTGTTTTAAGGAACAGCATAAAAAGAGAATCCTAATGTGATTTCTTTATAATGGGTGTGTTCCTTATCTTATCCTAGTGTCTAAACTCTTCTCCATGGCTGGACCACCAAATAATATTATTTACGTGCTAAGGGGTATCTAGAGAGTGGGATAGGTTTAATAACTACCCTAACCCAAACACGTACCCTAAACCTAACTCCTACCCTAACCCTAACACGTACCCTAATCCTAAACCGTACCCTAAATCGAGCCCTAACCCTAACACTAACCCTAACCCTTACCCTAACCCATACCCTACGCCGTACCAGAAGCCCTCCCCGAACCCGTACCCTAAGCTTGCCCTAAGCCTAACCCTAAGCTTAACCCTAACCCTAGGCTACCCTTGACTGCTTCTGCCTCCAATAGATTTCCTAAGCACTAGTGTTTTAAAGAACAGCTTAAAAAGAGAATCCTAATGTGATTTCTTTATAATGGGTGTGTTCCTTATCTTATCCTAGTGTCTAAACTCTTCTCCATGGCTGGACCCCCAAATAATATTCCTTTATGTGCCAAAGGGTATCTAGAGAGTGGGATAGGTTTAATAACTATCCTAAACCTAACGCGTACCCTAACCCTAACCGCTACCCTAACCCTAACACGTACCCTAATCCTAAGCCGTACCCTAAACCGAGCCCTAACCCTAACACTAACCCAATCCCTAACACTAACCCATACCCTACGCCGTACCCGAAGCCTTCCCCGAACCCGTACCCCAAGCCGTACCCTAAGCCTAACCCTAAGCCTTACCCTAACCCTAGACTACCCTTGACTGCTTCTGCCTCCAATAGATTTCCTAAGCACTAGTGTTTTAAGGAACAGCTTAAAAAGAGAATCCTAATGTGATTTCATTATAATGGGTGTGTTCCTTAATTTATCCTAGTGTATAAACTCTTCAGCATGGCTGGACCCCCAAATAATATTCCTTTACGTGCTAAGGGGTATCTAGAGAGTGGGATAGGTTTAATAACTACCCTAACCCTAACGCGTACCCTAACCCTAACCCCTACCCTAACCCTAACACGTACCCTAATCCTAACCCATACCCTAAACGGAGCGCTAACCCTAACACTAACCCAAACCCTAACCCTAACCCATACCCTACGCCGTACCCGAACCCCTCCCCGAACCCGTACCCTAAGCCGTACCCTAAGCCTAACCCTAAGCGTAACCCTAACCCTAGGCTACCCTTGACTGCTTCTGCCTCCAATAGATTTCCTAAGCACTAGTGTTTTAAGGAACAGCTTAAAAAGAGAATCCTAATGTGATTTCTTTATAATGTGTGTGTTCCTTATATTATCTTAGTGTCTAAACTCTTCTCCATGGCTGGACCACCAAATAATATTCCTTTACGTGCTAAGGGGTATCTGGAGAGTGGGATAGGTTTAATAACTACCCTAACCCTAACGCGTACCCTAACCCTAACCCCTACCCTAACCCTAACACGTACTCTAAACCTAAACTGTACCCTAAACCGAGCTCTAACCCTAACACTAACCCTAACCCTAACACTAACCCATACCCTGCGCCATACCCGAAGCCCTCCCCGAACCCGTACCCTAAGCCGTACCCTTAGCCTAACCCTAAGCCTAACCCTAACACTAGGCTACCCTTGACTGCTTCTGCCCCCAATAGATTTCCTAAGCACTAGTGTTTTAAGGAACAGCTTAAAAAGAGAATCCTAATGTGATTTCTTTATAAAGGGTGTGTTCCTTATCTTAGCCTAGTGTCTAAACTCTTCTCCATGGCTGGACCCCCAAATAACATTCCTTTACGTGATAAGGGGTATCTAGAGAGTGGGATAGGTTTAATAACTACCCTAACCCTAATGCGTACCCTAACCCTAACCCCTACCCTAACCCTAACACGTACCCTAATCCTAAGCCATACACTAAACCGATCCCTAACACTAACACTAACCCTAACCCTAACCCTAACCCATACCCTACACCGTACCCGAAGCCCTCCCCGAACCCGTACCCTAAGCCGTACCCTAAGCCTAACCCTAAACCTAACAATAACCCTAGGCTACCCTTGACTGCTTCTGCCTCCAATAGATTTCCTAAGCACTAGTGTTTTAAGGAACAGCTTAAAAAGAGAATCCTAATGTGATTTGTTTATAATGGGTGTGTTCCTTATCTTATCCTAGTGTCTAAACTCTTCTCCATGGCTGGATCCCCAAATAATATTCTTTTAAGTGCTAAGGGGTATCTAGAGAGTGGGATAGGTTTAATAACCCTAACCCTAACACGTACCCTAACCCTAACCCCTACCCTAACCCTAACACGTACCCTAATCCTAAACCGTACCCTAAACCGAGCCCTAACCCTAACACTAACCCTAACCCTAACCCTCACCCATACCCTATGCCGTGCCCTAACCCCTCCCCGAACCCATACCCTAAGCCGTACCCTAACCCCAACCCTAAGCCTAACCCTAACCCTGGGCTACCCTTGACTGCTTCTGCCTCCAATAGATTGCCTAAGCACTAGTGTTTTAAAGAACAGCTTAAAAAGAGAATCCTAATGTGATTTCTTTATAATGGGTGTGTTCCTTATCTTATCCTAGTGTCTAAAATCTTCTCCATAGCTGGATCCCCAAATAATAATCCTTTACGTGCTAAGGGGTATCTAGAGAGTGGGATAGGTTTAATAACTACCCTAAACCTAACGCGTACCCTAACCCTAACCCCTACCCTAACCCTAACACGTACCCTAATCCTAAACCGTACCCTAAACCGAGCCCTAACCCTAACCCTAACCCTAACCCTAACCCTAACGCGTACCCTAACCCTAACCCCTACCCTAACCCTAACACGTACTCTAAACCTAAACTGTACCCTAAACCGAGCCCTAACCCTAACACTAACCCTAACCCTTACCCTAACCCATACCCTACGCCGTACCCGAAGCCTTCCCCGAACCCGTACCCTAAGCCGTACCCTAAGCCAAACCCTAAGCCTTACCCTAACCCTAGACTACCCTTGACTGCTTCTGCCTCCAAAACATTTCCTAAGCACTAGTGTTTTAAGGAACATCTTAAAAAGAGAATCCTAATGTGATTTCTTTATAAAGGGTGTGTTCCTTATCTTGGTCTAGTGTCTAAACTCTTCTCCATGGGTGGCCCCCAAATAATATTCCTTTACGTGCTAAGGGGTATCTAGAGAGTGGGATAGGTTTAATAACTACCCTAACCCTAACGCGTACCCTAACTCTAACACCTACCCTAAACCTAACACGTACCCTAATCCTAACCAATACCCTAAACCGAGCCCTAACCCTAACACTAACCCTAACCCTAACCCTAACCCATACCCTACACCGCACCCGAAGCCCTCCCCGAACCCGTACCCTAAGCAGTACCCTAAGCCTAACCCTAAGCCTAACCCTAACCCTAGGCTACCCTTGACTGCTTTTGCCTCCAATAGATTTCCTAAGCACTAGTGTTTTAAGGAACAGCTTAAAAAGAGAATCCTAATGTGATTTCATTATAATGGGTGTGTTCCTTAATTTATCCTACTGTCTAAACTCTTCTGCATGGCTGGACCCCCAAATAATATTCCTTTACGTGCTAAGGGGTATCTAGAGAGTGGGATAGTTTTAATAACTACCCTAACCCTAACGCGTACCCTAACCCTAACCCCTACCCTAACCCTAACACGTACCCTAATCCTAACCCGTACCCTAAACGGAGCCCTAACCCTAACACTAACCCAAACCCTAACCCTAACCCATACCCTACGCCGTACCCGAACCCCTCCCCGAACCCGTACCCTAAGCCGTACCCTAAGCCGAAACCTAAGCCTAACCCTATCCCTAGGCTACCCTTGACTGCTTCTGCCTCCAATAGATTTCCTAAGCACTAGTGGTTTAAGGAACAGCTTAAAAAGAGAATCCTAATGTGATTTCTTTTTAATGTGTGTGTTCCTTATATTATCTTAGTGTCTAAACTCTTCTCCATGGCTGGACCCACAAATAATATTCCTTTACGTGCTAAGGGGTATCTAGAGAGTGGGATAGGTTTAATAACTACCCTAACCCTAATGCGTACCCTAACCCTAACCCCTACCCTAACCCTAACACGTACACTAATCCTAAGCCGTACCCTAAACCGAGCCCTAACCCTAACACTAACCCAAACCCTAACACTAACCCATACCCTACGCCGTACCCGAAGCCTTCCCCGAACCCGTACCCCAAGCCGTACCCTAAGCCTAACCCTAAGCCTTACCCTAACCCTAGACTACCCTTGACTGCTTCTGCCTCCAATAGATTTCCTAAGCACTAGTGTTTTAAGGAACAGCTTAAAAAGAGAATCCTAATGTGATTTCATTATAATGGGTGTGTTCCTTAATTTATCCTAGTGTCTAAACTCTTCAGCATGGCTGGACCCCCAAATAATATTCCTTTACGTGCTAAGGGGTATCTAGAGAGTGGGATAGGTTTAATAACTACCCTAACCCTAACGCGTACCCTAACCCTAACCCCTACCCTAACCCTAACACGTACCCTAATCCTAAACCGTAACCTAAACCGAGCCCTAACCCTAACACTAACCCTAACCCTTACCCTAACCCATACCCTACGCCGTACCCGAAGCCCTCCCCGAACCCGTACCCTAAGCAGTGCCCTAAGCCTAACCCTAAGCCTAACCCTAACCCTAGGCTACCCTTGACTGCTTCTGCTTCCAATAGATTTCCTAAGCACTAGTGTTTTAAAGAACAGCTTAAAAAGAGAATCCTAATGTGATTTCTTTATAAAGGGTGTGTTCCTTATCTTAGCCTAGTGTCTAAACTCTTCTCCATGGCTGGACCCCCAAATAATATTCCTTTACGTGCTAAGGGGTATCTAGAGAGTGGGATAGGTTTAATAACTACCCTAACCCTAATGCGTACCCTAACCCTAACCCCTACCCTAACCCTAACACGTACACTAATCCTAAGCCGTACACTAAACCGAACCCTAACACTAACACTAACCCTAACCCTAAACCATACCCTATGTCGTGCCCTAACCCCTCCCCGAACCCATACCCTAAGCCGTATCCTAAGCCTAACCTTAAGCCTAACCCTAACCCTAGGCTACCCTTGACAGCTTCTGCCTCCAATAGATTTCCTAAGCACTAGTGTTTTAATGAACAGCTTAAAATGAAAATCCTAATGTGATTTCTTTATAATGGTTGTGTTCCTTATCTTATCCTAGTGTCTAAACTCTTCTCCATTGCTGGACCACCAAATAATATTATTTACGTGCTAAGGGGTATCTAGAGAGTGGGATAGGTTTAATAACTACCCTAACCCAAACACGTACCCTAACCCTAACTCCTACCCTAACCCTAACACGTACCCTAATCCTAAACCGTACCCTAAACCGAGCCCTAACCCTAACACTAACCCTAACCCTTACCCTAACACATACCCTACGCCGTACCCGAAGCCCTCCCCGAACCCGTAACCTAAGCAGTGCCCTAAGCCTAACCCTAAGCCTAACCCTAACCCTAGGCTACCCTTGACTGCTTCTGCCTCCAATAGATTTCCTAAGCACTAGTGTTTTAAAGAACAGCTTAAAAAGAGAATCCTAATGTGATTTCTTTATAATGGGTGTGTTCCTTATCTTATCCTAGTGTCTAAACTCTTCTCCATGGCTGGACCCCCAAATAATATTCCTTTATGTGCAAAGGGGTATCTAGAGAGTGGGATAGGTTTAATAACTACCCTAACCCTAACGCGTACCCTAACTCTAACCCCTACCCTAACCCTAACACGTACCCTAATCCTAACCAATACCCTAAACCGAGCCCTAACCCTAACACTAACCCTAACCCTAACCCTAACCCATACCCTACGCCGTACCGATAGCCCTCCCCGCACCCATACCCTAAGCCGCACCCTAAGCCTAACCCTAAGCCTAACCCTAACCCTAGGCTACCCTTGACTGCTTCTGCCTCCAATAGATTTCCTAAGCACTAGTGTTTTAAGGAACAGCTTAAAAAGAGAATCCTAATGTGATTTCTTTATAATGTGTGTGTTTCTTATATTACCTTAGTGTCTAAACTCTTCTCCATGGCTGGACCCCCAAATAATATTCCTTTACGTGCTAAGGGGTATCTAGAGAGTGAGATAGGTTTAATAACTACCCTAACCCTAACGCGTACCCTAACCCTAACCCCTACCCTAACCCTAACACGTACCCTAAACCTAAACTGTACCCTAAACCGAGCCCTAACCCTAACACTAACTCTAACCCTAACACTAACCCATACCCTACGCCGTAACCGAAGCCCTCCCCGAACCCGTACCCTAAGCCGTACCCTTAGCCTAACCCTAAGCCTAACCCTAACACTAGGCTACCCTTGACTGCTTCTGCCCCCAATAGATTTCCTAAGCACTAGTGTTTTAAGGAACAGCTTAAAAAGAGAATCCTAATGTGATTTCTTTATAAAGGGTGTGTTCCTTATCTTAGCCTAGTGTCTAAACTCTTCTCCATGGCTGGACCCCCAAATAATATTCCTTTACGTGCTAAGGGGTATCTAGAGAGTGAGATAGGTTTAATAACTACCCTAAACTTAACGCGTACCCTAACCCTAACCCCTACCCTAACCCTAACACGTACCCTAATCCTAAACCGTACCCTAAACCGAGCCCTAACCTTAACACTAACCCAAACCCTAACACTAACCCATACCCTACGCCGTACCCGAAGCCCTCCCCGGACCCGTACCCTAAGCTTGCCCTAAGCCTAACCCTAAGCCTAACCCTAACCCTAGGCTACCCTTGACTGCTTCTGCCTCCAATAGATTTCCTAAGCACTAGTGTTTTAAAGAACAGCTTAAAAAGAGAATCCTAATGTGATTTCTTTATAATGGGTGTGTTCCTTATCTTATCCTAGTGTCTAAACTCTTCTCCATGGCTGGACCCCCAAATAATATTCCTTTACGTGCTAAGGGGTATCTAGAGAGTGGGATAGGTTTAATAACTACCCTAAACCTAACGCGTACCCTAACCCTAACCCCTACCCTAACCCTAACACGTACCCTAATCCTAAACCGTACCCTAAACCGAGCCCTAACCCTAACCCTAACCCTAACCCTAACCCTAACGCGTACCCTAACCCTAACCCCTACCCTAACCCTAACACGTACTCTAAACCTAAACTGTACCCTAAACCGAGCCCTAACCCTAACACTAACCCTAACCCTTACCCTAACCCATACCCTACGCCGTACCCGAAGCCTTCCCCGAACCCGTACCCTAAGCCGTACCCTAAGCCAAACCCTAAGCCTTACCCTAACCCTAGACTACCCTTGACTGCTTCTGCCTCCAAAACATTTCCTAAGCACTAGTGTTTTAAGGAACATCTTAAAAAGAGAATCCTAATGTGATTTCTTTATAAAGGGTGTGTTCCTTATCTTGGTCTAGTGTCTAAACTCTTCTCCATGGGTGGCCCCCAAATAATATTCCTTTACGTGCTAAGGGGTATCTAGAGAGTGGGATAGGTTTAATAACTACCCTAACCCTAACGCGTACCCTAACTCTAACCCCTACCCTAACCCTAACACGTACCCTAATCCTAACCAATACCCTAAACCGAGCCCTAACCCTAACACTAACCCTAACCCTAACCCTAACCCATACCCTACGCCGTACCGATAGCCCTCCCCGCACCCATACCCTAAGCCGCACCCTAAGCCTAACCCTAAGCCTAACCCTAACCCTAGGCTACCCTTGACTGCTTCTGCCTCCAATAGATTTCCTAAGCACTAGTGTTTTAAGGAACAGCTTAAAAAGAGAATCCTAATGTGATTTCTTTATAATGTGTGTGTTTCTTATATTACCTTAGTGTCTAAACTCTTCTCCATGGCTGGACCCCCAAATAATATTCCTTTACGTGCTAAGGGGTATCTAGAGAGTGAGATAGGTTTAATAACTACCCTAACCCTAACGCGTACCCTAACCCTAACCCCTACCCTAACCCTAACACGTACCCTAAACCTAAACTGTACCCTAAACCGAGCCCTAACCCTAACACTAACTCTAACCCTAACACTAACCCATACCCTACGCCGTAACCGAAGCCCTCCCCGAACCCGTACCCTAAGCCGTACCCTTAGCCTAACCCTAAGCCTAACCCTAACACTAGGCTACCCTTGACTGCTTCTGCCCCCAATAGATTTCCTAAGCACTAGTGTTTTAAGGAACAGCTTAAAAAGAGAATCCTAATGTGATTTCTTTATAAAGGGTGTGTTCCTTATCTTAGCCTAGTGTCTAAACTCTTCTCCATGGCTGGACCCCCAAATAATATTCCTTTACGTGCTAAGGGGTATCTAGAGAGTGAGATAGGTTTAATAACTACCCTAAACTTAACGCGTACCCTAACCCTAACCCCTACCCTAACCCTAACACGTACCCTAATCCTAAACCGTACCCTAAACCGAGCCCTAACCTTAACACTAACCCAAACCCTAACACTAACCCATACCCTACGCCGTACCCGAAGCCCTCCCCGGACCCGTACCCTAAGCTTGCCCTAAGCCTAACCCTAAGCCTAACCCTAACCCTAGGCTACCCTTGACTGCTTCTGCCTCCAATAGATTTCCTAAGCACTAGTGTTTTAAAGAACAGCTTAAAAAGAGAATCCTAATGTGATTTCTTTATAATGGGTGTGTTCCTTATCTTATCCTAGTGTCTAAACTCTTCTCCATGGCTGGACCCCCAAATAATATTCCTTTACGTGCTAAGGGGTATCTAGAGAGTGGGATAGGTTTAATAACTACCCTAAACCTAACGCGTACCCTAACCCTAACCCCTACCCTAACCCTAACACGTACCCTAATCCTAAACCGTACCCTAAACCGAGCCCTAACCCTAACCCTAACCCTAACCCTAACCCTAACGCGTACCCTAACCCTAACCCCTACCCTAACCCTAACACGTACTCTAAACCTAAACTGTACCCTAAACCGAGCCCTAACCCTAACACTAACCCTAACCCTTACCCTAACCCATACCCTACGCCGTACCCGAAGCCTTCCCCGAACCCGTACCCTAAGCCGTACCCTAAGCCAAACCCTAAGCCTTACCCTAACCCTAGACTACCCTTGACTGCTTCTGCCTCCAAAACATTTCCTAAGCACTAGTGTTTTAAGGAACATCTTAAAAAGAGAATCCTAATGTGATTTCTTTATAAAGGGTGTGTTCCTTATCTTGGTCTAGTGTCTAAACTCTTCTCCATGGGTGGCCCCCAAATAATATTCCTTTACGTGCTAAGGGGTATCTAGAGAGTGGGATAGGTTTAATAACTACCCTAACCCTAACGCGTACCCTAACTCTAACACCTACCCTAAACCTAACACGTACCCTAATCCTAACCAATACCCTAAACCGAGCCCTAACCCTAACACTAACCCTAACCCTAACCCTAACCCATACCCTACACCGCACCCGAAGCCCTCCCCGAACCCGTACCCTAAGCAGTACCCTAAGCCGAACCCTAAGCCTAACCCTAACCCTAGGCTACCCTTGACTGCTTCTGCCTCCAAGAGATTTCCTAAGCACTAGTGTTTTAAGGAACAGCTTAAAAAGAGAATCCTAATGTGATTTCATTATAATGGGTGTGTTCCTTAATTTATCCTACTGTCTAAACTCTTCTGCATGGCTGGACCCCCAAATAATATTCCTTTATGTGCCAAAGGGTATCTAGAGGGTGGGATAGGTTTAATAACTATCCTAAACCTAACGCGTACCCTAACCCTAACCGCTACCCTAACCCTAACACGTACCCTAATCCTAAGCCGTACCCTAAACCGAGCCCTAACCCTAACACTAACCCAAACCCTAACCCTAATCCATACCCTGCGCCATACCCGAAGCCCTCCCCGAATCCGTACCCTAAGCCGTACCCTTAGCCTAACCCTAACACTAGGCTACCCTTGACTGCTTCTGCCCCCAATAGATTTCCTAAGCACTAGTGTTTTAAGGAACAGCTTAAAAAGAGAATCCTAATATGATTTCTTCATAAAGGGTGTGTTCCTTATCTTAGCCTAGTGTCTAAACTCTTCTCCATGGCTGGACCCCCAAATAACATTCCTTTACGTGATAAGGGGTATCTAGAGAGTGGGATAGGTTTAATAACTACCCTAACCCTAATGCGTAACCTAACCCTAACCCCTACCCTAACCCTAACACGTACCCTAATCCTAAGCCGTACACTAAACCGAGCCCTAACACTAACACTAACCCTAACCCTAACCCTAACCCATACCCTATGCCGTGCCCTAACCCCACCCCGAACCCATATCCTAAGCCGTACCCTAACCCTAACCTAAGCCTAACCCTAACCCTGGGCTACCCTTGACTGCTTCTGCCTCCAATAGATTGCCTAAGCACTAGTGTTTTAAGGAACAGCTTAAAAAGAGAATCCTAATGTGATTTCTTTATAATGTGTGTCTTCCTTATCTTATCCTAGTGTCTAAAATCTTCTCCATGGGTGGATCCCCAAATAATATTCCTTTACGTGCTAAGGGGTATCTAGAAAGTGGGATAGGTTTAATAACCCTAACCCTAACACATACCGTAACCCTAACCCCTACCCTAACCCTAACACGTACCCTAATCCTAAACCGTACCCTAAACCGAACCCTAACCCTAACACTAACCCTAAAGCTAACCCTAACCCATACCCTACGCCGTACCCGAAGCCCTCCCCGAACCCGTACCGTAAGCCGTATCCTAAGCCTAACCTTAAGCCTAACCCTAACCCTAGCCTACCCTTGACTGCTTCTGCCTCCAATAGATTTCCTAAGCACTAGTGTTTTAAGGAACAGCTTAAAAAGAGAATCCTAATGTGATTTCTTTATAATGTGTGTGTTCCTTATCTTATCCTAGTGTCTAAACTCTTCTCCATGCCTGGACCTCCAAATAATATTCCTTTACGTGCTAAGGGGTATCTAGAGACTTTGATAGGTTTAATAACTACCCTAACCCTAACACGTACCCTAACCCTAACCCCTACCCTAACCCTAACACGTACCCTAATCCTAACCAATACCCTAAACCGAGCCCTAACTCCAACACTAACCCTAACCCTAACCCTAACCCATACCCTACGCCGCACCCGAAGCCCTCCCCGAACCCGTACCCTAAGCCGTATCCTAAGCCTAACCCTAAGCCTAACCCTATCCCTAGGCTACCCTTGACTGCTTCTGCCTCCAATAGATTTCCTAAGCACTAGTGTTTTAAGGAACAGCATAAAAAGAGAATCCTAATGTGATTTCTTTATAATGGTTGTGTTCCTTATCTTATCCTAGTGTCTAAAGTCTTCTCCATGGCTGGACCACCAAATAATATTCTTTACGTGCTAAGGGGTATCTAGAGAGAGGGATAGGTTTAATAACTACCCTAGCCCTAACACGTACCCTAACCCTAACTCCTACCCTAACCCTAACACGTACCCTAATCCTAATCCGTACCCTAAACCGAGCCCTAACCCTAACACTAACCCTAACCCTTACCCTAAACCATACCCTACGCCGTACCCGAAGCCCTCCCCGAACCCGTACCCTAAGCAGTGCCCTAAGCCTAACCCTAAGCCTAACACTAACCCTAGGCTACCCTTGACTGCTTCTGCCTCCAATAGATTTCCTAAGCACTAGTGTTTTAAAGAACAGCTTAAAAAGAGAATCCTAATGTGATTTCTTTATAATGGGTGTGTTCCTTATCTTATCCTATTGTCTAAAGTCTTCTCCATGGCTGGACCCCCAAATAATTTTCCTTTATGTGCTAAGGGGTATCTAGAGAGTGGGATAGGTTTAATAACTACCCTAACCCTAACGTGTACCCTAACCCTAACCCCTACCCTAACCCTAACACGTACCCTAATCCTAAACCGTACCCTAAACCGAGCCCTAACCCTAACACTAACCGAAACCCTAACACTAACCCATACCCTACGCCGTACCCGAAGCCTTCCCCGATCCCGTACCCTAAGCAGTACCCTAAGCCTAACCCTAAGCCTAACCCTAACCCTAGACTACCCTTGACTGCTTCTGCCTCCAATAGATTTCCTAAGCACTAGTGTTTTAAGGAACAGCTTAAAAAGAGAATCCTAAAGTGATTTCTTTATAATGTGTGTGTTCCTTATCTTATCCTAGTGTCTAAACTCTTCTCCATGGCTGGACCTACAAATAATATTCCTTTACGTGCTAAGGGGTATCTAGAGAGTGGGATAGGTTTAATAACTACCCTAACCCTAACGAGTACCCTAACCCTAACCCCTACCCTAACCCTAACACGTACCATAATCCTAACCAATACCCTAAACCGAACCCTAACCCCAACACTAACCCTAACCCTAACCCTAACCCATACCCTACGCCGCACCCGAAGCCCTCCCCGAACCCGTACCCTAAGCCGTACCCTAAGCCTAACCCTAAGCCTAACCCTAACCCTAGGCTACCCTTGACTGCTTCTGCCTCCAATAGATTTCCTAAGCACTAGTGTTTTAAGGAACAGCATAAAAAGAGAATCCTAATGTGATTTCTTTATAATGGTTGTGTTCCTTATCTTATCCTAGTGTCTAAACTCTTCTCCATGGCTGGACCCCCAAATAATATTCCTTTACGTGCTAAGGGGTATCTAGAGAGTGGGATAGGTTTAATAACTACCCTAACCCAAACACGTACCCTAACCCTAACTCCTACCCTAACCCTAACACATACCCTAATCCTAAACCGTACCCTAAACCGAGCCCTAACCCTAACACTAACCCTAACCCTTACACTAAACCATACCCTACGCCGTACCCGAAGCCCTCCCCGAACCCGTACCCTAAGCAGTGCCCTAAGCCTAACCCTAAGCCTAACCCTAACCCTAGACTACCCTTGACTGCTTCTGCCTACAATAGATTTCCTAAGCACTAGTGTTTTAAGGAACAGCTTAAAAAGAGAATCCTAAAGTGATTTCTTTATAATGTGTGTGTTCCTTATCTTATCCTAGTGTCTAAACTCTTCTCCATGGCTGGACCTACAAATAATATTCCTTTACGTGCTAAGGGGTATCTAGAGAGTGGGATAGGTTTAATAACTACCCTAAACCTAACGAGTACCCTAACCCTAACCCCTATCCTAACCATAACACGTACCCTAATCCTAACCAATACCCTAAACCGAACCCTAACCCCAACACTAACCCTAACCCTCACCCTAACCCATACCCTACGCCGCACCCGAAGCCCTCCCCGAACCCGTACCCTAAGCCGTACCCTAAGCCTAACCCTAAGCCTAACCCTAACCCTAGGCTACCCTTGACTGATTCTGCCTCCAATAGATTTCCTAAGCACTAGTGTTTTAAGGAACAGCATAAAAAGAGAATCCTAATGTGATTTCTTTATAATGGTTGTGTTCCTTATCTTATCCTAGTGTCTAAACTCTTCTCCATGGCTGGACCACCAAATAATATTATTTACGTGCTAAGGGGTATCTAGAGAGTGGGATAGGTTTAATAACTACCCTAACCCAAACACGTACCCTAACCCTAACTCCTACCCTAACCCTAACACGTACCCTAATCCTAAACCGTACCCTAAACCGAGCCCTAACCCTAACACTAACCCTAACCCTTACCCTAACCCATACCCTACGCCGTACCCGAAGCCCTCCCTGAACCCGTACCCTAAGCTTGCCCTAAGCCTAACCCTAAGCCTAACCCTAACCATAGGCTACCCTTGACTGCTTCTGCCTCCAATAGATTTCCTAAGCACTAGTGTTTTAAGGAACAGCTTAAAAAGAGAATCCTAATGTGATTTCTTTTTAAAGGGTGTGTTCCTTATCTTAGCCTAGTGTCTAAACTCTTCTCCATGGGAGGACCCCCAAATAATATTCCTTTACGTGCTAAGGGATATCTAGATAGTGGGATAGGTTTAATAACTACCCTAACCCTAACGCGTACCCTAACTCTAACCCCTACCCTAACCCTAACACGTACCCTAATCCTAACCAATACCCTAAACCGAGTCCTAACCCTAACACTAACCCTAACCCATACCCTACGCCGCACCCGAAGCCCTCCCCGAACCCGTACCCTAAGCAGTAACCTAAGCGTAACCCTAAGCCTAACCCTAACCCTAGGCTACCCTTGACTGCTTCTGCCTCCAATAGAATTCCTAAGCACTAGTGTTTTAAGGAACAGCTTAAAAAGAGAATCCTAATGTGATTTCTTTATAAAGGGTGTGTTCCTTATCTTAGCCTAGTGTCTAAACTCTTCTCCATGGCTGGACCCCCAAATAATATTCCTTTACGTGCTAAGGGGTATTTAGAGAGTGGGATAGGTTTAATAACTACACTAACCCTAATGCGTACCCTAACCCTAACCCCTACCCTAACCCTAACACGTACCCTAATCCTAAGCCGTACACTAAACCGAGCCCTAACACTAACACTAACCCTAACCCTAACCCTAACCCATACCCTACACCGTACCCGAAGCCCTCACCGAACCCGTACCCTAAGCCGTACCCTAAGCCTAAACCTAAGCCTAACACTAACCCTAGGCTACTCTTGACTGCTTCTGCCTCCAATAGATTTCCTAAGCACTAGTGTTTTAAGGAACAGCTTAAAAAGAGAATCCTAATGTGATTTCTTTCTATTGTGTGTGTTCCTTATCTTATCCTAGTGTCTAAACTCTTCTCCATGGCTGGATCCCCAAATAATATTCCTTTAAGTGCTAAGGGGTATCTAGAGAGTGGGATAGGTTTAATAACTACCCTAACCCTAACGCGTACCCTAACCCTAACCCCTACCCTAACCCTAACACGTACTCTAAATCCTAACCAATAACCTAAACCGAGCCCTAACCCCAACACTAACCCTAACCCTAACCCTAACCCATACCATACGCCGCACCCGAAGCCTTCCCCGATCCCGTACCCTAAGCCGTACCCTAAGCGTAACCCTAAGCCTAACCCTAACCCTAGGCTACCCTTGACTGCTTCTGCCTCCAATAGATTTCCTAAGCACTAGTGTTTTAAGGAACAGCTTAAAAAGAGAATCCTAATGTGATTTCACTATAATGGGTGTGTTCCTTAACTTATCCTAGTGTCTAAACTCTTCTGCATGGCTGGACCCCCAAATAATATTCCTTTACGTGCTAAGGGGTATCTAGAGAGTGGGATAGGTTTAATAACTACCCTAACCCTAACGCGTACCCTAACCCTAACCCTAACACGTACCCTAATTCTAACCCGTACCCTAAACGGAGCCCTAACCCTAACACTAACCCAAACCCTAACCCTAACCCATACCCTACGCCGTACCCGAACCCCTCCCCGAACCCGTACCCTAAGCCGTACCCTAAGCCTAACCCTAAGCCTAACCCTAACCCTAGGCTACCCTTGACTGCTTCTGCCTCCAATGGATTTCCTAAGCAGTAGTGGTTTAAGGAACAGCTTAAAAAGAGAATCCTAATGTGATTTCTTTTTAATGTGTGTGTTCCTTATATTATCTTAGTGTCTAAACTCTTCTCCATGGCTGGACCCCCAAATAATATTCCTTTACGTGCTAAGGGGTATCTAGAGAGTGGGATAGGTTTAATAACTACCCTAACCCTAACGAGTACCCTAACCCTAACCCCTACCCTAACACTAACACGTACCCTAATCCTAACCTGTACCCTGAACGGAGCACTAACCCTAACACTAACCCTAACCCTAACCCTAACCCATAACCAACGCCGTACCAAAAGCCCTCCCCGAACCCGTACCCTAAGCCGTACCCTAAGCCTAAACCTAATCCTAACACTAACCCTAGGCTACCCTTGACTGCTTCTGCCTCCAATAGATTTCGTAAGCACTAGTGTTTTAAGGAGCAGCTTAAAAAGAGAATCCTAATGTGATTTCTTTATAATGGGTGTGTTCCTTATCTTATCCTAGTGTCTAAACTCTTCTCCATGGCTGGACCCCCAAATAATATTCCTTTACGTGCTAAAGGATATCTAGAGAGTGGGATAGGTTTAATAACTACCCTAACCCTAACGCGTACCCTAACCCTAACCCCTACCCTAACCCTAACACGTACCCTAAACCTAAACTGTACCCTAACCCGAGCCCTAACCCTAACACTAACCCTAACCCTAACACTAACCCATACCCTATGCCGTACCCGAAGCCCTCCCCGAACCCGTACCCTAAGCCGAATCCTTAGCCTAACCCTAACACTAGGCTACCCTTGACTGCTTCTGCCCCCAATAGATTTCCTAAGCACTAGTGTTTTAAGGAACAGCTTAAAAAGAGAATCCTAATGTGATTTCTTTATAAAGGGTGTGTTCCTTATCTTAGCCTAGTGTCTAAACTCTTCTCCATGGCTGGACCCCCAAATAATATTCCTTTACGTGCTAAGGGGTATCTAGAGATTGGGATAGGTTTAATAACTACCCTAACCCTAATGCGTACCCTAACCCTAACCCCTACCCTAACCCTAACACGTACACTAATCCTAAGCCGTACACTAAACCGAACCCTAACACTAACACTAACCCTAACCCTAAACCATACCCTATGTCGTGCCCTAACCCCTCCCCGAACCCATACCCTAAGCCGTATCCTAAGCCTAACCTTAAGCCTAACCCTAACCCTAGGCTACCCTTGACAGCTTCTGCCTCCAATAGATTTCCTAAGCACTAGTGTTTTAATGAACAGCTTAAAAAGAAAATCCTAATGTGATTTCTTTATAATGGTTGTGTTCCTTATCTTATCCTAGTGTCTAAACTCTTCTCCATTGCTGGACCACCAAATAATATTATTTACGTGCTAAGGGGTATCTAGAGAGTGGGATAGGTTTAATAACTACCCTAACCCAAACACGTACCCTAACCCTAACTCCTACCCTAACCCTAACACGTACCCTAATCCTAAACCGTACCCTAAACCGAGCCCTAACCCTAACACTAACCCTAACCCTTACCCTAACACATACCCTACGCCGTACCCGAAGCCCTCCCCGAACCCGTACCCTAAGCAGTGCCCTAAGCCTAACCCTAAGCCTAACCCTAACCCTAGGCTACCCTTGACTGCTTCTGCCTCCAATAGATTTCCTAAGCACTAGTGTTTTAAAGAACAGCTTAAAAAGAGAATCCTAATGTGATTTCTTTATAATGGGTGTGTTCCTTATCTTATCCTAGTGTCTAAACTCTTCTCCATGGCTGGACCCCCAAATAATATTCCTTTATGTGCAAAGGGGTATCTAGAGAGTGGGATAGGTTTAATAACTACCCTAACCCTAACGCGTACCCTAACTCTAACCCCTACCCTAACCCTAACACGTACCCTAATCCTAACCAATACCCTAAACCGAGCCCTAACCCTAACACTAACCCTAACCCTAACCCTAACCCATACCCTACGCCGTACCGATAGCCCTCCCCGCACCCATACCCTAAGCCGCACCCTAAGCCTAACCCTAAGCCTAACCCTAACCCTAGGCTACCCTTGACTGCTTCTGCCTCCAATAGATTTCCTAAGCACTAGTGTTTTAAGGAACAGCTTAAAAAGAGAATCCTAATGTGATTTCTTTATAATGTGTGTGTTTCTTATATTACCTTAGTGTCTAAACTCTTCTCCATGGCTGGACCCCCAAATAATATTCCTTTACGTGCTAAGGGGTATCTAGAGAGTGAGATAGGTTTAATAACTACCCTAACCCTAACGCGTACCCTAACCCTAACCCCTACCCTAACCCTAACACGTACCCTAAACCTAAACTGTACCCTAAACCGAGCCCTAACCCTAACACTAACTCTAACCCTAACACTAACCCATACCCTACGCCGTAACCGAAGCCCTCCCCGAACCCGTACCCTAAGCCGTACCCTTAGCCTAACCCTAAGCCTAACCCTAACACTAGGCTACCCTTGACTGCTTCTGCCCCCAATAGATTTCCTAAGCACTAGTGTTTTAAGGAACAGCTTAAAAAGAGAATCCTAATGTGATTTCTTTATAAAGGGTGTGTTCCTTATCTTAGCCTAGTGTCTAAACTCTTCTCCATGGCTGGACCCCCAAATAATATTCCTTTACGTGCTAAGGGGTATCTAGAGAGTGAGATAGGTTTAATAACTACACTAACCTTAATGCGTACCCTAACCCTAACCCCTACCCTAACCCTAACACGTACTCTAAATCCTAACCAATACCCTAAACCGAGCCCTAACCCCAACACTAACCCTAACCCTTATCCTAACCCATACCCTACGCCGTACCCGAAGCCCTCCCCGAACCCGTACCCTAAGCAGTGCCCTAAGCCTAACCCTAAGCCTAACCCTAACCCTAGGCTACCCTTGACTGCTTCTGCCTCCAATAGATTTCCTAAGCACTAGTGTTTTAAAGAACAGCTTAAAAAGAGAATCCTAATGTGATTTCTTTATAATGGGTGTGTTCCTTATCTTATCCTAGTGTCTAAACTCTTCTCCATGGCTGGACCCCCAAATAATATTCCTTTATGTGCAAAGGGGTATCTAGAGAGTGGGATAGGTTTAATAACTACCCTAACCCTAACGCGTACCCTAACTCTAACCCCTACCCTAACCCTAACACGTACCCTAATCCTAACCAATACTCTAAACCGAGCCCTAACCCTAACACTAACCCTAACCCTAACCCTAACCCATACCCTACGCCGTACCGATAGCCCTCCCCGAACCCGTACCCTAAGCCGCACCCTAAGCCTAACCCTAAGCCTAACCCTAACCCTAGGCTACCCTTGACAGCTTCTGCCTCAAAGAGATTTCCTAAGCACTAGTGTTTTAAGGAACAGCTTAAAAAGAGAATCCTAATGTGATTTCTTTATAATGGTTGTGTTCCTTATCTTATCCTAGTGTCTAAACTCTTCTCCATGGCTGGACCACCAAATAATATTATTTACGTGCTAAGGGGTATCTAGAGAGTCGGATAGGTTTAATAACTACCCTAACCCAAACACGTACCCTAACCCTAACTCCTACCCTAACCCTAACACGTACCCTAATCCTAAACCGTACCCTAAACCGGGCCCTAATCCTAACACTAACCCTAACCCTTACACTAACCCATACCCTACGCCGTACCCGAAGCCCTCCCCGAGCCCGTACCCTAAGCAGTGCCCTAAGCCTAACCCTAAGCCTAACCCTAACCCTAGGCTACCCTTGACTGCTTCTGCCTCCAATAAATTTCCTAAGCACTAGTGTTTTAAAGAACAGCTTAAAAAGAGAATCCTAATGTGATTTCTTTATAATGGGTGTGTTCCTTATCTTATCCTAGTGTCTAAACTCTTCTCCATGGCTGGACCCCCAAATAATATTCCTTTATGTGCAAAGGGGTATCTAGAGAGTGGGATAGGTTTAATAACTACCCTAACCCTAACGCGTACCCTAACTCTAACCCCTACCATAACCCTAACACGTACCCTAATCCTAACCAATACCCTAAACCGAGCCCTAACCCTAACACTAACCCTAACCTTAACCCTAACCCATACTCTACGCCGTACCGATAGCCCTCCCCGAACTCGTACCCTAAGCCGCACCCTAAGCCTAACCCTAAGCCTAACCCTAACCCTAGGCTACCCTTGACTGCTTCTGCCTCCAATAGATTTCCTAAGCACTAGTGTTTTAAGGAACAGCTTAAAATGAGAATCCTAATGTGATTTCTTTATAATGTGTGTGTTCCTTATATTATCTTAATGTCTAAACTCTTCTCCATGGCTGGACCCCCAAATAATATTCCTTTACGTGCTAAGGGGTATCTAGAGAGTGGGATAGGTTTAATAACTACCCTAACCCTAACGCGTACCCTAAACCTAAACTGTACCCTAAACCGAGCCCTAACCCTAACACTAACTCTAACCCTAACACTAACCCATACCCTACGCCGTACCCGAAGCCCTCCCCGAACCCGTACCCTAAGCAGTGCCCTAAGCCTAACCCTAAGCCTAACCCTAACCCTAGGCTACCCTTGACTGCTTCTGCCTCCAATAGACTTCCTAAGCACTAGTGTTTTAAATAACAGCTTAAAAATGAATCCTAATGTGATTTCTTTAGAATGGGTGTGTTCCTTATCTTATCCTAGTGTCTAAAGTCTTCTCCATGGCTGGATCCCCAAATAATTTTCCTTTATGTGCTCAGGGGTATCTAGAGAGTGGGATAGGTTTAATAACTACCCTAACCCAAACACGTACCCAAACCTAACTCCTACCCTAACCCTAACACGTACCCTAATCCTAAACCGTACCCTAAACCGAGCCCTAACCCTAACACTAACCCTAACCCTTACCCTAACCCATACCCTACGCCGTACCAGAAGTCCTCCCCGAACCCGTACCGTAAGCTTGCCCTAAGCCTAACCCTAAGCTTAACCCTAACCCTAGGCTACCCTTGACTGCTTCTGCCTCCAATAGATTTCCTAAGCACTAGTGTTTTAAAGAACAGCTTAAAAAGAGAATCCTAATGTGATTTCTTTATAATGGGTGTGTTCCTTATCTTATCCTAGTGTCTAAACTCTTCTCCATGGCTGGACCCCCAAATAATATTCCTTTATGTGCCAAAGGGTATCTAGAGAGTGGGATAGGTTTAATAACTACCCTAAACCTAACGCGTACCCTAACCCTAACCGCTACCCTAACCCTAACACGTACCCTAATCCTAAGCCGTACCCTAAACCGAGCCCTAACCCTGACACTAACCCAAACCCTAACACTAACCCATACCCTACGCCGTACCCGAAGCCTTCCCCGAACCCGTACCCCAAGCCGTACCCTAAGCCTAACCCTAAGCCTTACCCTAACCCTAGACTACCCTTGACTGCTTCTGCCTCCAATAGATTTCCTAAGCACTAGTGTTTTAAGGAACAGCTTAAAAAGAGAATCCTAATGTGATTTCATTATAATGGGTGTGTTCCTTAATTTATCCTAGTGTCTAAACTCTTCTGCATGGCTGGACCCCCAAATAATATTCCTTTACGTGCTAAGGGGTATCTAGAGAGTGGGATAGGTTTAATAACTACCCTAACCCTAACGCGTACCCTAACCCTAACCCCTACCCTAACCCTAACACGTACCCTAATCCTAACCCGTACCCTAAACGGAGCCCTAACCCTAACACTAACCCAAACCCTAACCCTAACCCATACCCTACGCCGTACCCGAACCCCTCCCCGAACCCGTACCCTAAGCCGTACCCTAAGCCTAACCCTAAGCGTAACCCTAACCCTAGGATACCCTTGACTGCTTCTGCCTCCAATAGATTTCCTAAGCACTAGTGGTTTAAGGAACAGCTTAAAAAGAGAATCCTAATGTGATTTCTTTATAATGTGTGTGTTCCTTATATTATCTTAGTGTCTAAACTGTTCTCCATGGCTGGACCACCAAATAATACTCCTTTACGTGCTAAGGGGTATCTAGAGAGTGGGATAGGTTTAATAACTACCCTAACCCTAACGCGTACCCTAACCCTAACCCCTACCCTAACCCTAACACGTACCCTAAACCTAAACTGTACCCGAAACCGAGCTCTAACCCTAACACTAACCGTAACCCTAACACTAACCCATACCCTGCGCCATACCCGAAGCCCTCCCCGAACCCGTACCCTAAGCCGTACCATTAGCCTAACCCTAACACTAGGCTACCCTTGACTGCTTCTGCCCCCAATAGATTTCCTAAGCACTAGTGTTTTAAGGAACAGCTTAAAAAGAGAATTCTAATATGATTTCTTCATAAAGGGTGTGTTCCTTATCTTAGCCTAGTGTCTAAACTCTTCTCCATGGCTGGACCCCCAAATAACATTCCTTTACGTGATAAGGGGTATCTAGAGAGTGGGATAGGTTTAATAACTACCCTAACCCTAATGCGTACCCTAACCCTATCCCCTACCCTAACCCTAACACGTACCCTAATCCTAAGCCGTACCCTAAACCGAGCCCTAACTCCAACACTAACCCTAACCCTAACCCTAACCCATACCCTACGCCGTACCCGAAGCCCTCCCCGAACCCGTACCCTAAGCCGTATCCTAAGCCTAACCTTAAGCCTAACCCTAACCCTAGCCTACCCTTGACTGCTTCTGCCTCCAATAGATTTCCTAAGCACTAGTGTTTTAAGGAACAGCTTAAAAAGAGAATCCTAATGTGATTTCTTTATAATGTGTGTGTTCCTTATGTTATCCTAGTGTCTAAACTCTTCTCCATGCCTGGACCTCCAAATAATATTCCTTTACGTGCTAAGGGGTATCTCGAGACTGGGATAGGTTTAATAACTACCCTAACCCTAACACGTACCCTAACCCTAACCCCTACCCTAACCCTAACACGTACCCTAATCCTAACCAATACCCTAAACCAGCCCTAACTCCAACACTAACCCTAACCCTAACCCTAACCCATACCCTACGCCGCACCCGAAGCCCTCCCCGAACCCGTACCCTAAGCCATACCCTAAGCCTAACCCTAAGCCTAACCCTATCCCTAGGCTACCCTTGACTGCTTCTGCCTCCAATACATTTCCTAAGCACTAGTGTTTTAAGGAACAGCATAAAAAGAGAATCCTAATGTGATTTCTTTATAATGGTTGTGTTCCTTATCTTATCCTAGTGTCTAAACTCTTCTCCATGGCTGGACCACCAAATAATATTCTTTACGTGCTAAGGGGTATCTAGAGAGTGGGATAGGTTTAATAACTACCCTAACCAAACACGTACCCTAACCCTAACTCCTACCCTAACCCTAACACGTACCCTAATCCTAAACCGTACCCTAAACCGAGCCCTAACCCTAACACTAACCGAAACCCTAACACTAACCCATACCCTACGCCGTACCCGAAGCCTTCCCCGATCCCGTACCCTAAGCAGTACCCTAAGTCTAACCCTAAGCCTAACCCTAACCCTAGGCTACCCTTGACTGCTTCTGCCTCCAATAGATTTCCTAAGCACTAGTGTTTTAAGGAACAGCTTAAAAAGAGAATCCTAAAGTGATTTCTTTATAATGTGTGTGTTCCTTATCTTATCCTAGTGTCTAAACTCTTCTCCATGGCTGGACCTACAAATAATATTCCTTTACGTGCTAAGGGGTATCTAGAGAGTGGGATAGGTTTAATAACTACCCTAACCCTAACGAATACCCTAACCCTAACCCCTACCCTAACCCTAACACGTACCATAATCCTAACCAATACCCTAAACCGAACCCTAACCCCAACACTAACCCTAACCCTAACCCTAACCCATACCCTACGCCGCACCCGAAGCCCTCCCCGAACCCGTACCCTAAGCCGTACCCTAAGCCTAACCCTAAGCCTAACCCTAACCCTAGGCTACCCTTGACTGCTTCTGCCTCCAATAGATTTCCTAAGCACTAGTGTTTTAAGGAACAGCATAAAAAGAGAATCCTAATGTGATTTCTTTATAATGGTTGTGTTCCTTATCTTATCCTAGTGTCTAAACTCTTCTCCATGGCTGGACCCCCAAATAATATTCCTTTACGTGCTAAGGGGTATCTAGAGAGTGGGATAGGTTTAATAACTACCCTAACCGTAACACGTACCCTAACCCTAACTCCTACCCTAACCCTAACACATACCCTAATCCTAAACCGTACCCTAAACCGAGCCCTAACCCTAACACTAACCCTAACCCTTACCCTAAACCATACCCTACGCCGTACCCGAAGCCCTCCCCGAACCCGTACCCTAAGCAGTGCCCTAAGCCTAACCCTAAGCCTAACACTAACCCTAGACTACCCTTGACTGCTTCTGCCTCCAATAGATTTCCTAAGCACTAGTGTTTTAAGGAACAGCTTAAAAAGAGAATCCTAAAGTGATTTCTTTATAATGTGTGTGTTCCTTATCTTATCCTAGTGTCTAAACTCTTCTCCATGGCTGGACCTACAAATAATATTCCTTTACGTACTAAGGGGTATCTAGAGAGTGGGATAGGTTTAATAACTACCCTAACCCTAACGAGTACCCTAACCCTAACCCCTATCCTAACCCTAACACGTACCCTAATCCTAACCAATACCCTAAACCGAACCCTAACCCCAACACTAACCCTAACACTAACCCTAACCCATACCCTACGCCGCACCCGAAGCCCTCCCCGAACCCGTACCCTAAGCCTTACCCTAAGCCTAACCCTAAGCCTAACCCTAACCCTAGGCTACCCTTGACTGCTTCTGCCTCCAATAGATTTCCTAAGCACTAGTGTTTTAAGGAACAGCATAAAAAGAGAATCCTAATGTGATTTCTTTATAATGGTTGTGTTCCTTATCTTATCCTAGTGTCTAAACTCTTCTCCATGGCTCGACCACCAAATAATATTATTTACGTGCTAAGGGGTATCTAGAGAGTGGGATAGGTTTAATAACTACCCTAACCCAAACACGTACCCTAACCCTAACTCCTACCCTAACCCTAACACGTACCCTAATCCTAAACCGTACCCTAAACCGAGCCCTAACCCTAACACTAACCCTAACCCTTACCCTAACCCATACCCTACGCCGTACCCGAAGCCCTCCCTGAACCCGTACCCTAAGCTTGCCCTAAGCCTAACCCTAAGCCTAACCCTAACCATAGGCTACCCTTGACTGCTTCTGCCTCCAATAGATTTCCTAAGCACTAGTGTTTTAAAGAACAGCATAAAAAGAGAATCCTAATGTGATTTCTTTATAATGGGTGTGTTCCTTATCTTATCCTAGTGTCTAAACTCTTCTCCATGGGAGGACCCCCAAATAATATTCCTTTACGTGCTAAGGGATATCTAGATAGTGGGATAGGTTTAATAACTACCCTAACCCTAACGCGTACCCTAACTCTAACCCCTACCCTAACCGTAACACGTACCCTAATCCTAACCAATACCCTAAACCGAGCCCTAACCCCAACACTAACCCTAACCCTAACCCTAACCCATACCATACGCCGCACCCGAAGCCTTCCCCGATCCCGTACCCTAAGCCGTACCCTAAGCCTAACCCTAAGCCTAACCCTAACCCTAGGCTACCCTTGACTGCTTCTGCCTCCAATAGATTTCCTAAGCACTAGTGTTTTAAGGAACAGCTTAAAAAGAGAATCCTAATGTGATTTCATTATAATGGGTGTGTTCTTTAACTTATCCTAGTGTCTAAAATCTTCTGCATGGCTGGACCCCCAAATAATATTCCTTTACGTGCTAAGGGGTATCTAGAGAGTGGGATAGGTTTAATAACTACCCTAACCCTAACGCGTACCCTAACCCTAACCCTAACACGTACCCTAATTCTAACCCGTACCCTAAACGGAGCCCTAACCATAACACTAACCCAAACCCTAACCCTAACCCATACTCTACGCCGTACCCGAACCCCTCCCCGAACCCGTACCCTAAGCCGTACCCTAAGCCTAACCCTAAGCCTAACCCTAACCCTAGGCTACCCTTGACTGCTTCTGCCTCCAATAGATTTCCTAAGCACTAGTGGTTTAAGGAACAGCTTAAAAAGAGAATCCTAATGTGATTTCTTTATAATGGGTGTGTTCCTTATCTTATCCTAGTGTCTAAACTCTTCTCCATGGCTGGACCCCCAAATAATATTCCTTTACGTGCTAAAGGGTATCTAGAGAGTGGGATAGGTTTAATAACTACCCTAACCCTAACGCGTACCCTAAACCTAAACTGTACCCTAAACCGAGCCCTAACCCTAACACTAACCCTAACCCTAACACTAACCCATACCCTATGCCGTACCCGAAGCCCTCCCCGAACCCGTACCCTAAGCCGAACCCTTAGCCTAACCCTAACACTAGGCTACCCTTGACTGCTTCTGCCCCCAATAGATTTCCTAAGCACTAGTGTTTTAAGGAACAGCTTAAAAAGAGAATCCTAATGTGATTTCTTTATAAAGGGTGTGTTCCTTATCTTAGCCTAGTGTCTAAACTCTTCTCCATGGCTGGACCCCCAAATAATATTCCTTTACGTGCTAAGGGGTATCTAGAGATTGGGATAGGTTTAATAACTACCCTAACCCTAATGCGTACCCTAACCCTAACCCCTACCCTAACCCTAACACGTACACTAATCCTAAGCCGTACACTAAACCGAACCCTAACACTAACACTAACCCTAACCCTAACCCTAAACCATACCCTATGTCGTGCCCTAACCCCTCCCCGAACCCATACCCTAAGCCGTATCCTAAGCCTAACCTTAAGCCTAACCCTAACCCTAGCCTACCCTTGACTGCTTCTGCCTCCAATAGATTTCCTAAGCACTAGAATTTTAAGGAACAGCTTAAAAAGAGAATCCTAATGTGATTTCTTTATAATGTGTGTGTTCCTTATCTTATCCTAGTGTCTAAACTCTTCTCCATTGCTGGACCTCCAAATAATATTCCTTTACGTGCTAAGGGGTATCTAGAGAGTGGGATAGGTTTAATAACTACCCTAACCCTAACGCGTACACTAACCCTAACCCCTACCCTAACCCTAACACGTACCCTAATCCTAACCAATACCCTAAACCGAGCCCTAACACCAACACTAACCCTATCCCTAACCCTAACCCATACCCTCCGCCGTACCGATAGCCCTCCCCGAACCCGTACCCTAAGCCGCACCCTAAGGCTAACCCTAAGCCTAACCCTAACCCTAGGCTACCCTTGACAGCTTCTGCTTCCAATAGATTTCCTAAGCACTAGTGTTTTAATGAACAGCTTAAAAAGAGAATCCTAATGTGATTTCTTTATAATGGGTGTGTTCCTTATCTTATCCTAGTTTCTAAACTCTTCTCCATTGCTGGACCACCAAATAATATTATTTACGTGCTAAGGGGTATCTAGAGAGTGGGATAGGTTTAATAACTACCCTAACCCAAACACGTACCCTAACCCTAACTCCTACCCTAACCCTAACACGTACCCTAAACCTAAACTGTACCCTAAACCGAGCCCTAACCCTAACACTAACCCTAACCCTAACACTAACCCATACCCTATGCCGTACCCGAAGCCCTCCCCGAACCCGTACCCTAAGCCGAACCCTTAGCCTAACCCTAACACTAGGCTACCCTTGACTGCTTCTGCCCCCAATAGATTTCCTAAGCACTAGTGTTTTAAGGAACAGCTTAAAAAGAGAATCCTAATGTGATTTCTTTATAAAGGGTGTGTTCCTTATCTTAGCCTAGTGTCTAAACTCTTCTCCATGGCTGGACCCCCAAATAATATTCCTTTACGTGCTAAGGGGTATCTAGAGAGTGAGATAGGTTTAATAACTACACTAACCTTAATACGTACCCTAACCCTAACCCCTACCCTAACCCTAACACGTACTCTAAATCCTAACCAATACCCTAAACCGAGCCCTAACCCCAACACTAACCCTAACCCTTATCCTAACCCATACCCTACGCCGTACCCGAAGCCCTCCCCGAACCCGTACACTAAGCAGTGCCCTAAGCCTAACCCTAAGCCTAACCCTAACCCTAGGCTACCCTTGACTGCTTCTGCCTCCAATAGATTTCCTAAGCACTAGTGTTTTAAAGAACAGCTTAAAAAGAGAATCCTAATGTGATTTCTTTATAATGGGTGTGTTCCTTATCTTATCCTAGTGTCTAAACTCTTCTCCATGGCTGGACCCCCAAATAATATTCCTTTATGTGCAAAGGGGTATCTAGAGAGTGGGATAGGTTTAATAACTACCCTAACCCTAACGCGTACCCTAACTCTAACCCCTACCCGAACCCTAACACGTACCCTAATCCTAACCAATACTCTAAACCGAGCCCTAACCCTAACACTAACCCTAACCCTAACCCTAACCCATACCCTACGCCGTACCGATAGCCCTCCCCGAACCCGTACCCTAAGCCGCACCCTAAGCCTAACCCTAAGCCTAACCCTAACCCTAGGCTACCCTTGACAGCTACTGCCTCCAATAGATTTCCTAAGCACTAGTGTTTTAAGGAACAGCTTAAAAACAGAATCCTAATGTGATTTCTTTATAATGGTTGTGTTCCTTATCTTATCCTAGTGTCTAAACTCTTCTCCATGGCTGGACCACCAAATAATAATATTTACGTGCTAAGGGGTATCTAGAGAGTCGGATAGGTTTAATAACTACCCTAACCCAAACACGTACCCTAACCCTAACTCCTACCCTAACCCTAACACGTACCCTAATCCTAAACCGTACCCTAAACCGGGCCCTAATCCTAACACTAACCCTAACCCTTACACTAACCCATACCCTACGCCGTACCCGAAGCCCTCCCCGAGCCCGTACCCTAAGCAGTGCCCTAAGCCTAACCCTAAGCCTAACCCTAACCCTAGGCTACCCTTGACTGCTTCTGCCTCCAATAGATTTCCTAAGCACTAGTGTTTTAAAGAACAGCTTAAAAAGAGAATCCTAATGTGATTTCTTTATAATGGGTGTGTTCCTTATCTTATCCTAGTGTCTAAACTCTTCTCCATGGCTGGACCCCCAAATAATATTCCTTTATGTGCAAAGGGGTATCTAGAGAGTGGGATAGGTTCAATAACTACCCTAACCCTAACGCGTACCCTAACTCTAACCCCTACCCTAACCCTAACACGTACCCTAATCCTAACCAATACCCTAAACCGAGCCCTAACCCTAACACTAACCCTAACCTTAACCCTAACCCATACTCTACGCCGTACCGATAGCCCTCCCCGAACTCGTACCCTAAGCCGCACCATAAGCCTAACCCTAAGCCTAACCCTAACCCTAGGCTACCCTTGACTGCTTCTGCCTCCAATAGATTTCCTAAGCACTAGTGTTTTAAGGAACAGCTTAAAATGAGAATCCTAATGTGATTTCTTTAAAATGTGTGTGTTCCTTATATTATCTTAATGTCTAAACTCTTCTCCATGGCTGGACCCCCAAATAATATTCCTTTACGTGCTAAGGGGTATCTAGAGAGTGGGATAGGTTTAATAACTACCCTAACCCTAACGCGTACCCTAAACCTAAACTGTACCCTAAACCGAGCCCTAACCTTAACACTAACTCTAACCCTAACACTAACCCATACCCTACGCCGTACCCGAAGCCCTCCCCTAACCCGTACCCCAAGCCGTACCCTAAGCCTAACCCTAAGCCTTACCCTAACCCTAGACTACCCTTGACTGCTTCTGCCTCCAATAGATTTCCTAAGCACTAGTGTTTTAAGGAACAGCTTAAAAAGAGAATCCTAATGTGATTTCATTATAATGGGTGTGTTCCTTAATTTATCCTAGTGTCTAAACTCTTCTGCATGGCTGGACCCCCAAATAATATTCCTTTACGTGCTAAGGGGTATCTAGAGAGTGGGATAGGTTTAATAACTACCCTAACCCTAACGCGTACCCTAACCCTAACCCCTACCCTAACCCTAACACGTACCCTAATCCTAACCCGTACCCTAAACGGAGCCCTAACCCTAACACTAACCCAAACACTAACCCTAACCCATACCCTACGCCGTACCCGAACCCCTCCCTGAACCCGTACCCTAAGCCGTACCCTAAGCCTAACCCTAAGCGTAACCCTAACCCTAGGCTACCCTTGACTGCTTCTGCCTCCAATAGATTTCCTAAGCACTAGTGGTTTAAGGAACAGCTTAAAAAGAGAATCCTAATGTGATTTCTTTATAATGTGTGTGTTCCTTATATTATCTTAGTGTCTAAACTGTTCTCCATGGCTGGACCACCAAATAATACTCCTTTACGTGCTAAGGGGTATCTAGAGAGTGGGATAGGTTTAATAACTACCCTAACCCTAACGCGTACCCTAACCCTAACCCCTACCCTAACCCTAACACGTACCCTAAACCTAAACTGTACCCTAAACCGAGCTCTAACCCTAACACTAACCGTAACCCTAACACTAACCCATACCCTGCGCCATACCCGAAGCCCTCCCCGAACCCGTACCCTAAGCCGTACCCTTAGCCTAACCCTAACACTAGGCTACCCTTGACTGCTTCTGCCCCCAATAGATTTCCTAAGCACTAGTGTTTTAAGGAACAGCTTAAAAAGAGAATCCTAATATGATTTCTTCATAAAGGGTGTGTTCCTTATCTTAGCCTAGTGTCTAAACTCTTCTCCATGGCTGGACCCCCAAATAACATTCCTTTACGTGATAAGGGGTATCTAGAGAGTGGGATAGGTTTAATAACTACCCTAACCCTAATGCGTACCCTAACCCTAACACCTACCCTAACCCTAACACGTACCCTAATCCTAAGCCGTACCCTAAACCGAGCCCTAACTCCAACACTAAACCTAACCCTAACCCTAACCCATACCCTACGCCGTACCCGAAGCCCTCCCCGAACCCGTACCCTAAGCCGTATCCTAAGCCTAACCTTAAGCCTAACCCTAACCCTAGCCTACCCTTGACTGCTTCTGCCTCCAATAGATTTCCTAAGCACTAGTGTTTTAAGGAACAGCTTAAAAAGAGAATCCTAATGTGATTTCTTTATAATGTGTGTGTTCCTTATCTTATCCTAGTGTCTAAACTCTTCTCCATGCCTGGACCTCCAAATAATATTCCTTTACGTGCTAAGGGGTATCTCGAGACTGGGATAGGTTTAATAACTACCCTAACCCTAACACGTACCCTAACCCTAACCCCTACCCTAACCCTAACACGTACCCTAATCCTAACCAATACCCTAAACCAGCCCTAACTCCAACACTAACCCTAACCCTAACCCTAACCCATACCCTACGCCGCACCCGAAGCCCTCCCCGAACCTGTACCCTAAGCCATACCCTAAGCCTAACCCTAAGCCTAACCCTATCCCTGGGCTACCCTTGACTGCTTCTGCCTCCAATACATTTCCTAAGCACTAGTGTTTTAAGGAACAGCATAAAAAGAGAATCCTAATGTGATTTCTTTATAATGGTTGTGTTCCTTATCTTATCCTAGTGTCTAAACTCTTCTCCATGGCTGGACCACCAAATAATATTCTTTACGTGCTAAGGGGTATCTAGAGAGTGGGATAGGTTTAATAACTACCCTAACCAAACACGTACTCTAACCCTAACTCCTACCCTAACCCTAACACGTACCCTAATCCTAAACCGTACCCTAAACCGAGCCCTAACCCTAACACTAACCGAAACCCTAACACTAACCCATACCCTACGCCGTACCCGAAGCCTTCCCCGATCCCGTACCCTAAGCAGTACCCTAAGCCTAACCCTAAGCCTAACCCTAACCCTAGGCTACCCTTGACTGCTTCTGCCTCCAATAGATTTCCTAAGCACTAGTGTTTTAAGGAACAGCTTAAAAAGAGAATCCTAAAGTGATTTCTTTATAATGTGTGTGTTCCTTATCTTATCCTAGTGTCTTAACTCTTCTCCATGGCTGGACCTACAAATAATATTCCTTTACGTGCTAAGGGGTATCTAGAGAGTGGGATAGGTTTAATAACTACCCTAACCCTAACGAATACCCTAACCCTAACCCCTACCCTAACCCTAACACGTACCATAATCCTAACCAATACCCTAAACCGAACCCTAACCCCAACACTAACCCTAACCCTAACCCTAACCCATACCCTACGCCGCACCCGAAGCCCTCCCCGAACCCGTACCCTAAGCCGTACCCTAAGCCTAACCCTAAGCCTAACCCTAACCCTAGGCTACCCTTGACTGCTTCTGCCTCCAATAGATTTCCTAAGCACTAGTGTTTTAAGGAACAGCATAAAAAGAGAATCCTAATGTGATTTCTTTATAATGGTTGTGTTCCTTATCTTATCCTAGTGTCTAAACTCTTCTCCATGGCTGGACCCCCAAATAATATTCCTTTACGTGCTAAGGGGTATCTAGAGAGTGGGATAGGTTTAATAACTACCCTAACCCTAACGAGTACCCTAACCCTAACCCCTATCCTAACCCTAACACGTACCCTAATCCTAACCAATACCCTAAACCGAACCCTCACCCCAACACTAACCCTAACACTAACCCTAACCCATACCCTACGCCGCACCCGAAGCCCTCCCCGAACCCGTACCCTAAGCCTTACCCTAAGCCTAACCCTAAGCCTAACCCTAACCCTAGGCTACCCTTGACTGCTTCTGCCTCCAATAGATTTCCTAAGCACTAGTGTTTTAAGGAACAGCATAAAAAGAGAATCCTAATGTGATTTCTTTATAATGGTTGTGTTCCTTATCTTATCCTAGTGTCTAAACTCTTCTCCATGGCTGGACCACCAAATAATATTATTTACGTGCTAAGGGGTATCTAGAGAGTGGGATAGGTTTAATAACTACCCTAACCCAAACACGTACCCTAACCCTAACTCCTACCCTAACCCTAACACGTACCCTAATCCTAAACCGTACCCTAAACCGAGCCCTAACCCTAACACTAACACTAACCCTTACCCTAACCCATACCCTACGCCGTACCCGAAGCCCAAACTGAACCCGTACCCTAAGCTTGCCCTAAGCCTAACCCTAAGCCTAACCCTAACCATAGGCTACCCTTGACTGCTTCTGCCTCCAATAGATTTCCTAAGAACTAGTGTTTTAAAGAACAGCATAAAAAGAGAATCCTAATGTGATTTCTTTATAATGGGTGTGTTCCTTATCTTATCCTAGTGTCTAAACTCTTCTCCATGGGAGGACCCCCAAATAATATTCCTTTACGTGCTAAGGGATATCTAGATAGTGGGATAGGTTTAATAACTACCCTAACCCTAACGCGTACCCTAACTCTAACCCCTACCCTAACCCTAACACGTACCCTAATCCTAACCAATACCCTAAACCGAGCCCTAACCCTAACACTAACCCTAACCCATACCCTACGCCGCACCCGAAGCCCTCCCCGAACCCGTACCCTAAGCAGTAACCTAAGCTTAACCCTAAGCCTAACCCTAACCCTAGGCTACCCTTGACTGCTTCTGCCTCCAATAGATTTCCTAAGCACTAGTGTTTTAAGGAACAGCTTAAAAAGAGAATCCTAATGTGATTTCTTTATAAAGGGTGTGTTCCTTATCTTAGCCTAGTGTCTAAACTCTTCTCCATGGCTGGACCCCCAAATAATATTCCTTTACGTGCTAAGGGGTATTTAGAGAGTGGGATAGGTTTAATAACTACCCTAACCCTAATGCGTACCCTAACCCTAACCCCTACCCTAACCCTAACACGTACCCTAATCCTAAGCCGTACACTAAACCGAGCCCTAACCCCAACACTAACCCTAACCCTAACCCTAACCCATACCATACGCCACACCCGAAGCCTTCCCCGATCCCGTACCCTAAGCCATACCCTAAGCCTAAACCTAAGCCTAACACTAACCCTAGGCTACCCTTGACTGCTTCTGCCTCCAATAGATTTCCTAAGCACTAGTGTTTTAAGGAACAGCTTAAAAAGAGAATCCTAATGTGATTTCATTATAATGGGTGTGTTCCTTAACTTATCCTAGTGTCTAAACTCTTCTGCATGGCTGGACCCCCAAATAATATTCCTTTACGTGCTAAGGGGTATCTAGCGAGTGGGATAGGTTCAATAACTACCCTAACCCTAACGCGTACCCTAACCCTAACACGTACCCTAATTCTAAACCGTACCCTAAACGGAGCCCTAACCATAACACTAACCCAAACCCTAACCCTAACCCATACCCTACGCCGTACCCGAACCCCTCCCCAAACCCGTACCCTAAGCCGTACCCTAAGCCTAACCCTAAGCCTAACCCTAACCCTAGGCTACCCTTGACTGCTTCTGCCTCCAATAGATTTCCTAAGCACTAGTGGTTTAAGGAACAGCTTAAAAAGAGAATCCTAATGTGATTTCTTTATAATGGGTGTGTTCCTTATCTTATCCTAGTGTCTAAACTCTTCTCCATGGCGGGACCCCCAAATAATATTCCTTTACGTGCTAAAGGGTATCTAGAGAGTGGGATAGGTTTAATAACTACCCTAACCCTAACGCGTACCCTAAACCTAAACTGTACCCTAAACCGAGCCCTAACCCTAACACTAACCCTAACCCTAACACTAACCCATACCCTATGCCGTACCCGAAGCCCTCCCCGAACCCGTACCCTAAGCCGAACCCTTAGCCTAACCCTAACACTAGGCTACCCTTGACTGCTTCTGCCCCCAATAGATTTCCTAAGCACTAGTGTTTTAAGGAACAGCTTAAAAAGAGAATCCTAATGTGATTTCTTTATAAAGGGTGTGTTCCTTATCTTAGCCTAGTGTCTAAACTCTTCTCCATGGCTGGACCCCCAAATAATATTCCTTTACGTGCTAAGGGGTATCTAGAGATTGGGATAGGTTTAATAACTACCCTAACCCTAATGCGCACCCTAACCCTAACCCCTACCCTAACCCTAACACGTACACTAATCCTAAGCCGTACACTAAACCGAACCCTAACACTAACACTAACCCTAACCCTAACCCTAAATCATACCCTGTCGTGCCCTAACCCCTCCCCGAACCCATACCCTAAGCCGTATCCTAAGCCTAACCTTAAGCCTAACCCTAACCCTAGCCTACCCTTGACTGCTTCTGCCTCCAATAGATTTCCTAAGCACTAGAATTTTAAGGAACAGCTTAAAAAGAGAATCCTAATGTGATTTCTTTATAATGTGTGTGTTCCTTATCTTATCCTAGTGTCTAAACTCTTCTCCATTGCTGGACCTCCAAATAATATTCCTTTACGTGCTAAGGGGTATCTAGAGAGTGGGATAGGTTTAATAACTACCCTAACCCTAACGCGTACACTAACCCTAACCCCTACCCTAACCCTAACACGTACCCTAATCCTAACCAATACCCTAAACCGAGCCCTAACACCAACACTAACCCTATCCCTAACCCTAACCCATACCCTACGCCGTACCGATAGCCCTCCCCGAACCCGTACCCTAAGCCGCACCCTAAGGCTAACCCTAAGCCTAACCCTAACCCTAGGCTACCCTTGACAGCTTCTGCTTCCAATAGATTTCCTAAGCACTAGTGTTTTAATGAACAGCTTAAAAAGAGAATCCTAATGTGATTTCTTTATAATGGTTGTGTTCCTTATCTTATCCTAGTGTCTAAACTCTTCTCCATTGCTGGACCACCAAATAATATTATTTACGTGCTAAGGGGTATCTAGAGAGTGGGATAGGTTTAATAACTACCCTAACCCAAACACGTACCCTAACCCTAACTCCTACCCTAACCCTAACACGTACCCTAAACCTAAACTGTACCCTAAACCGAGCCCTAACCCTAACACTAACCCTAACCCTAACACTAACCCATACCCTATGCCGTACCCGAAGCCCTCCCCGAACCCGTACCCTAAGCCGAACCCTTAGCCTAACCCTAACACTAGGCTACCCTTGACTGCTTCTGCCCCCAATAGATTTCCTAAGCACTAGTGTTTTAAGGAACAGCTTAAAAAGAGAATCCTAATGTGATTTCTTTATAAAGGGTGTGTTCCTTATCTTAGCCTAGTGTCTAAACTCTTCTCCATGGCTGGACCCCCAAATAATATTCCTTTACGTGCTAAGGGGTATCTAGAGAGTGAGATAAGTTTAATAACTACACTAACCTTAATGCGTACCCTAACCCTAACCCCTACCCTAACCCTAACACGTACTCTAAATCCTAACCAATACTCTAAACCGAGCCCTAACCCCAACACTAACCCTAACCCTTATCCTAACCCATACCCTACGCCGTACCCGAAGCCCTCCCCGAACCCGTACCCTAAGCAGTGCCCTAAACCTAACCCTAAGCCTAACCCTAACCCTAGGCTACCCTTGACTGCTTCTGCCTCCAATAGATTTCCTAAGCACTAGTGTTTTAAAGAACAGCTTAAAAAGAGAATCCTAATGTGATTTCTTTATAATGGGTGTGTTCCTTATCTTATCCTAGTGTCTAAACTCTTCTCCATGGCTGGACCCCCAAATAATATTCCTTTATGTGCAAAGGGGTATCTAGAGAGTGGGATAGGTTTAATAACTACCCTAACCCTAACGCGTACCCTAACTCTAACCCCTACCCTAACCCTAACACGTACCCTAATCCTAACCAATACTCTAAACCGAGCCCTAACCCTAACACTAACCCTAACCCTAACCCTAACCCATACCCTACGCCGTACCGATAGCCCTCCCCGAACCCGTACCCTAAGCCGCACCTTAAGCCTAACCCTAAGCCTAACCCTAACCCTAGGCTACCCTTGACAGCTTCTGCCTCCAATAGATTTCCTAAGCACTAGTGTTTTAAGGAACAGCTTAAAAAGAGAATCCTAATGTGATTTCTTTATAATGGTTGTGTTCCTTATCTTATCCTAGTGTCTAAACTCTTCTCCATGGCTGGACCACCAAATAATAATATTTACGTGCTAAGGGGTATCTAGAGAGTCGGATAGGTTTAATAACTACCCTAACCCAAACACGTACCCTAACCCTAACTCCTACCCTAACCCTAACACGTACCCTAAACCTAAACTGTACCCTAAACCGAGCCCTAACCCTAACACTAACCCTAACCCTAACACTAACCCATACCCTATGCCGTACCCGAAGCCCTCCCCGAACCCGTACCCTAAGCCGAACCCTTAGCCTAACCCTAACACTAGGCTACCCTTGACTGCTTCTGCCCCCAATAGATTTCCTAAGCACTAGTGTTTTAAGGAACAGCTTAAAAAGAGAATCCTAATGTGATTTCTTTATAAAGGGTGTGTTCCTTATCTTAGCCTAGTGTCTAAACTCTTCTCCATGGCTGGACCCCCAAATAATATTCCTTTACGTGCTAAGGGGTATCTAGAGAGTGAGATAGGTTTAATAACTACACTAACCTTAATGCGTACCCTAACCCTAACCCCTACCATAACCCTAACACGTACTCTAAATCCTAACCAATACCCTAAACCGAGCCCTAACCCCAACACTAACCCTAACCCTTATCCTAACCCATACCCTACGCCGTACCCGAAGCCCTCCCCGAACCCGTACCCTAAGCAGTGCCCTAAGCCTAACCCTAAGCCTAACCCTAACCCTAGGCTACCCTTGACTGCTTCTGCCTCCAATAGATTTCCTAAGCACTAGTGTTTTAAAGAACAGCTTAAAAAGAGAATCCTAATGTGATTTCTTTATAATGGGTGTGTTCCTTATCTTATCCTAGTGTCTAAACTCTTCTCCATGGCTGGACCCCCAAATAATATTCCTTTATGTGCAAAGGGGTATCTAGAGAGTGGGATAGGTTTAATAACTACCCTAACCCTAACGCGTACCCTAACTCTAACCCCTACCCTAACCCTAACACGTACCCTAATCCTAACCAATACTCTAAACCGAGCCCTAACCCTAACACTAACCCTAACCCTAACCCTAACCCATACCCTACGCCGTACCGATAGCCCTCCCCGAACCCGTACCCTAAGCCGCACCCTAAGCCTAACCCTAAGCCTAACCCTAACCCTAGGCTACCCTTGACAGCTTCTGCCTCCAATAGATTGCCTAAGCACTAGTGTTTTAAGGAACAGCTTAAAAACAGAATCCTAATGTGATTTCTTTATAATGGGTGTGTTCCTTATCTTATCCTAGTGTCTAAACTCTTCTCCATGGCTGGACCACCAAATAATAATATTTACGTGCTAAGGGGTATCTAGAGAGTCGGATAGGTTTAATAACTACCCTAACCCAAACACGTACCCTAACCCTAACTCCTACCCTAACCCTAACACGTACCCTAATCCTAAACCGTACCCTAAACCGGGCCCTAATCCTAACACTAACCCTAACCCTTACACTAACCCATACCCTACGCCGTACCCGAAGCCCTCCCCGAGCCCGTACCCTAAGCAGTGCCCTAAGCCTAACCCTAAGCCTAACCCTAACCCTAGGCTACCCTTGACTGCTTCTGCCTCCAATAGATTTCCTAAGCACTAGTGTTTTAAAGAACAGCTTAAAAAGAGAATCCTAATGTGATTTCTTTATAATCGGTGTGTTCCTTATCTTATCCTAGTGTCTAAACTCTTCTCCATGGCTGGACCCCCAAATAATATTCCTTTATGTGCAAAGGGGTATCTAGAGAGTGGGATAGGTTTAATAACTACCCTAACCCTAACGCGTACCCTAACTCTAACCCCTACCCTAACCCTAACACGTACCCTAATCCTAACCAATACCCTAAACCGAGCCCTAACCCTAACACTAACCCTAACCTTAACCCTAACCCATACTCTACGCCGTACCGTTAGCCCTCCCCGAACTCGTACCCTAAGCCGCACCATAAGCCTAACCCTAAGCCTAACCCTAACCCTAGGCTACCCTTGACTGCTTCTGCCTCCAATAGATTTCCTAAGCACTAGTGTTTTAAGGAACAGCTTAAAATGAGAATCCTAATGTGATTTCTTTATAATGTGTGTGTTCCTTATATTATCTTAATGTCTAAACTCTTCTCCATGGCTGGACCCCCAAATAATATTCCTTTACGTGCTAAGGGGTATCTAGAGAGTGGGATAGGTTTAATAACTACCCTAACCCTAACGCGTACCCTAAACCTAAACTGTACCCTAAACCGAGCCCTAACCTTAACACTAACTCTAACCCTAACACTAACCCATACCCTACGCCGTACCCGAAGCCCTCCCCGAACCCGTACCCTAAGCAGTGCCCTAAGCCTAACCCTAAGCCTAACCCTAACCCTAGGCTACCCTTGACTGCTTCTGCCTCCAATAGATTTCCTAAGCACTAGTGTTTTAAAGAACAGCTTAAAAAGAGAATCCTAATGTGATTTCTTTATAATGTGTGTGTTCCTTATCTTATCCTAGTGTCTAAACTCTTCTCCATGGCTGGACCCCCAAATAATATTCCTTTATGTGCTAAGGTGTATCTAGAGAGTGCGATAGGTTTAATAACTACACTAACCCTAACACGTACCCTAACCCTAACTCCTACCCTAACCCTAACACGTACCCTAATCCTAAACCGTACCCTAAACCGAGCACTAACCTTAACACTAACCCTAACACTTACCCTAAACCAAACCCTACGCCGGACCCGAAGACCTCCCCAAACCCGGACCCTAAGCAGTGCCCTAAGCCTAACCCTAAGCCTAACCCTAACCCTAGGCTACCCTTGACTGCTTCTGCCTCCAATAGATTTCCTAAGCACTAGTGTTTTAAAGAACAGCTTAAAAAGAGAATCCTAATGTGATTTCCTTATAATGTGTGTGTTCCTTATCTTATCCTAGTGTCTAAACTCTTCTCCATGGCTGGACCCCCAAATAATATTCCTTTATGTGCTAAGGTGTATCTAGAGAGTGGGATAGGTTTAATAACTACCCTAACCCTAACGTGTACCCTAACCCTAACCCCTACCCTAACCCTAACACGTACCCTAATCCTAAACCGTACCCTAAACCGAGCCCTAACCTTAACACTAACCCTAACCCTAACCCTAACCCATACCCTACGCCGCACCCGAAGCCCTCCCCGAACCCGTACCCTAAGCAGTAACCTAAGCTTAACCCTAAGCCTAACCCTAACCCTAGGCTACCCTTGACTGCTTCTGCCTCCAATAGATTTCCTAAACACTAGTGTTTTAAGGAACAGCTTAAAAAGAGAATCCTAATGTGATTTCTTTCTAATGTGTGTGTTCCTTATCTTATCCTAGTGTCTAAACTCTTCTCCATGGCTGGATCCCCAAATAATATTCCTTTAATTGCTAAGGGGTATCTAGAGAGTGGGATAGGTTTAATAACTACCCTAACCCTAACACGTACCCTAACCTTAACCCTTACCCTAACCCTAACACGTACTCTAAATCCTAACCAATACCCTAAACCGAGCCCTAACCCCAACACTAACCCTAACCCTAACCCTAACCCATACCATACACCGCACCCGAAGCCCTCCCCGATCCCGTACCCTAAGCCGTACCCTAAGCCTAACCCTAAGCCTAACCCTAACCCTAGGCTACCCTTGACTGCTTCTGCCTCCAATAGATTTCCTAAGCACTAGTGGTTTAAGGAACAGCTTAAAAAGAGAATCCTAATGTGATTTCTTTTTAATGTGTGTGTTCCTTATATTATCTTAGTGTCTAAACTCTTCTCCATGGCTGGACCCCCAAATAATATTCCTTTACGTGCTAAGGGGTTTCTAGAGAGTGGGATAGGTTTAATAACTACCCTAACCCTAACGCGTACCCTAACCCTAACCCCTACCCTAACACTAACACGTACCCTAATCCTAACCTGTACCCTGAACCGAGCACTAACCCTAACACTAACCCTAACCTTAACCCTAACCCATACCCTACGCCGTACCAAAAGCCCTCCCCGAACCCGTACCCTAAGCCGTACCCTAAGCCTAAACCTAATCCTAACACTAACCCTAGGCTACCCTTGACTGCTTCTGCCTCCAATAGATTTCCTAAGCACTAGTGTTTTAAGGAGCAGCTTAAAAAGAGAATCCTAATGTGATTTCTTTATAATGGGTGTGTTCCTTATCTTATCCTAGTGTCTAAACTCTTCTCCATGGATGGACCCCCAAATAATATTCCTTTACGTGTTAAGGGGTATCTAGAGAGTGGGATAGGTTTAATAACTACCCTAACCCTAACGTGTACCCTAACCCTAACCCCTACCCTAACCCTAACACGTACCCTAAACCTAAACTGTACCCTAAACCGAGCCCTAACCTTAACACTAACTCTAACCCTAACACTAACCCATACCCTACGCCGTACCCGAAGCCCTCCCCGAACCCGTACCCTAAGCAGTGCCCTAAGCCTAACCCTAAGCCTAACCCTAACCCTAGGCTACCCTTGACTGCTTCTGCCTCCAATAGATTTCCTAAGCACTAGTGTTTTAAAGAACAGCTTAAAAAGAGAATCCTAATGTGATTTCTTTATAATGTGTGTGTTCCTTATCTTATCCTAGTGTCTAAACTCTTCTGCATGGCTGGACCCCCAAATAATATTCCTTTACGTGCTAAGGGGTATCTAGCGAGTGGGATAGGTTCAATAACTACCCTAACCCTAACGCGTACCCTAACCCTAACACGTACCCTAATTCTAAACCGTACCCTAAACGGAGCCCTAACCATAACACTAACCCAAACCCTAACCCTAACCCATACCCTACGCCGTACCCGAACCCCTCCCCAAACCCGTACCCTAAGCCGTACCCTAAGCCTAACCCTAAGCCTAACCCTAACCCTAGGCTACCCTTGACTGCTTCTGCCTCCAATAGATTTCCTAAGCACTAGTGGTTTAAGGAACAGCTTAAAAAGAGAATCCTAATGTGATTTCTTTATAATGGGTGTGTTCCTTATCTTATCCTAGTGTCTAAACTCTTCTCCATGGCGGGACCCCCAAATAATATTCCTTTACGTGCTAAAGGGTATCTAGAGAGTGGGATAGGTTTAATAACTACCCTAACCCTAACGCGTACCCTAAACCTAAACTGTACCCTAAACCGAGCCCTAACCCTAACACTAACCCTAACCCTAACACTAACCCATACCCTATGCCGTACCCGAAGCCCTCCCCGAACCCGTACCCTAAGCCGAACCCTTAGCCTAACCCTAACACTAGGCTACCCTTGACTGCTTCTGCCCCCAATAGATTTCCTAAGCACTAGTGTTTTAAGGAACAGCTTAAAAAGAGAATCCTAATGTGATTTCTTTATAAAGGGTGTGTTCCTTATCTTAGCCTAGTGTCTAAACTCTTCTCCATGGCTGGACCCCCAAATAATATTCCTTTACGTGCTAAGGGGTATCTAGAGATTGGGATAGGTTTAATAACTACCCTAACCCTAATGCGCACCCTAACCCTAACCCCTACCCTAACCCTAACACGTACACTAATCCTAAGCCGTACACTAAACCGAACCCTAACACTAACACTAACCCTAACCCTAACCCTAAATCATACCCTGTCGTGCCCTAACCCCTCCCCGAACCCATACCCTAAGCCGTATCCTAAGCCTAACCTTAAGCCTAACCCTAACCCTAGCCTACCCTTGACTGCTTCTGCCTCCAATAGATTTCCTAAGCACTAGAATTTTAAGGAACAGCTTAAAAAGAGAATCCTAATGTGATTTCTTTATAATGTGTGTGTTCCTTATCTTATCCTAGTGTCTAAACTCTTCTCCATTGCTGGACCTCCAAATAATATTCCTTTACGTGCTAAGGGGTATCTAGAGAGTGGGATAGGTTTAATAACTACCCTAACCCTAACGCGTACACTAACCCTAACCCCTACCCTAACCCTAACACGTACCCTAATCCTAACCAATACCCTAAACCGAGCCCTAACACCAACACTAACCCTATCCCTAACCCTAACCCATACCCTACGCCGTACCGATAGCCCTCCCCGAACCCGTACCCTAAGCCGCACCCTAAGGCTAACCCTAAGCCTAACCCTAACCCTAGGCTACCCTTGACAGCTTCTGCTTCCAATAGATTTCCTAAGCACTAGTGTTTTAATGAACAGCTTAAAAAGAGAATCCTAATGTGATTTCTTTATAATGGTTGTGTTCCTTATCTTATCCTAGTGTCTAAACTCTTCTCCATTGCTGGACCACCAAATAATATTATTTACGTGCTAAGGGGTATCTAGAGAGTGGGATAGGTTTAATAACTACCCTAACCCAAACACGTACCCTAACCCTAACTCCTACCCTAACCCTAACACGTACCCTAAACCTAAACTGTACCCTAAACCGAGCCCTAACCCTAACACTAACCCTAACCCTAACACTAACCCATACCCTATGCCGTACCCGAAGCCCTCCCCGAACCCGTACCCTAAGCCGAACCCTTAGCCTAACCCTAACACTAGGCTACCCTTGACTGCTTCTGCCCCCAATAGATTTCCTAAGCACTAGTGTTTTAAGGAACAGCTTAAAAAGAGAATCCTAATGTGATTTCTTTATAAAGGGTGTGTTCCTTATCTTAGCCTAGTGTCTAAACTCTTCTCCATGGCTGGACCCCCAAATAATATTCCTTTACGTGCTAAGGGGTATCTAGAGAGTGAGATAAGTTTAATAACTACACTAACCTTAATGCGTACCCTAACCCTAACCCCTACCCTAACCCTAACACGTACTCTAAATCCTAACCAATACTCTAAACCGAGCCCTAACCCCAACACTAACCCTAACCCTTATCCTAACCCATACCCTACGCCGTACCCGAAGCCCTCCCCGAACCCGTACCCTAAGCAGTGCCCTAAACCTAACCCTAAGCCTAACCCTAACCCTAGGCTACCCTTGACTGCTTCTGCCTCCAATAGATTTCCTAAGCACTAGTGTTTTAAAGAACAGCTTAAAAAGAGAATCCTAATGTGATTTCTTTATAATGGGTGTGTTCCTTATCTTATCCTAGTGTCTAAACTCTTCTCCATGGCTGGACCCCCAAATAATATTCCTTTATGTGCAAAGGGGTATCTAGAGAGTGGGATAGGTTTAATAACTACCCTAACCCTAACGCGTACCCTAACTCTAACCCCTACCCTAACCCTAACACGTACCCTAATCCTAACCAATACTCTAAACCGAGCCCTAACCCTAACACTAACCCTAACCCTAACCCTAACCCATACCCTACGCCGTACCGATAGCCCTCCCCGAACCCGTACCCTAAGCCGCACCTTAAGCCTAACCCTAAGCCTAACCCTAACCCTAGGCTACCCTTGACAGCTTCTGCCTCCAATAGATTTCCTAAGCACTAGTGTTTTAAGGAACAGCTTAAAAAGAGAATCCTAATGTGATTTCTTTATAATGGTTGTGTTCCTTATCTTATCCTAGTGTCTAAACTCTTCTCCATGGCTGGACCACCAAATAATAATATTTACGTGCTAAGGGGTATCTAGAGAGTCGGATAGGTTTAATAACTACCCTAACCCAAACACGTACCCTAACCCTAACTCCTACCCTAACCCTAACACGTACCCTAAACCTAAACTGTACCCTAAACCGAGCCCTAACCCTAACACTAACCCTAACCCTAACACTAACCCATACCCTATGCCGTACCCGAAGCCCTCCCCGAACCCGTACCCTAAGCCGAACCCTTAGCCTAACCCTAACACTAGGCTACCCTTGACTGCTTCTGCCCCCAATAGATTTCCTAAGCACTAGTGTTTTAAGGAACAGCTTAAAAAGAGAATCCTAATGTGATTTCTTTATAAAGGGTGTGTTCCTTATCTTAGCCTAGTGTCTAAACTCTTCTCCATGGCTGGACCCCCAAATAATATTCCTTTACGTGCTAAGGGGTATCTAGAGAGTGAGATAGGTTTAATAACTACACTAACCTTAATGCGTACCCTAACCCTAACCCCTACCATAACCCTAACACGTACTCTAAATCCTAACCAATACCCTAAACCGAGCCCTAACCCCAACACTAACCCTAACCCTTATCCTAACCCATACCCTACGCCGTACCCGAAGCCCTCCCCGAACCCGTACCCTAAGCAGTGCCCTAAGCCTAACCCTAAGCCTAACCCTAACCCTAGGCTACCCTTGACTGCTTCTGCCTCCAATAGATTTCCTAAGCACTAGTGTTTTAAAGAACAGCTTAAAAAGAGAATCCTAATGTGATTTCTTTATAATGGGTGTGTTCCTTATCTTATCCTAGTGTCTAAACTCTTCTCCATGGCTGGACCCCCAAATAATATTCCTTTATGTGCAAAGGGGTATCTAGAGAGTGGGATAGGTTTAATAACTACCCTAACCCTAACGCGTACCCTAACTCTAACCCCTACCCTAACCCTAACACGTACCCTAATCCTAACCAATACTCTAAACCGAGCCCTAACCCTAACACTAACCCTAACCCTAACCCTAACCCATACCCTACGCCGTACCGATAGCCCTCCCCGAACCCGTACCCTAAGCCGCACCCTAAGCCTAACCCTAAGCCTAACCCTAACCCTAGGCTACCCTTGACAGCTTCTGCCTCCAATAGATTGCCTAAGCACTAGTGTTTTAAGGAACAGCTTAAAAACAGAATCCTAATGTGATTTCTTTATAATGGGTGTGTTCCTTATCTTATCCTAGTGTCTAAACTCTTCTCCATGGCTGGACCACCAAATAATAATATTTACGTGCTAAGGGGTATCTAGAGAGTCGGATAGGTTTAATAACTACCCTAACCCAAACACGTACCCTAACCCTAACTCCTACCCTAACCCTAACACGTACCCTAATCCTAAACCGTACCCTAAACCGGGCCCTAATCCTAACACTAACCCTAACCCTTACACTAACCCATACCCTACGCCGTACCCGAAGCCCTCCCCGAGCCCGTACCCTAAGCAGTGCCCTAAGCCTAACCCTAAGCCTAACCCTAACCCTAGGCTACCCTTGACTGCTTCTGCCTCCAATAGATTTCCTAAGCACTAGTGTTTTAAAGAACAGCTTAAAAAGAGAATCCTAATGTGATTTCTTTATAATCGGTGTGTTCCTTATCTTATCCTAGTGTCTAAACTCTTCTCCATGGCTGGACCCCCAAATAATATTCCTTTATGTGCAAAGGGGTATCTAGAGAGTGGGATAGGTTTAATAACTACCCTAACCCTAACGCGTACCCTAACTCTAACCCCTACCCTAACCCTAACACGTACCCTAATCCTAACCAATACCCTAAACCGAGCCCTAACCCTAACACTAACCCTAACCTTAACCCTAACCCATACTCTACGCCGTACCGTTAGCCCTCCCCGAACTCGTACCCTAAGCCGCACCATAAGCCTAACCCTAAGCCTAACCCTAACCCTAGGCTACCCTTGACTGCTTCTGCCTCCAATAGATTTCCTAAGCACTAGTGTTTTAAGGAACAGCTTAAAATGAGAATCCTAATGTGATTTCTTTATAATGTGTGTGTTCCTTATATTATCTTAATGTCTAAACTCTTCTCCATGGCTGGACCCCCAAATAATATTCCTTTACGTGCTAAGGGGTATCTAGAGAGTGGGATAGGTTTAATAACTACCCTAACCCTAACGCGTACCCTAAACCTAAACTGTACCCTAAACCGAGCCCTAACCTTAACACTAACTCTAACCCTAACACTAACCCATACCCTACGCCGTACCCGAAGCCCTCCCCGAACCCGTACCCTAAGCAGTGCCCTAAGCCTAACCCTAAGCCTAACCCTAACCCTAGGCTACCCTTGACTGCTTCTGCCTCCAATAGATTTCCTAAGCACTAGTGTTTTAAAGAACAGCTTAAAAAGAGAATCCTAATGTGATTTCTTTATAATGTGTGTGTTCCTTATCTTATCCTAGTGTCTAAACTCTTCTCCATGGCTGGACCCCCAAATAATATTCCTTTATGTGCTAAGGTGTATCTAGAGAGTGCGATAGGTTTAATAACTACACTAACCCTAACACGTACCCTAACCCTAACTCCTACCCTAACCCTAACACGTACCCTAATCCTAAACCGTACCCTAAACCGAGCACTAACCTTAACACTAACCCTAACACTTACCCTAAACCAAACCCTACGCCGGACCCGAAGACCTCCCCAAACCCGGACCCTAAGCAGTGCCCTAAGCCTAACCCTAAGCCTAACCCTAACCCTAGGCTACCCTTGACTGCTTCTGCCTCCAATAGATTTCCTAAGCACTAGTGTTTTAAAGAACAGCTTAAAAAGAGAATCCTAATGTGATTTCCTTATAATGTGTGTGTTCCTTATCTTATCCTAGTGTCTAAACTCTTCTCCATGGCTGGACCCCCAAATAATATTCCTTTATGTGCTAAGGTGTATCTAGAGAGTGGGATAGGTTTAATAACTACCCTAACCCTAACGTGTACCCTAACCCTAACCCCTACCCTAACCCTAACACGTACCCTAATCCTAAACCGTACCCTAAACCGAGCCCTAACCTTAACACTAACCCTAACCCTAACCCTAACCCATACCCTACGCCGCACCCGAAGCCCTCCCCGAACCCGTACCCTAAGCAGTAACCTAAGCTTAACCCTAAGCCTAACCCTAACCCTAGGCTACCCTTGACTGCTTCTGCCTCCAATAGATTTCCTAAACACTAGTGTTTTAAGGAACAGCTTAAAAAGAGAATCCTAATGTGATTTCTTTCTAATGTGTGTGTTCCTTATCTTATCCTAGTGTCTAAACTCTTCTCCATGGCTGGATCCCCAAATAATATTCCTTTAATTGCTAAGGGGTATCTAGAGAGTGGGATAGGTTTAATAACTACCCTAACCCTAACACGTACCCTAACCTTAACCCTTACCCTAACCCTAACACGTACTCTAAATCCTAACCAATACCCTAAACCGAGCCCTAACCCCAACACTAACCCTAACCCTAACCCTAACCCATACCATACACCGCACCCGAAGCCCTCCCCGATCCCGTACCCTAAGCCGTACCCTAAGCCTAACCCTAAGCCTAACCCTAACCCTAGGCTACCCTTGACTGCTTCTGCCTCCAATAGATTTCCTAAGCACTAGTGGTTTAAGGAACAGCTTAAAAAGAGAATCCTAATGTGATTTCTTTTTAATGTGTGTGTTCCTTATATTATCTTAGTGTCTAAACTCTTCTCCATGGCTGGACCCCCAAATAATATTCCTTTACGTGCTAAGGGGTTTCTAGAGAGTGGGATAGGTTTAATAACTACCCTAACCCTAACGCGTACCCTAACCCTAACCCCTACCCTAACACTAACACGTACCCTAATCCTAACCTGTACCCTGAACCGAGCACTAACCCTAACACTAACCCTAACCTTAACCCTAACCCATACCCTACGCCGTACCAAAAGCCCTCCCCGAACCCGTACCCTAAGCCGTACCCTAAGCCTAAACCTAATCCTAACACTAACCCTAGGCTACCCTTGACTGCTTCTGCCTCCAATAGATTTCCTAAGCACTAGTGTTTTAAGGAGCAGCTTAAAAAGAGAATCCTAATGTGATTTCTTTATAATGGGTGTGTTCCTTATCTTATCCTAGTGTCTAAACTCTTCTCCATGGATGGACCCCCAAATAATATTCCTTTACGTGTTAAGGGGTATCTAGAGAGTGGGATAGGTTTAATAACTACCCTAACCCTAACGTGTACCCTAACCCTAACCCCTACCCTAACCCTAACACGTACCCTAAACCTAAACTGTACCCTAAACCGAGCCCTAACCCTAACACTAACCCTAACCCTAACACTAACCCATACCCTACGCCGTACCCGAAGCCCTCCCCGAACCCGTACTCTAAGCCGTACCCTTAGCCTAACCCTAAGCCTAACCCTAACACTAGGCTACCCTTGACTGCTTCTGCCTCCAATAGATTTCCTAAGCACTAGTGTTTTAAGGAACAGCTTAAAAGGAGAATCCTAATGTGATTTCTTTGTAAAGGGTGTGTTCCTTATCTTAGCCTAGTGTCTAAACTCTTCTCCATGGGAGGACCCCCAAATAATATTCCTTTACGTGCTAAGGGGTATCTAGAGAGTGGGATAGGTTTAATAACTACCCTAACCCTAACGCGTACCCTAACTCTAACCCCTACCCTAACTCTAACACGTACCCTAATCCTAACCAATACCCTAAACCGAGCCCTAACCCTAACACTAACCCTAACCCTAACCCATACCCTACGCCGCACCCGAAGCCCTCCCCGAACCCGTACCCTAAGCAGTAACCGAAGCCTAACCCTAAGCCTAACCCTAACCCTAGGCTACCCTTGACTGCTTCTGCCTCCAATAGATTTCCTAAGCACTAGTGGTTTAAGGAACAGCTTAAAAAGAGAATCCTAATGTGATTTCTTTTTAATGTGTGTGTTCCTTATATTATCTTAGTGTCTAAACTCTTCTCCATGGCTGGACCCCCAAATAATATTCCTTTACGTGCTAAGGGGTTTCTAGAGAGTGGGATAGGTTTAATAACTACACTAACCCTAACGCGTACCCTAACCCTAACCCCTACCCTAACACTAACACGTACCCTAATCCTAACCTGTACCCTGAACCGAGCACTAACCCTAACACTAACCCTAACCTTAACCCTAACCCATACCCTACGCCGTACCAAAAGCCCTCCCCGAACCCGTACCCTAAGCCGTACCCTAAGCCTAAACCTAATCCTAACACTAACCCTAGGCTACCCTTGACTGCTTCTGCCTCCAATAGATTTCCTAAGCACTAGTGTTTTAAGGAGCAGCTTAAAAAGAGAATCCTAATGTGATTTCTTTATAATGGGTGTGTTCCTTATCTTATCCTAGTGTCTAAACTCTTCTCCATGGCTGGACCCCCAAATAATATTCCTTTAAGTGCTAAGGGGTATCTAGAGAGTGGGATAGGTTTAATAACTACCCTAACCCTAACACGTACACTAATCCTAACCTGTACCCTGAACCGAGCACTAACCCCAACACTAACCCTAACCCTAACCCTAACCCATACCATACGCCGCACCCGAAGCCCTCCCCGATCCCGTACCCTAAGCCGTACCCTAAGCCAAACCTTAAGCCTAACCCTAACCCTAGGCTACCCTTGACTGCTTCTGCCTCCAATAGATTTCCTAAGCACTAGTGTTTTAAGGAACAGCTTAAAAGGAGAATCCTAATGTGATTTCTTTGTAAAGGGTGTGTTCCTTATCTTAGCCTAGTGTCTAAACTCTTCTCCATGGGAGGACCCCCAAATAATATTCCTTTACGTGCTAAGGGGTATCTAGAGAGTGGGATAGGTTTAATAACTACCCTAACCCTAACGCATACCCTAATTCTAACCACTACCCTAACCCTAACACGTACCCTAATCCTAAACCGTACCCTAAACTGAGCCCTAACCTTAACACTAACCCTAACCCTAACCCTAACCCATACCCTACGCCGCACCCGAAGCCCTCCCCGAACCCGTACCCTAAGCAGTAACCTAAGCTTAACCCTAAGCCTAACCCTAACCCTAGGCTACCCTTGACTGCTTCTGCCACCAATAGATTTCCTAAACACTAGTGTTTTAAGGAACAGCTTAAAAAGAGAATCCTAATGTGATTTCTTTCTAATGTGTGTGTTCCTTATCTTATCCTAGTGTCTAAACTCTTCTCCATGGCTGGATCCCCAAATAATATTCCTTTAAGTGCTAAGGGGTATCTAGAGAGTGGGATAGGTTTAATAACTACCCTAACCCTAACACGTACCCTAACCCTAACGCCTACCCTAACCCTAACACGTACTCTAAATCCTAACCAATACCCTAAACCGAGCCCTAACCCCAACACTAACCCTAACCCTAACCCTAACCCATACCATACACCGCACCCGAAGCCCTCCCCGATCCCGTACCCTAAGCCGTACCCTAAGCCTAACCCTAAGCCTAACCCTAACCCTAGGCTACCCTTGACTGCTTCTGCCTCCAATAGATTTCCTAAGCACTAGTGGTTTAAGGAACAGCTTAAAAAGAGAATCCTAATGTGATTTCTTTTTAATGTGTGTGTTCCTTATATTATCTTAGTGTCTAAACTCTTCTCCATGGCTGGACCCCCAAATAATATTCCTTTACGTGCTAAGGGGTTTCTAGAGAGTGGGATAGGTTTAATAACTACCCTAACCCTAACGCGTACCCTAACCCTAACCCCTACCCTAACACTAACACGTACCCTAATCCTAACCTGTACCCTGAACCGAGCACTAACCCTAACACTAACCCTAACCTTAACCCTAACCCATACCCTACGCCGTACCAAAAGCCCTCCCCGAACCCGTACCCTAAGCCGTACCCTAAGCCTAAACCTAATCCTAACACTAACCCTAGGCTACCCTTGACTGCTTCTGCCTCCAATAGATTTCCTAAGCACTAGTGTTTTAAGGAGCAGCTTAAAAAGAGAATCCTAATGTGATTTCTTTATAATGGGTGTGTTCCTTATCTTATCCTAGTGTCTAAACTCTTCTCCATGGCTGGACCCCCAAATAATATTCCTTTACGTGCTAAGGGGTATCTAGAGAGTGGGATAGGTTTAATAACTACCCTAACCCTAACGTGTACCCTAACCCTAACCCCTACCCTAACCCTAACACGTACCCTAAACCTAAACTGTACCCTAAACCGAGCCCTAACCCTAACACTAACCCTAACCCTAACCCATACCCTACGCCGCACCCGAAGCCCTCCCCGAACCCGTACCCTAAGCAGTAACCGAAGCCTAACCCTAAGCCTAACCCTAACCCTAGGCTACCCTTGACTGCTTCTGCCTCCAATAGATTTCCTAAGCACTAGTGGTTTAAGGAACAGCTTAAAAAGAGAATCCTAATGTGATTTCTTTTTAATGTGTGTGTTCCTTATATTATCTTAGTGTCTAAACTCTTCTCCATGGCTGGACCCACAAATAATATTCCTTTACGTGCTAAGGGGTTTCTAGAGAGTGGGATAGGTTTAATAACTACACTAACCCTAACGCGTACCCTAACCCTAACCCCTACCCTAACACTAACACGTACCCTAATCCTAACCTGTACCCTGAACCGAGCACTAACCCTAACACTAACCCTAACCTTAACCCTAACCCATACCCTACGCCGTACCAAAAGCCCTCCCCGAACCCGTACCCTAAGCCGTACCCTAAGCCTAAACCTAATCCTAACACTAACCCTAGGCTACCCTTGACTGCTTCTGCCTCCAATAGATTTCCTAAGCACTAGTGTTTTAAGGAGCAGCTTAAAAAGAGAATCCTAATGTGATTTCTTTATAATGGGTGTGTTCCTTATCTTATCCTAGTGTCTAAACTCTTCTCCATGGCTGGACCCCCAAATAATATTCCTTTAAGTGCTAAGGGGTATCTAGAGAGTGGGATAGGTTTAATAACTACCCTAACCCTAACACGTACACTAATCCTAACCTGTACCCTGAACCGAGCACTAACCCCAACACTAACCCTAACCCTAACCCTAACCCATACCATACGCCGCACCCGAAGCCCTCCCCGATCCCGTACCCTAAGCCGTACCCTAAGCCAAACCTTAAGCCTAACCCTAACCCTAGGCTACCCTTGACTGCTTCTGCCTCCAATAGATTTCCTAAGCACTAGTGTTTTAAGGAACAGCTTAAAAGGAGAATCCTAATGTGATTTCTTTGTAAAGGGTGTGTTCCTTATCTTAGCCTAGTGTCTAAACTCTTCTCCATGGGAGGACCCCCAAATAATATTCCTTTACGTGCTAAGGGGTATCTAGAGAGTGGGATAGGTTTAATAACTACCCTAACCCTAACGCATACCCTAACTCTAACCACTACCCTAACCCTAACACGTACCCTAATCCTAAACCGTACCCTAAACTGAGCCCTAACCTTAACACTAACCCTAACCCTAACCCTAACCCATACCCTACGCCGCACCCGAAGCCCTCCCCGAACCCGTACCCTAAGCAGTAACCTAAGCTTAACCCTAAGCCTAACCCTAACCCTAGGCTACCCTTGACTGCTTCTGCCACCAATAGATTTCCTAAACACTAGTGTTTTAAGGAACAGCTTAAAAAGAGAATCCTAATGTGATTTCTTTCTAATGTGTGTGTTCCTTATCTTATCCTAGTGTCTAAACTCTTCTCCATGGCTGGATCCCCAAATAATATTCCTTTAAGTGCTAAGGGGTATCTAGAGAGTGGGATAGGTTTAATAACTACCCTAACCCTAACACGTACCCTAACCCTAACGCCTACCCTAACCCTAACACGTACTCTAAATCCTAACCAATACCCTAAACCGAGCCCTAACCCCAACACTAACCCTAACCCTAACCCTAACCCATACCATACACCGCACCCGAAGCCCTCCCCGATCCCGTACCCTAAGCCGTACCCTAAGCCTAACCCTAAGCCTAACCCTAACCCTAGGCTACCCTTGACTGCTTCTGCCTCCAATAGATTTCCTAAGCACTAGTGGTTTAAGGAACAGCTTAAAAAGAGAATCCTAATGTGATTTCTTTTTAATGTGTGTGTTCCTTATATTATCTTAGTGTCTAAACTCTTCTCCATGGCTGGACCCCCAAATAATATTCCTTTACGTGCTAAGGGGTTTCTAGAGAGTGGGATAGGTTTAATAACTACCCTAACCCTAACGCGTACCCTAACCCTAACCCCTACCCTAACACTAACACGTACCCTAATCCTAACCTGTACCCTGAACCGAGCACTAACCCTAACACTAACCCTAACCTTAACCCTAACCCATACCCTACGCCGTACCAAAAGCCCTCCCCGAACCCGTACCCTAAGCCGTACCCTAAGCCTAAACCTAATCCTAACACTAACCCTAGGCTACCCTTGACTGCTTCTGCCTCCAATAGATTTCCTAAGCACTAGTGTTTTAAGGAGCAGCTTAAAAAGAGAATCCTAATGTGATTTCTTTATAATGGGTGTGTTCCTTATCTTATCCTAGTGTCTAAACTCTTCTCCATGGCTGGACCCCCAAATAATATTCCTTTACGTGCTAAGGGGTATCTAGAGAGTGGGATAGGTTTAATAACTACCCTAACCCTAACGTGTACCCTAACCCTAACCCCTACCCTAACCCTAACACGTACCCTAAACCTAAACTGTACCCTAAACCGAGCCCTAACCCTAACACTAACCCTAACCCTAACCCATACCCTACGCCGCACCCGAAGCCCTCCCCGAACCCGTACCCTAAGCAGTAACCGAAGCCTAACCCTAAGCCTAACCCTAACCCTAGGCTACCCTTGACTGCTTCTGCCTCCAATAGATTTCCTAAGCACTAGTGGTTTAAGGAACAGCTTAAAAAGAGAATCCTAATGTGATTTCTTTTTAATGTGTGTGTTCCTTATATTATCTTAGTGTCTAAACTCTTCTCCATGGCTGGACCCCCAAATAATATTCCTTTACGTGCTAAGGGGTTTCTAGAGAGTGGGATAGGTTTAATAACTACACTAACCCTAACGCGTACCCTAACCCTAACCCCTACCCTAACACTAACACGTACCCTAATCCTAACCTGTACCCTGAACCGAGCACTAACCCTAACACTTACCCTAACCTTAACCCTAACCCATACCCTACGCCGTACCAAAAGCCCTCCCCGAACCCGTACCCTAAGCCGTACCCTAAGCCTAAACCTAATCCTAACACTAACCCTAGGCTACCCTTGACTGCTTCTGCCTCCAATAGATTTCCTAAGCACTAGTGTTTTAAGGAGCAGCTTAAAAAGAGAATCCTAATGTGATTTCTTTATAATGGGTGTGTTCCTTATCTTATCCTAGTGTCTAAACTCTTCTCCATGGCTGGACCCCCAAATAATATTCCTTTAAGTGCTAAGGGGTATCTAGAGAGTGGGATAGGTTTAATAACTACCCTAACCCTAACACGTACACTAATCCTAACCTGTACCCTGAACCGAGCACTAACCCCAACACTAACCCTAACCCTAACCCTAACCCATACCATACGCCGCACCCGAAGCCCTCCCCGATCCCGTACCCTAAGCCGTACCCTAAGCCAAACCTTAAGCCTAACCCTAACCCTAGGCTACCCTTGACTGCTTCTGCCTCCAATAGATTTCCTAAGCACTAGTGTTTTAAGGAACAGCTTAAAAGGAGAATCCTAATGTGATTTCTTTGTAAAGGGTGTGTTCCTTATCTTAGCCTAGTGTCTAAACTCTTCTCCATGGGAGGACCCCCAAATAATATTCCTTTACGTGCTAAGGGGTATCTAGAGAGTGGGATAGGTTTAATAACTACCCTAACCCTAACGCATACCCTAACTCTAACCCCTACCCTAACCCTAACACGTACCCTAATCCTAAACCGTACCCTAAACCGAGCCCTAACCTTAACACTAACCCTAACCCTAACCCTAACCCATACCCTACGCCGCACCCGAAGCCCTCCCCGAACCCGTACCCTAAGCAGTAACCTAAGCTTAACCCTAAGCCTAACCCTAACCCTAGGCTACCCTTGACTGCTTCTGCCTCCAATAGATTTCCTAAACACTAGTGTTTTAAGGAACAGCTTAAAAAGAGAATCCTAATGTGATTTCTTTCTAATGTGTGTGTTCCTTATCTTATCCTAGTGTCTAAACTCTTCTCCATGGCTGGATCCCCAAATAATATTCCTTTAAGTGCTAAGGGGTATCTAGAGAGTGGGATAGGTTTAATAACTACCCTAACCCTAACACGTACCCTAACCCTAACGCCTACCCTAACCCTAACACGTACTCTAAATCCTAACCAATACCCTAAACCGAGCCCTAACCCCAACACTAACCCTAACCCTAACCCTAACCCATACCATACACCGCACCCGAAGCCCTCCCCGATCCCGTACCCTAAGCCGTACCCTAAGCCTAACCCTAAGCCTAACCCTAACCCTAGGCTACCCTTGACTGCTTCTGCCTCCAATAGATTTCCTAAGCACTAGTGGTTTAAGGAACAGCTTAAAAAGAGAATCCTAATGTGATTTCTTTTTAATGTGTGTGTTCCTTATATTATCTTAGTGTCTAAACTCTTCTCCATGGCTGGACCCCCAAATAATATTCCTTTACGTGCTAAGGGGTTTCTAGAGAGTGGGATAGGTTTAATAACTACCCTAACCCTAACGCGTACCCTAACCCTAACCCCTACCCTAACACTAACACGTACCCTAATCCTAACCTGTACCCTGAACCGAGCACTAACCCTAACACTTACCTTAACCTTAACCCTAACCCATACCCTACGCCGTACCAAAAGCCCTCCCCGAACCCGTACCCTAAGCCGTACCCTAAGCCTAAACCTAATCCTAACACTAACCCTAGGCTACCCTTGACTGCTTCTGCCTCCAATAGATTTCCTAAGCACTAGTGTTTTAAGGAGCAGCTTAAAAAGAGAATCCTAATGTGATTTCTTTATAATGGGTGTGTTCCTTATCTTATCCTAGTGTCTAAACTCTTCTCCATGGCTGGACCCCCAAATAATATTCCTTTACGTGCTAAGGGGTATCTAGAGAGTGGGATAGGTTTAATAACTACCCTAACCCTAACGTGTACCCTAACCCTAACCCCTACCCTAACCCTAACACGTACCCTAAACCTAAACTGTACCCTAAACCGAGCCCTAACCCTAACACTAACCCTAACCCTAACACTAACCCATACCCTACGCCGTACCCGAAGCCCTCCCCGAACCCGTACTCTAAGTCGTACCCTTAGCCTAACCCTAAGCCTAACCCTAACACTAGGCTACCCTTGACTGCTTCTGCCTCCAATAGATTTCCTAAGCACTAGTGTTTTAAGGAACATCTTAAAAGGAGAATCCTAATGTGATTTCTTTGTAAAGGGTGTGTTCCTTATCTTAGCCTAGTGTCTAAACTCTTCTCCATGGGAGGACCCCCAAATAATATTCCTTTACGTGCTAAGGGGTATCTAGAGAGTGGGATAGGTTTAATAACTACCCTAACCCTAACGCATACCCTAACTCTAACCCCTACCCTAACCCTAACACGTACCCTAATCCTAACCAATACCCTAAACCGAGCCCTAACCCTAACACTAACCCTAACCCTAACCCATACCCTACGCCGCACCCGAAGCCCTCCCCGAACCCGTACCCTAAGCAGTAACCTAAGCCTAACCCTAAGCCTAACCCTAACCCTAGGCTACCCTTGACTGCTTCTGCCTCCAATAGATTTCCTAAGCACTAGTGGTTTAAGGAACAGCTTAAAAAGAGAATCCTAATGTGATTTCTTTTTAATGTGTGTGTTCCTTATATTATCTTAGTGTCTAAACTCTTCTCCATGGCTGGACCCCCAAATAATATTCCTTTACGTGCTAAGGGGTTTCTAGAGAGTGGGATAGGTTTAATAACTACACTAACCCTAACGCGTACCCTAACCCTAACCCCTACCCTAACACTAACACGTACCCTAATCCTAACCTGTACCCTGAACCGAGCACTAACCCCAACACTAACCCTAACCCTAACCCTAACCCATACCATACGCCGCACCCGAAGCCCTCCCCGATCCCGTACCCTAAGCCGTACCCTAAGCCAAACCTTAAGCCTAACCCTAACCCTAGGCTACCCTTGACTGCTTCTGCCTCCAATAGATTTCCTAAGCACTAGTGTTTTAAGGAACAGCTTAAAAGGAGAATCCTAATGTGATTTCTTTGTAAAGGGTGTGTTCCTTATCTTAGCCTAGTGTCTAAACTCTTCTCCATGGGAGGACCCCCAAATAATATTCCTTTACGTGCTAAGGGGTATCTAGAGAGTGGGATAGGTTTAATAACTACCCTAACCCTAACGCATACCCTAACTCTAACCCCTACCCTAACCCTAACACGTACCCTAATCCTAAACCGTACCCTAAACCGAGCCCTAACCTTAACACTAACCCTAACCCTAACCCTAACCCATACCCTACGCCGCACCCGAAGCCCTCCCCGAACCCGTACCCTAAGCAGTAACCTAAGCTTAACCCTAAGCCTAACCCTAACCCTAGGCTACCCTTGACTGCTTCTGCCTCCAATAGATTTCCTAAACACTAGTGTTTTAAGGAACAGCTTAAAAAGAGAATCCTAATGTGATTTCTTTCTAATGTGTGTGTTCCTTATCTTATCCTAGTGTCTAAACTCTTCTCCATGGCTGGATCCCCAAATAATATTCCTTTAAGTGCTAAGGGGTATCTAGAGAGTGGGATAGGTTTAATAACTACCCTAACCCTAACACGTACCCTAACCCTAACGCCTACCCTAACCCTAACACGTACTCTAAATCCTAACCAATACCCTAAACCGAGCCCTAACCCCAACACTAACCCTAACCCTAACCCTAACCCATACCATACACCGCACCCGAAGCCCTCCCCGATCCCGTACCCTAAGCCGTACCCTAAGCCTAACCCTAAGCCTAACCCTAACCCTAGGCTACCCTTGACTGCTTCTGCCTCCAATAGATTTCCTAAGCACTAGTGGTTTAAGGAACAGCTTAAAAAGAGAATCCTAATGTGATTTCTTTTTAATGTGTGTGTTCCTTATATTATCTTAGTGTCTAAACTCTTCTCCATGGCTGGACCCCCAAATAATATTCCTTTACGTGCTAAGGGGTTTCTAGAGAGTGGGATAGGTTTAATAACTACCCTAACCCTAACGCGTACCCTAACCCTAACCCCTACCCTAACACTAACACGTACCCTAATCCTAACCTGTACCCTGAACCGAGCACTAACCCTAACACTTACCCTAACCTTAACCCTAACCCATACCCTACGCCGTACCAAAAGCCCTCCCCGAACCCGTACCCTAAGCCGTACCCTAAGCCTAAACCTAATCCTAACACTAACCCTAGGCTACCCTTGACTGCTTCTGCCTCCAATAGATTTCCTAAGCACTAGTGTTTTAAGGAGCAGCTTAAAAAGAGAATCCTAATGTGATTTCTTTATAATGGGTGTGTTCCTTATCTTATCCTAGTGTCTAAACTCTTCTCCATGGCTGGACCCCCAAATAATATTCCTTTACGTGCTAAGGGGTATCTAGAGAGTGGGATAGGTTTAATAACTACCCTAACCCTAACGTGTACCCTAACCCTAACCCCTACCCTAACCCTAACACGTACCCTAAACCTAAACTGTACCCTAAACCGAGCCCTAACCCTAACACTAACCCTAACCCTAACACTAACCCATACCCTACGCCGTACCCGAAGCCCTCCCCGAACCCGTACTCTAAGTCGTACCCTTAGCCTAACCCTAAGCCTAACCCTAACACTAGGCTACCCTTGACTGCTTCTGCCTCCAATAGATTTCCTAAGCACTAGTGTTTTAAGGAACATCTTAAAAGGAGAATCCTAATGTGATTTCTTTGTAAAGGGTGTGTTCCTTATCTTAGCCTAGTGTCTAAACTCTTCTCCATGGGAGGACCCCCAAATAATATTCCTTTACGTGCTAAGGGGTATCTAGAGAGTGGGATAGGTTTAATAACTACCCTAACCCTAACGCATACCCTAACTCTAACCCCTACCCTAACCCTAACACGTACCCTAATCCTAACCAATACCCTAAACCGAGCCCTAACCCTAACACTAACCCTAACCCTAACCCATACCCTACGCCGCACCCGAAGCCCTCCCCGAACCCGTACCCTAAGCAGTAACCTAAGCCTAACCCTAAGCCTAACCCTAACCCTAGGCTACCCTTGACTGCTTCTGCCTCCAATAGATTTCCTAAGCACTAGTGGTTTAAGGAACAGCTTAAAAAGAGAATCCTAATGTGATTTCTTTTTAATGTGTGTGTTCCTTATATTATCTTAGTGTCTAAACTCTTCTCCATGGCTGGACCCCCAAATAATATTCCTTTACGTGCTAAGGGGTTTCTAGAGAGTGGGATAGGTTTAATAACTACACTAACCCTAACGCGTACCCTAACCCTAACCCCTACCCTAACACTAACACGTACCCTAATCCTAACCTGTACCCTGAACCGAGCACTAACCCCAACACTAACCCTAACCCTAACCCTAACCCATACCATACGCCGCACCCGAAGCCCTCCCCGATCCCGTACCCTAAGCCGTACCCTAAGCCAAACCTTAAGCCTAACCCTAACCCTAGGCTACCCTTGACTGCTTCTGCCTCCAATAGATTTCCTAAGCACTAGTGTTTTAAGGAACAGCTTAAAAGGAGAATCCTAATGTGATTTCTTTGTAAAGGGTGTGTTCCTTATCTTAGCCTAGTGTCTAAACTCTTCTCCATGGGAGGACCCCCAAATAATATTCCTTTACGTGCTAAGGGGTATCTAGAGAGTGGGATAGGTTTAATAACTACCCTAACCCTAACGCATACCCTAACTCTAACCCCTACCCTAACCCTAACACGTACCCTAATCCTAAACCGTACCCTAAACCGAGCCCTAACCTTAACACTAACCCTAACCCTAACCCTAACCCATACCCTACGCCGCACCCGAAGCCCTCCCCGAACCCGTACCCTAAGCAGTAACCTAAGCTTAACCCTAAGCCTAACCCTAACCCTAGGCTACCCTTGACTGCTTCTGCCTCCAATAGATTTCCTAAACACTAGTGTTTTAAGGAACAGCTTAAAAAGAGAATCCTAATGTGATTTCTTTCTAATGTGTGTGTTCCTTATCTTATCCTAGTGTCTAAACTCTTCTCCATGGCTGGATCCCCAAATAATATTCCTTTAAGTGCTAAGGGGTATCTAGAGAGTGGGATAGGTTTAATAACTACCCTAACCCTAACACGTACCCTAACCCTAACGCCTACCCTAACCCTAACACGTACTCTAAATCCTAACCAATACCCTAAACCGAGCCCTAACCCCAACACTAACCCTAACCCTAACCCTAACCCATACCATACACCGCACCCGAAGCCCTCCCCGATCCCGTACCCTAAGCCGTACCCTAAGCCTAACCCTAAGCCTAACCCTAACCCTAGGCTACCCTTGACTGCTTCTGCCTCCAATAGATTTCCTAAGCACTAGTGGTTTAAGGAACAGCTTAAAAAGAGAATCCTAATGTGATTTCTTTTTAATGTGTGTGTTCCTTATATTATCTTAGTGTCTAAACTCTTCTCCATGGCTGGACCCCCAAATAATATTCCTTTACGTGCTAAGGGGTTTCTAGAGAGTGGGATAGGTTTAATAACTACCCTAACCCTAACGCGTACCCTAACCCTAACCCCTACCCTAACACTAACACGTACCCTAATCCTAACCTGTACCCTGAACCGAGCACTAACCCTAACACTTACCCTAACCTTAACCCTAACCCATACCCTACGCCGTACCAAAAGCCCTCCCCGAACCCGTACCCTAAGCCGTACCCTAAGCCTAAACCTAATCCTAACACTAACCCTAGGCTACCCTTGACTGCTTCTGCCTCCAATAGATTTCCTAAGCACTAGTGTTTTAAGGAGCAGCTTAAAAAGAGAATCCTAATGTGATTTCTTTATAATGGGTGTGTTCCTTATCTTATCCTAGTGTCTAAACTCTTCTCCATGGCTGGACCCCCAAATAATATTCCTTTACGTGCTAAGGGGTATCTAGAGAGTGGGATAGGTTTAATAACTACCCTAACCCTAACGTGTACCCTAACCCTAACCCCTACCCTAACCCTAACACGTACCCTAAACCTAAACTGTACCCTAAACCGAGCCCTAACCCTAACACTAACCCTAACCCTAACACTAACCCATACCCTACGCCGTACCCGAAGCCCTCCCCGAACCCGTACTCTAAGTCGTACCCTTAGCCTAACCCTAAGCCTAACCCTAACACTAGGCTACCCTTGACTGCTTCTGCCTCCAATAGATTTCCTAAGCACTAGTGTTTTAAGGAACATCTTAAAAGGAGAATCCTAATGTGATTTCTTTGTAAAGGGTGTGTTCCTTATCTTAGCCTAGTGTCTAAACTCTTCTCCATGGGAGGACCCCCAAATAATATTCCTTTACGTGCTAAGGGGTATCTAGAGAGTGGGATAGGTTTAATAACTACCCTAACCCTAACGCATACCCTAACTCTAACCCCTACCCTAACCCTAACACGTACCCTAATCCTAACCAATACCCTAAACCGAGCCCTAACCCTAACACTAACCCTAACCCTAACCCATACCCTACGCCGCACCCGAAGCCCTCCCCGAACCCGTACCCTAAGCAGTAACCTAAGCCTAACCCTAAGCCTAACCCTAACCCTAGGCTACCCTTGACTGCTTCTGCCTCCAATAGATTTCCTAAGCACTAGTGGTTTAAGGAACAGCTTAAAAAGAGAATCCTAATGTGATTTCTTTTTAATGTGTGTGTTCCTTATATTATCTTAGTGTCTAAACTCTTCTCCATGGCTGGACCCCCAAATAATATTCCTTTACGTGCTAAGGGGTTTCTAGAGAGTGGGATAGGTTTAATAACTACACTAACCCTAACGCGTACCCTAACCCTAACCCCTACCCTAACACTAACACGTACCCTAATCCTAACCTGTACCCTGAACCGAGCACTAACCCCAACACTAACCCTAACCCTAACCCTAACCCATACCATACGCCGCACCCGAAGCCCTCCCCGATCCCGTACCCTAAGCCGTACCCTAAGCCAAACCTTAAGCCTAACCCTAACCCTAGGCTACCCTTGACTGCTTCTGCCTCCAATAGATTTCCTAAGCACTAGTGTTTTAAGGAACAGCTTAAAAAGAGAATCCTAATGTGATTTCTTTCTAATGTGTGTGTTCCTTATCTTATCCTAGTGTCTAAACTCTTCTCCATGGCTGGATCCCCAAATAATATTCCTTTAAGTGCTAAGGGGTATCTAGAGAGTGGGATAGGTTTAATAACTACCCTAACCCTAACACGTACCCTAACCCTAACGCCTACCCTAACCCTAACACGTACTCTAAATCCTAACCAATACCCTAAACCGAGCCCTAACCCCAACACTAACCCTAACCCTAACCCTAACCCATACCATACACCGCACCCGAAGCCCTCCCCGATCCCGTACCCTAAGCCGTACCCTAAGCCTAACCCTAAGCCTAACCCTAACCCTAGGCTACCCTTGACTGCTTCTGCCTTCAATAGATTTCCTAAGCACTAGTGGTTTAAGGAACAGCTTAAAAAGAGAATCCTAATGTGATTTCTTTTTAATGTGTGTGTTCCTTATATTATCTTAGTGTCTAAACTCTTCTCCATGGCTGGACCCCCAAATAATATTCCTTTACGTGCTAAGGGGTTTCTAGAGAGTGGGATAGGTTTAATAACTACCCTAACCCTAACGCGTACCCTAACCCTAACCCCTACCCTAACACTAACACGTACCCTAATCCTAACCTGTACCCTGAACCGAGCACTAACCCTAACACTTACCCTAACCTTAACCCTAACCCATACCCTACGCCGTACCAAAAGCCCTCCCCGAACCCGTACCCTAAGCCGTACCCTAAGCCTAAACCTAATCCTAACACTAACCCTAGGCTACCCTTGACTGCTTCTGCCTCCAATAGATTTCCTAAGCACTAGTGTTTTAAGGAGCAGCTTAAAAAGAGAATCCTAATGTGATTTCTTTATAATGGGTGTGTTCCTTATCTTATCCTAGTGTCTAAACTCTTCTCCATGGCTGGACCCCCAAATAATATTCCTTTACGTGCTAAGGGGTATCTAGAGAGTGGGATAGGTTTAATAACTACCCTAACCCTAACGTGTACCCTAACCCTAACCCCTACCCTAACCCTAACACGTACCCTAAACCTAAACTGTACCCTAAACCGAGCCCTAACCCTAACACTAACCCTAACCCTAACACTAACCCATACCCTACGCCGTACCCGAAGCCCTCCCCGAACCCGTACTCTAAGTCGTACCCTTAGCCTAACCCTAAGCCTAACCCTAACACTAGGCTACCCTTGACTGCTTCTGCCTCCAATAGATTTCCTAAGCACTAGTGTTTTAAGGAACATCTTAAAAGGAGAATCCTAATGTGATTTCTTTGTAAAGGGTGTGTTCCTTATCTTAGCCTAGTGTCTAAACTCTTCTCCATGGGAGGACCCCCAAATAATATTCCTTTACGTGCTAAGGGGTATCTAGAGAGTGGGATAGGTTTAATAACTACCCTAACCCTAACGCATACCCTAACTCTAACCCCTACCCTAACCCTAACACGTACCCTAATCCTAACCAATACCCTAAACCGAGCCCTAACCCTAACACTAACCCTAACCCTAACCCATACCCTACGCCGCACCCGAAGCCCTCCCCGAACCCGTACCCTAAGCAGTAACCTAAGCCTAACCCTAAGCCTAACCCTAACCCTAGGCTACCCTTGACTGCTTCTGCCTCCAATAGATTTCCTAAGCACTAGTGGTTTAAGGAACAGCTTAAAAAGAGAATCCTAATGTGATTTCTTTTTAATGTGTGTGTTCCTTATATTATCTTAGTGTCTAAACTCTTCTCCATGGCTGGACCCCCAAATAATATTCCTTTACGTGCTAAGGGGTTTCTAGAGAGTGGGATAGGTTTAATAACTACACTAACCCTAACGCGTACCCTAACCCTAACCCCTACCCTAACACTAACACGTACCCTAATCCTAACCTGTACCCTGAACCGAGCACTAACCCCAACACTAACCCTAACCCTAACCCTAACCCATACCATACGCCGCACCCGAAGCCCTCCCCGATCCCGTACCCTAAGCCGTACCCTAAGCCAAACCTTAAGCCTAACCCTAACCCTAGGCTACCCTTGACTGCTTCTGCCTCCAATAGATTTCCTAAGCACTAGTGTTTTAAGGAACAGCTTAAAAGGAGAATCCTAATGTGATTTCTTTGTAAAGGGTGTGTTCCTTATCTTAGCCTAGTGTCTAAACTCTTCTCCATGGGAGGACCCCCAAATAATATTCCTTTACGTGCTAAGGGGTATCTAGAGAGTGGGATAGGTTTAATAACTACCCTAACCCTAACGCATACCCTAACTCTAACCCCTACCCTAACCCTAACACGTACCCTAATCCTAAACCGTACCCTAAACCGAGCCCTAACCTTAACACTAACCCTAACCCTAACCCTAACCCATACCCTACGCCGCACCCGAAGCCCTCCCCGAACCCGTACCCTAAGCAGTAACCTAAGCTTAACCCTAAGCCTAACCCTAACCCTAGGCTACCCTTGACTGCTTCTGCCTCCAATAGATTTCCTAAACACTAGTGTTTTAAGGAACAGCTTAAAAAGAGAATCCTAATGTGATTTCTTTCTAATGTGTGTGTTCCTTATCTTATCCTAGTGTCTAAACTCTTCTCCATGGCTGGATCCCCAAATAATATTCCTTTAAGTGCTAAGGGGTATCTAGAGAGTGGGATAGGTTTAATAACTACCCTAACCCTAACACGTACCCTAACCCTAACGCCTACCCTAACCCTAACACGTACTCTAAATCCTAACCAATACCCTAAACCGAGCCCTAACCCCAACACTAACCCTAACCCTAACCCTAACCCATACCATACACCGCACCCGAAGCCCTCCCCGATCCCGTACCCTAAGCCGTACCCTAAGCCTAACCCTAAGCCTAACCCTAACCCTAGGCTACCCTTGACTGCTTCTGCCTCCAATAGATTTCCTAAGCACTAGTGGTTTAAGGAACAGCTTAAAAAGAGAATCCTAATGTGATTTCTTTTTAATGTGTGTGTTCCTTATATTATCTTAGTGTCTAAACTCTTCTCCATGGCTGGACCCCCAAATAATATTCCTTTACGTGCTAAGGGGTTTCTAGAGAGTGGGATAGGTTTAATAACTACCCTAACCCTAACGCGTACCCTAACCCTAACCCCTACCCTAACACTAACACGTACCCTAATCCTAACCTGTACCCTGAACCGAGCACTAACCCTAACACTTACCCTAACCTTAACCCTAACCCATACCCTACGCCGTACCAAAAGCCCTCCCCGAACCCGTACCCTAAGCCGTACCCTAAGCCTAAACCTAATCCTAACACTAACCCTAGGCTACCCTTGACTGCTTCTGCCTCCAATAGATTTCCTAAGCACTAGTGTTTTAAGGAGCAGCTTAAAAAGAGAATCCTAATGTGATTTCTTTATAATGGGTGTGTTCCTTATCTTATCCTAGTGTCTAAACTCTTCTCCATGGCTGGACCCCCAAATAATATTCCTTTACGTGCTAAGGGGTATCTAGAGAGTGGGATAGGTTTAATAACTACCCTAACCCTAACGTGTACCCTAACCCTAACCCCTACCCTAACCCTAACACGTACCCTAAACCTAAACTGTACCCTAAACCGAGCCCTAACCCTAACACTAACCCTAACCCTAACACTAACCCATACCCTACGCCGTACCCGAAGCCCTCCCCGAACCCGTACTCTAAGTCGTACCCTTAGCCTAACCCTAAGCCTAACCCTAACACTAGGCTACCCTTGACTGCTTCTGCCTCCAATAGATTTCCTAAGCACTAGTGTTTTAAGGAACATCTTAAAAGGAGAATCCTAATGTGATTTCTTTGTAAAGGGTGTGTTCCTTATCTTAGCCTAGTGTCTAAACTCTTCTCCATGGGAGGACCCCCAAATAATATTCCTTTACGTGCTAAGGGGTATCTAGAGAGTGGGATAGGTTTAATAACTACCCTAACCCTAACGCATACCCTAACTCTAACCCCTACCCTAACCCTAACACGTACCCTAATCCTAACCAATACCCTAAACCGAGCCCTAACCCTAACACTAACCCTAACCCTAACCCATACCCTACGCCGCACCCGAAGCCCTCCCCGAACCCGTACCCTAAGCAGTAACCTAAGCCTAACCCTAAGCCTAACCCTAACCCTAGGCTACCCTTGACTGCTTCTGCCTCCAATAGATTTCCTAAGCACTAGTGGTTTAAGGAACAGCTTAAAAAGAGAATCCTAATGTGATTTCTTTTTAATGTGTGTGTTCCTTATATTATCTTAGTGTCTAAACTCTTCTCCATGGCTGGACCCCCAAATAATATTCCTTTACGTGCTAAGGGGTTTCTAGAGAGTGGGATAGGTTTAATAACTACACTAACCCTAACGCGTACCCTAACCCTAACCCCTACCCTAACACTAACACGTACCCTAATCCTAACCTGTACCCTGAACCGAGCACTAACCCCAACACTAACCCTAACCCTAACCCTAACCCATACCATACGCCGCACCCGAAGCCCTCCCCGATCCCGTACCCTAAGCCGTACCCTAAGCCAAACCTTAAGCCTAACCCTAACCCTAGGCTACCCTTGACTGCTTCTGCCTCCAATAGATTTCCTAAGCACTAGTGTTTTAAGGAACAGCTTAAAAGGAGAATCCTAATGTGATTTCTTTGTAAAGGGTGTGTTCCTTATCTTAGCCTAGTGTCTAAACTCTTCTCCATGGGAGGACCCCCAAATAATATTCCTTTACGTGCTAAGGGGTATCTAGAGAGTGGGATAGGTTTAATAACTACCCTAACCCTAACGCATACCCTAACTCTAACCCCTACCCTAACCCTAACACGTACCCTAATCCTAAACCGTACCCTAAACCGAGCCCTAACCTTAACACTAACCCTAACCCTAACCCTAACCCATACCCTACGCCGCACCCGAAGCCCTCCCCGAACCCGTACCCTAAGCAGTAACCTAAGCTTAACCCTAAGCCTAACCCTAACCCTAGGCTACCCTTGACTGCTTCTGCCTCCAATAGATTTCCTAAACACTAGTGTTTTAAGGAACAGCTTAAAAAGAGAATCCTAATGTGATTTCTTTCTAATGTGTGTGTTCCTTATCTTATCCTAGTGTCTAAACTCTTCTCCATGGCTGGATCCCCAAATAATATTCCTTTAAGTGCTAAGGGGTATCTAGAGAGTGGGATAGGTTTAATAACTACCCTAACCCTAACACGTACCCTAACCCTAACGCCTACCCTAACCCTAACACGTACTCTAAATCCTAACCAATACCCTAAACCGAGCCCTAACCCCAACACTAACCCTAACCCTAACCCTAACCCATACCATACACCGCACCCGAAGCTCTCCCCGATCCCGTACCCTAAGCCGTACCCTAAGCCTAACCCTAAGCCTAACCCTAACCCTAGGCTACCCTTGACTGCTTCTGCCTCCAATAGATTTCCTAAGCACTAGTGGTTTAAGGAACAGCTTAAAAAGAGAATCCTAATGTGATTTCTTTTTAATGTGTGTGTTCCTTATATTATCTTAGTGTCTAAACTCTTCTCCATGGCTGGACCCCCAAATAATATTCCTTTACGTGCTAAGGGGTTTCTAGAGAGTGGGATAGGTTTAATAACTACCCTAACCCTAACGCGTACCCTAACCCTAACCCCTACCCTAACACTAACACGTACCCTAATCCTAACCTGTACCCTGAACCGAGCACTAACCCTAACACTTACCCTAACCTTAACCCTAACCCATACCCTACGCCGTACCAAAAGCCCTCCCCGAACCCGTACCCTAAGCCGTACCCTAAGCCTAAACCTAATCCTAACACTAACCCTAGGCTACCCTTGACTGCTTCTGCCTCCAATAGATTTCCTAAGCACTAGTGTTTTAAGGAGCAGCTTAAAAAGAGAATCCTAATGTGATTTCTTTATAATGGGTGTGTTCCTTATCTTATCCTAGTGTCTAAACTCTTCTCCATGGCTGGACCCCCAAATAATATTCCTTTACGTGCTAAGGGGTATCTAGAGAGTGGGATAGGTTTAATAACTACCCTAACCCTAACGTGTACCCTAACCCTAACCCCTACCCTAACCCTAACACGTACCCTAAACCTAAACTGTACCCTAAACCGAGCCCTAACCCTAACACTAACCCTAACCCTAACACTAACCCATACCCTACGCCGTACCCGAAGCCCTCCCCGAACCCGTACTCTAAGTCGTACCCTTAGCCTAACCCTAAGCCTAACCCTAACACTAGGCTACCCTTGACTGCTTCTGCCTCCAATAGATTTCCTAAGCACTAGTGTTTTAAGGAACATCTTAAAAGGAGAATCCTAATGTGATTTCTTTGTAAAGGGTGTGTTCCTTATCTTAGCCTAGTGTCTAAACTCTTCTCCATGGGAGGACCCCCAAATAATATTCCTTTACGTGCTAAGGGGTATCTAGAGAGTGGGATAGGTTTAATAACTACCCTAACCCTAACGCATACCCTAACTCTAACCCCTACCCTAACCCTAACACGTACCCTAATCCTAACCAATACCCTAAACCGAGCCCTAACCCTAACACTAACCCTAACCCTAACCCATACCCTACGCCGCACCCGAAGCCCTCCCCGAACCCGTACCCTAAGCAGTAACCTAAGCCTAACCCTAAGCCTAACCCTAACCCTAGGCTACCCTTGACTGCTTCTGCCTCCAATAGATTTCCTAAGCACTAGTGGTTTAAGGAACAGCTTAAAAAGAGAATCCTAATGTGATTTCTTTTTAATGTGTGTGTTCCTTATATTATCTTAGTGTCTAAACTCTTCTCCATGGCTGGACCCCCAAATAATATTCCTTTACGTGCTAAGGGGTTTCTAGAGAGTGGGATAGGTTTAATAACTACACTAACCCTAACGCGTACCCTAACCCTAACCCCTACCCTAACACTAACACGTACCCTAATCCTAACCTGTACCCTGAACCGAGCACTAACCCCAACACTAACCCTAACCCTAACCCTAACCCATACCATACGCCGCACCCGAAGCCCTCCCCGATCCCGTACCCTAAGCCGTACCCTAAGCCAAACCTTAAGCCTAACCCTAACCCTAGGCTACCCTTGACTGCTTCTGCCTCCAATAGATTTCCTAAGCACTAGTGTTTTAAGGAACAGCTTAAAAGGAGAATCCTAATGTGATTTCTTTGTAAAGGGTGTGTTCCTTATCTTAGCCTAGTGTCTAAACTCTTCTCCATGGGAGGACCCCCAAATAATATTCCTTTACGTGCTAAGGGGTATCTAGAGAGTGGGATAGGTTTAATAACTACCCTAACCCTAACGCATACCCTAACTCTAACCCCTACCCTAACCCTAACACGTACCCTAATCCTAAACCGTACCCTAAACCGAGCCCTAACCTTAACACTAACCCTAACCCTAACCCTAACCCATACCCTACGCCGCACCCGAAGCCCTCCCCGAACCCGTACCCTAAGCAGTAACCTAAGCTTAACCCTAAGCCTAACCCTAACCCTAGGCTACCCTTGACTGCTTCTGCCTCCAATAGATTTCCTAAACACTAGTGTTTTAAGGAACAGCTTAAAAAGAGAATCCTAATGTGATTTCTTTCTAATGTGTGTGTTCCTTATCTTATCCTAGTGTCTAAACTCTTCTCCATGGCTGGATCCCCAAATAATATTCCTTTAAGTGCTAAGGGGTATCTAGAGAGTGGGATAGGTTTAATAACTACCCTAACCCTAACACGTACCCTAACCCTAACGCCTACCCTAACCCTAACACGTACTCTAAATCCTAACCAATACCCTAAACCGAGCCCTAACCCCAACACTAACCCTAACCCTAACCCTAACCCATACCATACACCGCACCCGAAGCCCTCCCCGATCCCGTACCCTAAGCCGTACCCTAAGCCTAACCCTAAGCCTAACCCTAACCCTAGGCTACCCTTGACTGCTTCTGCCTCCAATAGATTTCCTAAGCACTAGTGGTTTAAGGAACAGCTTAAAAAGAGAATCCTAATGTGATTTCTTTTTAATGTGTGTGTTCCTTATATTATCTTAGTGTCTAAACTCTTCTCCATGGCTGGACCCCCAAATAATATTCCTTTACGTGCTAAGGGGTTTCTAGAGAGTGGGATAGGTTTAATAACTACCCTAACCCTAACGCGTACCCTAACCCTAACCCCTACCCTAACACTAACACGTACCCTAATCCTAACCTGTACCCTGAACCGAGCACTAACCCTAACACTTACCCTAACCTTAACCCTAACCCATACCCTACGCCGTACCAAAAGCCCTCCCCGAACCCGTACCCTAAGCCGTACCCTAAGCCTAAACCTAATCCTAACACTAACCCTAGGCTACCCTTGACTGCTTCTGCCTCCAATAGATTTCCTAAGCACTAGTGTTTTAAGGAGCAGCTTAAAAAGAGAATCCTAATGTGATTTCTTTATAATGGGTGTGTTCCTTATCTTATCCTAGTGTCTAAACTCTTCTCCATGGCTGGACCCCCAAATAATATTCCTTTACGTGCTAAGGGGTATCTAGAGAGTGGGATAGGTTTAATAACTACCCTAACCCTAACGTGTACCCTAACCCTAACCCCTACCCTAACCCTAACACGTACCCTAAACCTAAACTGTACCCTAAACCGAGCCCTAACCCTAACACTAACCCTAACCCTAACACTAACCCATACCCTACGCCGTACCCGAAGCCCTCCCCGAACCCGTACTCTAAGTCGTACCCTTAGCCTAACCCTAAGCCTAACCCTAACACTAGGCTACCCTTGACTGCTTCTGCCTCCAATAGATTTCCTAAGCACTAGTGTTTTAAGGAACATCTTAAAAGGAGAATCCTAATGTGATTTCTTTGTAAAGGGTGTGTTCCTTATCTTAGCCTAGTGTCTAAACTCTTCTCCATGGGAGGACCCCCAAATAATATTCCTTTACGTGCTAAGGGGTATCTAGAGAGTGGGATAGGTTTAATAACTACCCTAACCCTAACGCATACCCTAACTCTAACCCCTACCCTAACCCTAACACGTACCCTAATCCTAACCAATACCCTAAACCGAGCCCTAACCCTAACACTAACCCTAACCCTAACCCATACCCTACGCCGCACCCGAAGCCCTCCCCGAACCCGTACCCTAAGCAGTAACCTAAGCCTAACCCTAAGCCTAACCCTAACCCTAGGCTACCCTTGACTGCTTCTGCCTCCAATAGATTTCCTAAGCACTAGTGGTTTAAGGAACAGCTTAAAAAGAGAATCCTAATGTGATTTCTTTTTAATGTGTGTGTTCCTTATATTATCTTAGTGTCTAAACTCTTCTCCATGGCTGGACCCCCAAATAATATTCCTTTACGTGCTAAGGGGTTTCTAGAGAGTGGGATAGGTTTAATAACTACACTAACCCTAACGCGTACCCTAACCCTAACCCCTACCCTAACACTAACACGTACCCTAATCCTAACCTGTACCCTGAACCGAGCACTAACCCCAACACTAACCCTAACCCTAACCCTAACCCATACCATACGCCGCACCCGAAGCCCTCCCCGATCCCGTACCCTAAGCCGTACCCTAAGCCAAACCTTAAGCCTAACCCTAACCCTAGGCTACCCTTGACTGCTTCTGCCTCCAATAGATTTCCTAAGCACTAGTGTTTTAAGGAACAGCTTAAAAGGAGAATCCTAATGTGATTTCTTTGTAAAGGGTGTGTTCCTTATCTTAGCCTAGTGTCTAAACTCTTCTCCATGGGAGGACCCCCAAATAATATTCCTTTACGTGCTAAGGGGTATCTAGAGAGTGGGATAGGTTTAATAACTACCCTAACCCTAACGCATACCCTAACTCTAACCCCTACCCTAACCCTAACACGTACCCTAATCCTAAACCGTACCCTAAACCGAGCCCTAACCTTAACACTAACCCTAACCCTAACCCTAACCCATACCCTACGCCGCACCCGAAGCCCTCCCCGAACCCGTACCCTAAGCAGTAACCTAAGCTTAACCCTAAGCCTAACCCTAACCCTAGGCTACCCTTGACTGCTTCTGCCTCCAATAGATTTCCTAAACACTAGTGTTTTAAGGAACAGCTTAAAAAGAGAATCCTAATGTGATTTCTTTCTAATGTGTGTGTTCCTTATCTTATCCTAGTGTCTAAACTCTTCTCCATGGCTGGATCCCCAAATAATATTCCTTTAAGTGCTAAGGGGTATCTAGAGAGTGGGATAGGTTTAATAACTACCCTAACCCTAACACGTACCCTAACCCTAACGCCTACCCTAACCCTAACACGTACTCTAAATCCTAACCAATACCCTAAACCGAGCCCTAACCCCAACACTAACCCTAACCCTAACCCTAACCCATACCATACACCGCACCCGAAGCCCTCCCCGATCCCGTACCCTAAGCCGTACCCTAAGCCTAACCCTAAGCCTAACCCTAACCCTAGGCTACCCTTGACTGCTTCTGCCTCCAATAGATTTCCTAAGCACTAGTGGTTTAAGGAACAGCTTAAAAAGAGAATCCTAATGTGATTTCTTTTTAATGTGTGTGTTCCTTATATTATCTTAGTGTCTAAACTCTTCTCCATGGCTGGACCCCCAAATAATATTCCTTTACGTGCTAAGGGGTTTCTAGAGAGTGGGATAGGTTTAATAACTACCCTAACCCTAACGCGTACCCTAACCCTAACCCCTACCCTAACACTAACACGTACCCTAATCCTAACCTGTACCCTGAACCGAGCACTAACCCTAACACTTACCCTAACCTTAACCCTAACCCATACCCTACGCCGTACCAAAAGCCCTCCCCGAACCCGTACCCTAAGCCGTACCCTAAGCCTAAACCTAATCCTAACACTAACCCTAGGCTACCCTTGACTGCTTCTGCCTCCAATAGATTTCCTAAGCACTAGTGTTTTAAGGAGCAGCTTAAAAAGAGAATCCTAATGTGATTTCTTTATAATGGGTGTGTTCCTTATCTTATCCTAGTGTCTAAACTCTTCTCCATGGCTGGACCCCCAAATAATATTCCTTTACGTGCTAAGGGGTATCTAGAGAGTGGGATAGGTTTAATAACTACCCTAACCCTAACGTGTACCCTAACCCTAACCCCTACCCTAACCCTAACACGTACCCTAAACCTAAACTGTACCCTAAACCGAGCCCTAACCCTAACACTAACCCTAACCCTAACACTAACCCATACCCTACGCCGTACCCGAAGCCCTCCCCGAACCCGTACTCTAAGCCGTACCCTTAGCCTAACCCTAAGCCTAACCCTAACACTAGGCTACCCTTGACTGCTTCTGCCTCCAATAGATTTCCTAAGCACTAGTGTTTTAAGGAACAGCTTAAATGGAGAATCCTAATGTGATTTCTTTGTAAAGGGTGTGTTCCTTATCTTAGCCTAGTGTCTAAACTCTTCTCCATGGGAGGACCCCCAAATAATATTCCTTTACGTGCTAAGGGGTATCTAAAGAGTGGGATAGGTTTAATAACTACCCTAACCCTAACGCATACCCTAACTCTAACCCCTACCCTAACCCTAACACGTACCCTAATCCTAACCAATACCCTAAACCGAGCCCTAACCCTAACACTAACCCTAACCCTAACCCATACCCTACGCCGCACCCGAAGCCCTCCCCGAATCCGTACCCTAAGCAGTAACCTAAGCCTAACCCTAAGCCTAACCCTAACCCTAGGCTACCCTTGACTGCTTCTGCCTCCAATAGATTTCCTAAGCACTAGTGGTTTAAGGAACAGCTTAAAAAGAGAATCCTAATGTGATTTCTTTTTAATGTGTGTGTTCCTTCTATTATCTTAGTGTCTAAACTCTTCTCCATGGCTGGACCCCCAAATAATATTCCTTTACGTGCTAAGGGGTTTCTAGAGAGTGGGATAGGTTTAATAACTACACTAACCCTAACGCGTACCCTAACCCTAACCCCTACCCTAACACTAACACGTACCCTAATCCTAACCTGTACCCTGAACCGAGCACTAACCCTAACACTAACCCTAAACTTAACCCTAACCCATACCCTACGCCGTACCAAAAGCCCTCCCCGAACCCGTACCCTAAGCCGTACCCTAAGCCTAAACCTAATCCTAACACTAACCCTAGGCTACCCTTGACTGCTTCTGCCTCCAATAGATTTCCTAAGCACTAGTGTTTTAAGGAGCAGCTTAAAAAGAGAATCCTAATGTGATTTCTTTATAATGGTTGTGTTCCTTATCTTATCCTAGTGTCTAAACTCTTCTCCATGGCTGGACCCCCAAATAATATTCCTTTAAGTGCTAAGGGGTATCTAGAGAGTGGGATAGGTTTAAAAACTACCCTAACCCTAACATGTACACTAATCCTAACCTGTACCCTGAACCGAGCACTAACCCCAACACTAACCCTAACCCTAACCCTAACCCATACCATACGCCGCACCCGAAGCCCTCCCCGATCCCGTACCCTAAGCCGTACCCTAAGCCAAACCTTAAGCCTAACCCTAACCCTAGGCTACCCTTGACTGCTTCTGCCTCCAATAGATTTCCTAAGCACTAGTGTTTTAAGGAACAGCTTAAAAGGAGAATCCTAATGTGATTTCTTTGTAAAGGGTGTGTTCCTTATCTTAGCCTAGTGTCTAAACTCTTCTCCATGGGAGGACCCCCAAATAATATTCCTTTACGTGCTAAGGGGTATCTAGAGAGTGGGATAGGTTTAATAACTACCCTAACCCTAACGCATACCCTAACTCTAACCCCTACCCTAACACTAACACGTACCCTAATCCTAACCAATACCCTAAACCGAGCCCTAACCCTAACACTAACCCGAACCCTAACCCATACCCTACGCCGCACCCGAAGCCCTCCCCGAACCCGTACCCTAAGCAGTAACCTAAGCTTAACCCTAAGCCTAACCCTAACCCTAGGCTACCCTTGACTACTTCTGCCTCCAATAGATTTCCTAAACACTAGTGTTTTAAGGAACAGCTTAAAAAGAGAATCCTAATGTGATTTCTTTCTAATGTGTGTGTTCCTTATCTTATCCTAGTGTCTAAACTCTTCTCCATGGCTGGATCCCCAAATAATATTCCTTTAAGTGCTAAGGGGTATCTAGAGCGTGGGATATGTTTAATAACTACCCTAAACCTAACGCGTACCCTAACCCTAACCCCTACCCTAACCCTAACACGTACTCTAAATCCTAACCAATACCCTAAACCTAACCCTAACCCCAACACTAACCCTAACCCTAACCCTAAACCATACCATACGCCGCACCCGAAGCCCTCCCCGATCCCGTACCCTAAGCCGTACCCTAAGTCTAACCCTAAGCCTAACCCTAACCCTAGGCTACCCTTGACTGCTTCTGCCTCCAATAGATTTCCTAAGCACTAGTGTTTTAAGGAACAGCTGAAAAAGAGAATCCTAATGTGATTTCATTATAATGGGTGTGTTCCTTAACTTATCCTAGTGTCTAAACTCTTCTGCATGGCTGGACCCCCAAATAATATTCCTTTACGTGCTAAGGGGTATCTAGAGAGTGGGATAGGTTTAATAACTACCCTAACCCTAACGCGTACCCTAACCCTAACCCCTACCCTAACCCTAACACGTACCCTAATCCTAACCCGTACCCTAAACGGAGCCCTAACCCTAACACTAACCCAAACCCTAACCCTAACCCATACCCTACGCCGTACCCGAACCCCTCCCCGAACCCGTACCCTAAGCCGTACCCTAAGCCTAACCCTAAGCCTAACCCTAACCCTAGGCTACCCTTGACTGTTTCTGCCTGCAATAGATTTCCTAAGCACTAGTGGTTTAAGGAACAGCTTAAAAAGAGAATCCTAATGTGATTTCTTTTTAATGTGTGTGTTCCTTATATTACCTTAGTGTCTAAACTCTTCTCCATGGCTGGACCCCCAAATAATATTCCTTTACGTGTTAAGGGGTTTCTAGAGAGTGGGATAGGTTTAATAACTACCCTAACCCTAACGCGTACCCTAACCCTAACCCCTAACCTAACACTAACACGTACCCTAATCCTAACCTGTACCCTGAACCGAGCACTAACCCTAACACTAACCCTAACCCTAACCCTAACCCATACCCTACGCCGTACCAAAAGCCCTCCCCGAACCCGTACCCTAAGCCGTACCCTAAGCCTAAACCTAATCCTAACACTAACCCTAGGCTACCCTTGACTGCTTCTGCCTCCAATAGATTTCCTAAGCACTAGTGTTTTAAGGAGCAGCTTAAAAAGAGAATCCTAATGTGATTTCTTTATAATGTGTGTGTTCCTTATCTTATCCTAGTGTCTAAACTCTTCTCCATGGCTGGAACCCCAAATAATATTCCTTTACGTGCTAAGGGGTATCTAGAGAGTGGGATAGGTTTAATAACTACCCTAACCCTAACGCGTACCCTAACCCTAACCCCTACCCTAACCCTAACACGTACCCTAAACCTAAACTGTACCCTAAACCGAGCCCTAACCCTAACACTAACCCTAACCCTAACACTAACCCATACCCTACGCCGTACCCGAAGCCCTCCCCGAACCCGTACCCTAAGCCGTACCCTTAGCCTAACCCTAAGCCTAACCCTAACACTAGGCTACCCTTGACTGCTTCTGCCCCCAATAGATTTCCTAAGCACTAGTGTTTTAAGGAACAGCTTAAAAAGAGAATAATAATGTGATTTCTTTCTAATGTGTGTGTTCCTTATCTTATCCTAGTGTCTAAACTCTTCTCCATGGCTGGATCCCCAAATAATATTCCTTTAAGTGCTAAGGGGCATCTAGAGAGTGGGATAGGTTTAATAACTACCCTAACCCTAACGCGTACCCTAACCCTAACCCCTACCCTAACCCTAACACGTAATCTAAATCCTAACCAATACCCTAAACCGAGCCCTAACCCCAACACTAACCCTAACCCTAACCCTAACCCATACCATACGCCGCACCCGAAGCCCTCCCCGATCCCGTACCCTAAGCCGTACCCTAAGCCAAACCCTAAGCCTAACCCTAACCCTAGGCTACCCTTGACTGCTTCTGCCTCCAATAGATTTCCTAAGCACTAGTGTTTTAAGGAACAGCTTAAAAAGAGAATCCTAATGTGATTTCAATATAATGGATGTGTTCCTTAACTTATCCTATTGTCTAAACTCTTCTGCATGGCTGGACCCCCAAATAATATTCCTATACGTGCTAAGGGGTATCTAGAGAGTGGGATAGGTTTAATAACTACCCTAACCCTAACGCGTACCCTAACCCTAACCCCTACCCTAACCCTAACACGTACCCTAATCCTATCCCGTACCCTAAACGGAGCCCTAACCCTAACACTAACCCAAACCCTAACCCTAACCCATACCCTACGCCGTACCCGAACCCCTCCCCGAACCCGTACCCTAAGCCGTACCCTAAGCCTAACCCTAAGCCTAACCCTAACCCTAGGCTACCCTTGACTGCTTCTGCCTCCAATAGATTTCCTAAGCACTAGTGGTTTAAGGAACAGCTTAAAAAGAGAATCCTAATGTGATTTCTTTTCAATGTGTGTGTTCCTTATATTATCTTAGTGTATAACTCTTCTCCATGGCTGGACCCCCAAATAATATTCCTTTACGTGCTAAGGGGTATCTAGAGAGTGGGATAGGTTTAATAACTACCCTAACCCTAACGCGTACCCTAACCCTAACCCCTACCCTAACACTAACTCGTACCCTAATCCTAACCTGTACCCTGAACCGAGCACTAACCCTAACACTAACCCTAACCCTAACCGTAACCCATACCCTACGCCGTACCAAAAGCCCTCCCCGAACCCGTACCCTAAGCCGTACCCTAAGCCTAAACCTAATCCTAACCCTAACCCTAGGCTACCCTTGACTGCTTCTGCCTCCAATAGATTTCCTAAGCACTAGTGTTTTAAGGAACAGCTTAAAAAGAGAATCCTAATGTGATTTCTTTATAAAGGGTGTGTTCCTTATCTTAGCCTAGTGTCTAAACTCTTCTCCATGGCTGGACCCCCAAATAATATTCCTTTACGTGCTAAGGGGTATCTAGAGAGTGGGATAGGTTTAATAACTACCCTAACCCTAATGCGTACCCTAACCCTAACCCCTACCCTAACCCTAACACGTACACTAATCCTAAGCCGTACACTAAACCGAACCCTAACACTAACACTAACCCTAACCCTAACCCTAAACCATACCCTATGTCGTGGCCTAACCCCTCCCCGAACCCATACCCTAAGCCGTATCCTAAGCCTAACCTTAACCTAACTCTAACCCTAGCCTACCCTTGACTGCTTCTGCCTCCAATAGATTTCCTAAGCTCTAGAGTTTTAAGGAACAGCTTAAAAAGAGAATCCTAATGTGATTTCTTTATAATGTGTGTGTTCCTTATCTTATCCTAGTGTCTAAACTCTTCTCCATTGCTGGACCTCCAAATAATATTCCTTTACGTGCTTAGGGGTATCTAGAGAGTGGGATAGGTTTAATAACTACCCTAACCCTAACGCGTACACTAACCCTAACCCCTACCCTAACCCTAACACGTACCCTAATCCTAACCAATACCCTAAACCGAGCCCTAACACCAACACTAACCCTAAACCTAACCCTAACCCATACCCTACGCCGCACCCGAAGCCCTCCCTGAACCCGTACCCTAAGCCGTACCCTAAGCCTAACCCTAAGCCTAACCCTAACCCTAGGCTACCCTTGACTGCTTCTGCCTCCAATAGATTTCCTAAGCACTAGTGTTTTAAGGAACAGCATAAAAAGAGAATCCTAATGTGATTTCTTTATAATGGTTGTGTTCCTTATCTTATCCTAGTGTCTAAACTCTTCTCCATGGCTGGACCACCAAATAATATTCTTTACGTGCTAAGGGGTATCTAGAGAGTGGGATAGGTTTAATAACTACCCTAACCCTAACACGTACCCTAACTCTAACTCCTACCCTAACCCTAACACGTACCCTAATCCTAAACCGTACCCTAAACCGGGCCCTAATCCTAACACTAACCCTAACCCTTACACTAACCCATACCCTACGCCGTACCCGAAGCCCTCCCCGAGCCCGTACCCTAAGCAGTGCCCTAAGCCTAACCCTAAGCCTAACCCTAACCCTAGGCTACCCTTGACTGCTTCTGCCTCCAATAGATTTCCTAAGCACTAGTGTTTTAAAGAACAGCTTAAAAAGAGAATCCTAATGTGATTTCTTTATAATGGGTGTGTTCCTTATTTTATCCTAGTGTCTAAACTCTTCTCCATGGCTGGACCCCCAAATAATATTCCTTTACGTGCTAAGGGGTATCTAGAGAGTGGGATAGGTTTAATAACTACCCTAACCCTAACGCGTACCCTAACCCTAACCCCTACCCTAACCCTAACACGTACCCTAAACCTAAACTGTACCCTAAACCGAGACCTAACCCTAACACTAACCCTAACCCTAACACTAACCCATACCCTACGCCGTACCCGAAGCCCTCCCCGAACCCGTACCCTAAGCCGTACCCTTAGCCTAACCCTAAGCCTAACCCTAACACTAGGCTACCCTTGACTGCTTCTGCCCCCAATAGATTTCCTAAGCACTAGTGTTTTAAGGAACAGCTTAAAAAGAGAATCCTAATGTGATTTCTTTATAAAGGGTGTGTTCCTTATCTTAGCCTAGTGTCTAAACTCTTCTCCATGGCTGGACCCCCAAATAATATTCCTTTACGTGCTAAGGGGTATCTAGAGAGTGGGATAGGTTTAATAACTACCCTAACCCTAATGCGTACCCTAACCCTAACCCCTACCCTAACCCTAACACGTACACTAATCCTAAGCCGTACACTAAACCGAACCCTAACACTAACACTAACCCTAACCCTAACCCTAAACCATACCCTATGTCGTGCCCTAACCCCTCCCCGAACCCATACCCTAAGCCGTATCCTAAGCCTAACCTTAACCTAACTCTAACCCTAGCCTACCCTTGACTGCTTCTGCCTCCAATAGATTTCCTAAGCTCTAGAGTTTTAAGGAACAGCTTAAAAAGAGAATCCTAATGTGATTTCTTTATAATGTGTGTGTTCCTTATCTTATCCTAGGGTCTAAACTCTTCTCCATTGCTGGACCTCCAAATAATATTCCTTTACGTGCTTAGGGGTATCTAGAGAGTGGGATAGGTTTAATAACTACCCTAACCCTAACGCGTACACTAACCCTAACCCCTACCCTAACCCTAACACGTACCCTAATCCTAACCAATACCCTAAACCGAGCCCTAACACCAACACTAACCCTAAACCTAACCCTAACCCATACCCTACGCCGCACCCGAAGCCCTCCCTGAACCCGTACCCTAAGCCGTACCCTAAGCCTAACCCTAAGCCTAACCCTAACCCTAGGCTACCCTTGACTGCTTCTGCCTCCAATAGATTTCCTAAGCACTAGTGTTTTAAGGAACAGCATAAAAAGAGAATCCTAATGTGATTTCTTTATAATGGTTGTGTTCCTTATCTTATCCTAGTGTCTAAACTCTTCTCCATGGCTGGACCACCAAATAATATTCTTTACGTGCTAAGGGGTATCTAGAGAGTGGGATAGGTTTAATAACTACCCTAACCCTAACACGTACCCTAACTCTAACTCCTACCCTAACCCTAACACGTACCCTAATCCTAAACCGTACCCTAAACCGGGCCCTAATCCTAACACTAACCCTAACCCTTACACTAGCCCATACCCTACGCCGTACCCGAAGCCCTCCCCGAGCCCGTACCCTAAGCAGTGCCCTAAGCCTAACCCTAAGCCTAACCCTAACCCTAGGCTACCCTTGACTGCTTCTGCCTCCAATAGATTTCCTAAGCACTAGTGTTTTAAAGAACAGCTTAAAAAGAGAATCCTAATGTGATTTCTTTATAATGGGTGTGTTCCTTATTTTATCCTAGTGTCTAAACTCTTCTCCATGGCTGGACCCCCAAATAATATTCCTTTATGTGCAAAGGGGTATCTAGAGAGTGGGATAGGTTTAATAACTACCCTAACCCTAACGCGTACCCTAACTCTAACCCCTACCCTAACCCTAACACGTACCCTAATCCTAACCAATACCCTAAACCGAGCCCTAACCCTAACACTAACCCTAACCTTAACCCTAACCCATACCCTACGCCGTACCGATAGCCCTCCCCGAACCCGTACCCTAAGCCGCACCCTAAGCCTAACCCTAAGCCTCACCCTAACCCTAGGCTACCCTTGACTGCTTCTGCCTCCAATAGATTTCCTAAGCACTAGTGTTTTAAGGAACAACTTAAAAAGAGAATCCTAATGTGATTTCTTTATAATGTGTGTGTTCCTTATATTATCTTAATGTCTAAACTCTTCTTCATGGCTGGACCCCCAAAAAATATTCCTTTACGTGCTAAGGGGTATCTAGAGTGTGGGATAGGTTTAATAACTACCCTAACCCTAACGCGTAACCTAAACCTAAACTGTACCCTAAACCGAGCCCTAACCCTAACACTAACTCTAACCCTAACACTAACCCATACCCTACGCCGTACCCGAAGCCCTCCCCGAACCCGTACCCTAAGCAGTGCCCTAAGCCTAACCCTAAGCCTAACCCTAACCCTAGGCTACCCTTGACTGCTTCTGCCTCCAATAGATTTCCTAAGCACTAGTGTTTTAAAGAACAGCTTAAAAAGAGAATCCTAATGTGATTTCTTTAGAATGGGTGTGTTCCTTATTTATCCTAGTGTCTAAAGTCTTCTCCATGGCTGGATCCCCAAATAATTTTCCTTTATGTGCTCAGGGGTATCTAGAGAGTGGGATAGGTTTAATAACTACCCTAACCCTAACGTGTACCCTAACCCTAACCCCTACACTAACCCTAACACGTACCCTAATCCTAAACCGTACCTTAAACCGAGCCCTAACCCTAACACTAACCGAAACCCTAACACTAACCCATACCCTACGCCGTACCCGAAGCCTTCCCCGATCCCGTACCCTAAGCAGTACCCTAAGCCTAACCCTAAGCCTAACCCTAACCCTAGACTACCCTTGACTGCTTCTGCCTACAATAGATTTCCTAAGCACTAGTGTTTTAAGGAACAGCTTAAAAAGAGAATCCTAAAGTGATTTCTTTATAATGTGTGTGTTCCTTATCTTATCCTAGTGTCTAAACTCTTCTCCATGGCTGGACCTACAAATAATATTCCTTTACGTGCTAAGGGTTATCTAGAGAGTGGGATAGGTTTAATAACTACCCTAACCCTAACGAGTACCCTAACCCTAACCCCTATCCTAACCCTAACACGTACCCTAATCCTAACCAATACCCTAATCCGAACCCTAATCCCAACACTAACCCTAACACTAACCCTAACCCATACCCTACGCCGCACCCGAAGCCCTCCCCGAACCCATACCCTAAGCCGTACCCTAAGCCTAACCCTAACCCTAGGCTACCCTTGACTGCTTCTTCCTCCAATAGATTTCCTAAGCACTAGTGTTTTAAGGAACAGCATAAAAAGAGAATCCTAATGTGATTTCTTTATAATGGTTGTGTTCCTTATCTTATCCTAGTGTCTAAACTCTTCTCCATGGCTGGACCACCAAATAATATTATTTACGTGGTAAGGGGTATCTAGAGAGTGGGATAGGTTTAATAACTACCCTAACCCAAACACGTACCCTAACCCTAACTCCTACCCTAACCCTAACACGTACCCTAATCCTAAACCGTACCCTAAACCGAGCCCTAACCCTAACACTAACCCAAACCCTAACACTAACCCATACCCTACGCCGTACCCGAAGCCTTCCCGGAACCCGTACTCTAAGCCGTTCCCTAAACCTAACCCTAAGCCTTACCCTAACCCTAGACTACCCTTGACTGCTTCTGCCTCCAATAGATTTCCTAAGCACTAGTGTTTTAAGGAACAGCTTAAAAAGAGAATCCTAATGTGATTTCTTTGTAAAGGGTGTGTTCCTTATCTTAGCCTAGTGTCTAAACTCTTCTCCATGGGAGGACCCCCAAATAATATTCCTTTACATGCTAAGGGTTATCTAGAGAGTGGGATAGGTTTAATAACTACCCTAACCCTAACGCGTACCCTAACCCTAACCCCTACCCTAACCCTAACACGTACTCTAAATCCTAACCAATACCCTAAACCGAGCCCTAACCCCAACACTAACCCTAACCCTAACCCTAACCCATACCATACGCCACACCCGAAGCCCTCCCCGATCCCGTATCCTAAGCCGTACCCTAAGCCTATCCCTAAGCCTAACCCTAACCCTAGGCTACCCTTGACTGCTTCTGCCTCCAATAGATTTCCTAAGCACTAGTGTTTTAAGGAACAGCTTAAAAAGAGAATCCTAATGTGATTTCATTATAATGGGTGTGTTCCTTAACTTATCCTAGTGTGTAAACTCTTCTGCATGGCTGGACCCCCAAATAATATTCCTTTACGTGCTAAGGGGTATCTAGAGAGTGGGATAGGTTTAATAACTACCCTAACCCTAACGCGTACCCTAACCCTAATCCCTACCCTAACCCTAACACGTACCCTAATCCTAACCCGTACCATAAACGGAGCCCTAACCCTAACACTAACCCAAACCCTAACCCTAACCCATACCCTACGCCGTACCGATAGCCCTCCCCGAACCCGTACCCTAAGCCGCACCCTAAGCCTAACCCTAAGCCTAACCCTAACCCTAGGCTACCCTTGACTGCTTCTGCCTCCAATAGATTTCCTAAGCACTAGTGTTTTAAGGAACAGCTTAAAAAGAGAATCCTAATGTGATTTCTTTATAATGTGTGTGTTCCTTATATTATCTTAATGTCTAAACTCTTCTCCATGGCTGGACCCCCAAATAATATTCCTTTACGTGCTAAGGGTTATCTAGAGACTGGGATAGGTTTAATAACTACCCTAACCCTAACGCGTACCCTAAACCTAAACTGTACCCTAAACCGAGCCCTAACACTAACTCTAACCCTAACACTAACCCATACCCTACGCCGTACCCGAAACCCTCCCCGAACCCGTACCCTAAGCAGTGCCCTAAGCCTAACCCTAAGCCTAACCCTAACCCTAGGCTACCCTTGACTGCTTCTGCCTCCAATAGGTTTCCTAAGCACTAGTGTTTTAAAGAACAGCTTAAAAAGAGAATCCTAATGTGATTTCTTTAGAATGGGTGTGTTCCTTATCTTATCCTAGTGTCTAAAGTCTTCTCCATGGCTGGATCCCCAAATAATTTTCATTTATGTGCTCAGGGGTATCTAGAGAGTGGGATAGGTTTAATAACTACACTAACCCTAACACGTACCCTAACCCTAACTCCTACCCTAACCCTAACACGTACCCTAATCCTAAACCGTACCCTAAACCGAGCACTAACCCTAACACTAAACCTAAACCTTACCCTAACCAATACCCTACGCCGTACCCGAAGCCCTCCCCAAACCCGTACCCTAAGCAGTGCCCTAAGCCTAACCCTAAGCCTAACCCTAACCCTAGGCTACCCTTGACTGCTTCTGCCTCCAATAGATTTCCTAAGCACTAGTGTTTTAAAGAACAGCTTAAAAAGAGAATCCTAATGTGATTTCTTTATAATGGGTGTGTTCCTTATCTTATCCTAGTGTCTAAACTCTTCTCCAAGGCTGGACCCCCATATAATATTCCTTTATGTGCTAAGGTGTATCTAGAGAGTGGGATAGGTTTAATAACTACCCTAACCCTAACGCGTACCCTAACCCTAACCCCTACCCTAACCCTAACACGTACCCTAATCCTATACCGTACCCTAAACCGAGCCCCAACCCTAACTCTAATCCAAACCCTAACACTAATCCATACCCTGCGCCGTACCCGAAGCCTTCCCGAACCCTTACCCTAAGCCGTACCCTAAGCCTAACCCTAAGCCTAACCCTAACCCTAGACTACCCTTGACTGCTTCTGCCTCCAATAGATTTCCTAAGCACTAGTGTTTTAAGGAACAGCTTAAAAAGAGAATCCTAATGTGATTTCTTTATAATGTGTGTGTTCCTTATCTTATCCTAGTGTCTAAACTCTTCTCCATGGCTGGATATCCAAATAATATTCCTTTACGTGCTAAGGGGTATCTAGAGAGTGGGATAGGTTTGATAACTACCCTAACCCTAACGAGTACCCTAACCCTAACCCCTACCCTAACCCTAACACGTACCCTAATCCTAACCAATACCCTAAACCGAGCCCTAACCCCAACACTAACCCTAACCCTAACCCTAACCCATACCCTACGCCGCACCCGAATCCCTCCCCGAACCCGTACCCTAAGCCGTACCCTAAGCCTAACCCTAAGCCTAACCCTAACCCTAGGCTACCCTTGACTGCTTCTGCCTCCAATAGATTTCCTAAGCACTAGTGTTTTAAGGAACAGCTTAAAAAGAGAATCCTAATGTGATTTCTTTATAATGGTTGTGTTCCTTATCTTATCCTAGTGTCTATACTCTTCTCCATGGCTGGAACACCAAATAATATTATTTACGTGCTAAGGGGTATCAAGAGAGTGGGATAGGTTTAATAACTACCCTAACCCAAACACGTACCCTAACCCTAACTCCTACCCTAACCCTAACACGTACCCTAATCCTAAACCGTACCCTAAACCGAGCCCTAACCCTAACACTAACCCTAACACTAACCCTAACCCATACCTTACGCCGTACCTGAAGCCCTCCCCGAACCCGTACCCTAAGCAGTTCCCTAAGCCTAACCCTAAGCCTAACCCTAACCCTAGGCTACCCTTGACTGCTTCTGCCTCCAATAGATTTCCTAAGCACTAGTGTTTTAAAGAACAGCTTAAAAAGAGAATCCTAATGTGATTTCTTTATAATGGGTGTGTTCCTTATCTTATCCTAGTGTCTAAACTCTTCTCCATGGCTGGACCCCCAAATAATATTCCTTTATGTGCTAAGGGGTATCTAGAGAGTGGGATAGGTTTAATAACTACCCTAACCCTAACGCGTACCCTAACCCTAACCCCTACCCTAACCCTAACACGTACCCTAATCTTAATCCGTACCCTAAACCGAGCCCTAACCCTAACACTAACACAAACCCTAACACTAACGCATTCCCTATGCCGTACCCGAAGCCTTCCCCGAACCCGTACCCTAAGGCGTACCCTAAGCCTAACCCTAAGCCTAACCCTAACCCTAGACTACCCTTGACTGCTTCTGCCTCCAATAGATTTCCTAAGCACTAGTGTTTTAAGGAACAGCTTAAAAAGAGAATCCTAATGTGATTTCTTTATAAAGGGTGTGTTCCTTATCTTAGCCTAGTGTCTAAACTCTTCTCCATGGCTGGACCCCCAAATAATATTCCTTTACGTGCTAAGGGGTATCTAGAGAGTGGGATAGGTTTAATAACTAACCTAACCCTAACGCGTACCCTAACTCTAACCCCTACCCTAACCCTAACACGTACCCTAATCCTAACCAATACCCTAAACCGAGCCGTAACCCGAACACTAACCCTAACCCTAACCCTAACCCATACCCTACGCCGTACCGATAGCCCTCCCCGCACCCGTACCTTAAGCCGCACCCTAAGCCTAACCCTAAGCCTAACCCTAACCCTAGGCTACCCTTGACTGCTTCTGCCTCCAATAGATTTCCTAAGCACTAGTGTTTTAAGGAACAGCTTAAAAAGAGAATCCTAATGTGATTTCTTTATAATGTGTGTGTTCCTTATCTTATCCTAGTGTCTAAACTCTTCTCCATGGCTGGACCCCCAAATAATATTCCTTTACGTGCTATGGGGTATCTAGAGAGTGGGATAGGTTTAATAACTACCCTAACCCTAACGCGTACCTTAACCCTAACCCCTACCCTAACCCTAACACGTACCCTAAACCTAAACTGTACCCTAAACCGAGCCCTAACCCTAACACTAACTCTAACCCTAACACTAACCCATACCCTACGCCGTAACCGAAGCCCTCCCCGAACCCGTACCCTAAGCCGTACCCTTAGCCTAACCCTAAGCCTAACCCTAACCCTAGGCTACCCTTGACTGCTTCTGCCTCCAATAGATTTCCTAAGCACTAGTGTTTTAAAGAACAGCTTAAAAAGAGAATCCTAATGTGATTTCGTTATAATGGGTGTGTTCCTTATCTTATCCTAGTGTCTAAACTCTTCTCCATGGCTGGACCCCCAAATAATATTCCTTTATGTGCAAAGGGGTATCTAGAGAGTGGGATAGGTTTAATAACTACCCTAACCCTAACGCGTACCCTAACTCTAACCCCTACCCTAACCCTAACACGTACCCTAATCCTAACCAATACCCTATACCGAGCCCTAACCCTAACACTAACCCTAACCTTAACCCTAACCCATACTCTACGCCGTACCGATAGCCCTCCCCGAACTCGTACCCTAAGCCGCACCCTAAGCCTAACCCTAAGCCTAACCCTAACCCTAGGCTACCCTTGACTGCTTCTGCCTCCAATAGATTTCCTAAGCACTAGTGTTTTAAGGAACAGCTTAAAATGAGAATCCTAATGTGATTTCTTTATAATGTGTGTGTTCCTTATATTATCTTAATGTCTAAACTCTTCTCCATGGCTGGACCCCCAAATAATATTCCTTTACGTGCTAAGGGGTATCTAGAGAGTGGGATAGGTTTAATAACTACCCTAACCCTAACGCGTACCCAAAACCTAAACTGTACCCTAAACCGAGCCCTAACCCTAACACTAACTCTAACCCTAACACTAACCCATACCCTACGCCGTACCCGAAGCCCTCCCCGAACCCGTACCCTAAGCAGTGCCCTAAGCCTAACCCTAAGCCTAACCCTAACCCTAGGCTACCCTTGACTGCTTCTGCCTCCAATAGACTTCCTAAGCACTAGTGTTTTAAATAAGAGCTTAAAAAGAGAATCCTAATGTGATTTCTTTATAATGGGTGTTTTCCTTATCTTATCCTAGTGTCTAAACTCTTCTCCATGGCTGGACCCCAAAATAATATTCCTTTACGTGCTAAGGGGTATCTAGAGAGTGGGATAGGTTTAATAACTACCCTAACCCTAACGTGTACCCTAACCCTAACCCCTACCCTAACCCTAACACGTACCCTAAACCTAAACTGTACCCTAAACCGAGCCCTAACCCTAACACTAACCCTAACCCTAACACTAACCCATACCCTACGCCGTACCCGAAGCCCTCCCCGAACCCGTACTCTAAGCCGTACCCTTAGCCTAACCCTAAGCCTAACCCTAACACTAGGCTACCCTTGACTGCTTCTGCCTCCAATAGATTTCCTAAGCACTAGTGTTTTAAGGAACAGCTTAAAAAGAGAATCCTAATGTGATTTCTTTCTAATGTGTGTGTTCCTTATGTTATCCTAGTTTCTAAACTCTTCTCCATGGCTGGATCCCCAAATAATATTCCTTTAAGTGCTAAGGGGTATCTAGAGAGTGGGATAGGTTTAATAACTACCCTAACCCTAACGCGTACCCTAACCCTAACCCCAATCCTAACCCTAACACGTACTCTAAATCCTAACCAATACCCTAAACCGAGCCCTAACCCCAACACTAACCCTAACCCTAACCCTAACCCATACCATACGCCGCACCCGAAGCCCTCCCCGATCCCGTACCCTAAGCCGTACCCTAAGCCAAACCTTAAGCCTAACCCTAACCCTAGGCTACCCTTGACTGCTTCTGCCTCCAATAGATTTCCTAAGCACTAGTGTTTTAAGGAACAGCTTAAAAGGAGAATCCTAATGTGATTTCTTTGTAAAGGGTGTGTTCCTTATCTTAGCCTAGTGTCTAAACTCTTCTCCATGGGAGGACCCCCAAATAATATTCCTTTACGTGCTAAGGGGTATCTAGAGAGTGGGATAGGTTTAATAACTACCCTAACCCTAACGCATACCCTAACTCTAACCCCTACCCTAACCCTAAAAGATACCCTAATCCTAACCAATACCCTAAACCGAGCCCTAACCCTAACACTAACCCTAACCCTAACTCATACCCTACGCCACACCCGAAGCCCTCCCCGAACCCGTACCCTAAGCAGTAACCTAAGCTTAACCCTAAGCCTAACCCTAACCCTAGGCTACCCTTGACTGCTTCTGCCTCCAATAGATTTCCTAAACACTAGTGTTTTAAGGAACAGCTTAAAAAGAGAATCCTAATGTGATTTCTTTCTAATGTGTGTGTTCCTTATCTTATCCTAGTGTCTAAACTCTTCTCCATGGCTGGATCCCCAAATAATATTCCTTTAAGTGCTAAGGGGTATCTAGAGCGTGGGATATGTTTAATAACTACCCTAACCCTAACGCGTACCCTAACCCTAACCCCTACCCTAACCCTAACACGTACTCTAAATCCTAACCAATACCCTAAACCGAGCCCTAACCCCAACACTAACCCTAACCCTAACCCTAACCCATACCATACGCCGCACCCGAAGCCCTCCCCGATCCCGCACCCTAAGCCGTAACCTAAGTCTAACCCTAAGCCTAACCCTAACCCTAGGCTACCCTTGACTGCTTCTGCCTCCAATACATTTCCTAAGCACTAGTGTTTTAAGGAACAGCTGAAAAAGAGAATCCTAATGTGATTTCATTATAATGGGTGTGTTCCTTAACTTATCCTAGTGTCTAAACTCTTCTGCATGGCTGGACCCCCAAATAATATTCCTTTACGTGCTAAGGGGTATCTAGAGAGTGGGATAGGTTTAATAACTACCCTAACCCTAACGCGTACCCTAACCCTAACCCCTACCCTAACCCTAACACGTACCCTAATCCTAACCCGTACCCTAAACGGAGCCCTAACCCTAACACTAACCCAAACCCTAACCCTAACCCATAACCTACGCCGTACCCGAACCCCTCCCCGAACCCGTACCCTAAGCCGTACCCTAAGCCTAACCCTAAGCCTAACCCTAACCCTAGGCTACCCTTGACTGTTTCTGCCTGCAATAGATTTCCTAAGCACTAGTGGTTTAAGGAACAGCTTAAAAAGAGAATCCTAATGTGATTTCTTTTTAATGTGTGTGTTCCTTATATTACCTTAGTGTCTAAACTCTTCTCCATGGCTGGACCCCCAAATAATATTACTTTACGTGCTAAGGGGTTTCTAGAGAGTGGGATAGGTTTAATAACTACCCTAACCCTAACGCGTACCCTAACCCTAACCCCTACCCTAACACTAACACGTACCCTAATCCTAACCTGTACCCTGAACCGAGCACTAACCCTAACACTAACCCTAACCCTAACCCTAACCCATACCCTACGCCGTACCAAAAGCCCTCCCCGAACCCGTACCCTAAGCCGTACCCTAAGCCTAAACCTAATCCTAACACTAACCCTAGGCTACCCTTGACTGCTTCTGCCTCCAATAGATTTCCTAAGCACTAGTGTTTTAAGGAGCAGCTTAAAAAGAGAATCCTAATGTGATTTCTTTATAATGGGTGTGTTCCTTATCTTATCCTAGTGTCTAAACTCTTCTCCATGGCTGGAACCCCAAATAATATTCCTTTACGTGCTAAGGGGTATCTAGAGAGTGGGATAGGTTTAATAACTACCCTAACCCTAACGCGTACCATAACCCTAACCCCTACCCTAACCCTAACACGTACCCTAAACCTAAACTGTACCCTAAACCGAGCCCTAACCCTAACACTAACCCTAACCCTAACACTAACCCATACCCTACGCCGTACCCGAAGCCCTCCCCGAACCCGTACCCTAAGCCGTACCCTAAACCTAACCCTAAGCCTAACCCTAACACTAGGCTACCCTTGACTGCTTCTGCCCCCAATAGATTTCCTAAGCACTAGTGTTTTAAGGAACAGCTTAAAAGGAGAATAATAATGTGATTTCTTTCTAATGTGTGTGTTCCTTATCTTATCCTAGTGTCTAAACTCTTCTCCATGGCTGGATCCCCAAATAATATTCCTTTAAGTGCTAAGGGGTATCTAGAGAGTGGGATAGGTTTAATAACTACCCTAACCCTAACGCGTACCCTAACCCTAACCCCTACCCTAACCCTAACACGTACCCTAATCCTATCCCGTACCCTAAACGGAGCCCTAACCCTAACACTAACCCAAACCCTAACCCTAACCCATACCCTACGCCGTACCCGAACCCCTCCGCGAACCCGTACCCTAAGCCGTACCCTAAGCCTAACCCTAAGCCTAACCCTAACCCTATGCTACCCTTGACTGCTTCTGCCTACAATAGATTTCCTAAGCACTAGTGGTTTAAGGAACAGCTTAAAAAGAGAATCCTAATGTGATTTCTTTTTAATGTGTGTGTTCCTTATATTATCTTAGTGTATAACTCTTCTCCATGGCCGGACCCCCAAATAATATTCCTTTACGTGCTAAGGGGTATCTAGAGAGTGGGATAGGTTTAATAACTACCCTAACCCTAACGCGTACCCTAACCCTAACCCCTACCCTAACACTAACACGTACCCTTATCCTAACCTGTACCCTGAACCGAGCACTAACCCTAACACTAACCCTAACCCTAACCGTAACCCATACCCTACGCCGTACCAAAAGCCCTCCCCGAACCCGTACCCTAAGCCGTACCCTAAGCCTAAACCTAATCCTAACCCTAACCCTAGGCTACCCTTGACTGCTTCTGCCTCCAATAGATTTCCTAAGCACTAGTGTTTTAAGGAGCAGCTTAAAAAGAGAATCCTAATGTGATTTCTTTATAATGGGTGTGTTCCTTATCTTAGCCTAGTGTCTAAACTCTTCTCCATGGCTGGACCCCCAAATAATATTCCTTTACGTGCTAAGGGGTATCTAGAGAGTGGGATAGGTTTAATAACTACCCTAACCCTAACGCGTACCCTAACCCTAACCCCTACCCTAACCCTAACACGTACCCTAAACTTAAACTGTACCCTAAACCGAGACCTAACCCTAACACTAACCCTAACCCTAACACTAACCCATACCCTACGCCGTACCCGAAGCCCTCCCCGAACCCGTACCCTAAGCCGTACCCTTAGCCTAACCCTAAGCCTAACCCTAACACTAGGCTACCCTTGACTGCTTCTGCCCCCAATAGATTTCCTAAGCACTAGTGTTTTAAGGAACAGCTTAAAAAGAGAATCCTAATGTGATTTCTTTATAAAGGGTGTGTTCCTTATCTTAGCCTAGTGTCTAAACTCTTCTCCATGGCTGGACCCCCAAATAATATTCCTTTACGTGCTAAGGGGTATCTAGAGAGTGGGATAGGTTTAATAACTACCCTAACCCTAATGCGTACCCTAACCCTAACCCCTACCCTAACCCTAACACGTACACTAATCCTAAGCCGTACACTAAACCGAACCCTAACACTAACACTAACCCTAACCCTAACCCTAAACCATACCCTATGTCGTGCCCTAACCCCTCCCCGAACCCATACCCTAAGCCGTATCCTAAGCCTAACCTTAAGCCTAACCCTAACCCTAGCCTACCCTTGACTGCTTCTGCCTCCAATAGATTTCCTAAGCACTAGAGTTTTAAGGAACAGCTTAAAAAGAGAATCCTAATGTGATTTCTTTATAATGTGTGTGTTCCTTATCTTATCCTAGGGTCTAAACTCTTCTCCATTGCTGGACCTCCAAATAATATTCCTTTACGTGCTAAGGGGTATCTAGAGAGTGGGATAGGTTTAATAACTACCCTAACCCTAACACGTACACTAACCCTAACCCCTACCCTAACCCTAACACGTACCCTAATCCTAAACAATACCCTAAACCGAGCCCTAACACCAACACTAACCCTAACCCTAACCCTAACCCATACCCTACGCCGCACCCGAAGCCCTCCCCGAACCCGTACCCTAAGCCGTACCCTAAGCCTAACCCTAAGCTTAACCCTAACCCTAGGCTACCCTTGACTGCTTCTGCCTCCAATAGATTTCCTAAGCACTAGTGTTTTAAGGAACAGCATAAAAAGAGAATCCTAATGTGATTTCTTTATAATGGTTGTGTTCCTTATCTTATCCTAGTGTCTAAACTCTTCTCCATGGCTGGACCACCAAATAATATTCTTTACGTGCTAAGGGGTATCTAGAGAGTGGGATAGGTTTAATAACTACCCTAACCCTAACACGTACCCTAACCCTAACTCCTATCCTACCCCTAACACGTACCCTAATCCTAAACCGTAACCTAAACCGAGCCCTAACCCTAACACTAACCCTAACCCTTACCCTAACCCATACCCTACGCCGTACCCGAAGCCCTCCCCGAACCCGTACCCTAAGCAGTGCCCTAAGCCTAACCCTAAGCCTAACCCTAACCCTAGGCTACCCTTGACTGCTTCTGCCTGCAATAGATTTCCTAAGCACTAGTGTTTTAAAGAACAGCTTTAAAAGAGAATCCTAATGTGATTTCTTTATAATGGGTGTGTTCCTTATCTTATCCTAGTGTCTAAACTCTTCTCCATGGCTGGACCCCCAAATAATATTCCTTTATGTGCAAAGGGTTATCTAGAGAGTGGGATAGGTTTAATAACTACCCTAACCCTAACGCGTACCCTAACTCTAACCACTACCCTAACCCTAACACGTACCCTAATCCTAACCAATACCCTAAACCGAGCCCTAACCCTAACACTAACCCTAACCCTAACCCTAACCCATACCCTACGCCGTACCGATAGCCCTCCCCGAACCCGTACCCTAAGCCGCACCCTAAGCCTAACCCTAAGCCTAACCCTAACCCTAGGCTACCCTTGACTGCTTCTGCCTCCAATAGATTTCCTAAGCACTAGTGTTTTAAGGAACAGCTTAAAAAGAGAATCCTAATGTGATTTCTTTATAATGTGTGTGTTCCTTATATTATCTTAATGTCTAAACTCTTCTCCATGACTGGACCCCCAAATAATATTCCTTTACGTGCTAAGGGGTATCTAGAGAGTTGGATAGGTTTAATAACTACCCTAACCCTAACGCGTACCCTAAACCTAAACTGTACCCTAAACCGAGCCCTAACCCTAACACTAACTCTAACCCTAACACTAACCCATACCCTACGCCGTACCCGAAGCCCTCCCCGAACCCGTACCCTAAGCAGTGCCCTAAGCCTAACCCTAAGCCTAACCCTAACCCTAGGCTACCCTTGACTGCTTCTGCCTCCAATAGATTTCCTAAGCACTAGTGTTTTAAAGAACAGCTTAAAAAGAGAATCCTAATGTGATTTCTTTAGAATGGGTGTGTTCCTTATCTTATCCTAGTGTCTAAAGTCTTCTCCATGGCTGGATCCCCAAATAATTTTCCTTTATGTGCTCAGGGGTATCTAGAGAGTGGGATAGGTTTAATAACTACACTAACCCTAACACGTACCCTAACCCTAACTCCTACCCTAACCCTAACTCGTACCCTAATCCTAAACCGTACCCTAAACCGAGCACTAACCCTAACACTAAACCTAACCCTTACCCTAACCCATACCCTACGCCGTACACGAAGCCCTCCCCAAACCCGTACCCTAAGCAGTGCCCTAAGCCTAACCCTAAGCCTAACCCTAACCCTAGGCTACCCTTGACTGCTTCTGCCTCCAATAGATTTCCTAAGCACTAGTGTTTTAAAGAACAGCTTAAAAAGAGAATCCTAATGTGATTTCTTTATAATGGGTGTGTTCCTTATCTTATCCTAGTGTCTAAACTCTTCTTCATGGCTGGACCCCCAAATAATATTCCTTTATGTGCTAAGGTGTATCTAGAGAGTGGGATAGGTTTAATAACTACCCTAACCCTAACGCGTACCCTAACCCTAACCCCTACCCTAACCCTAACACGTATCCTAATCCTATACCATACCCTAAACCGAGCTTCAACCCTAACACTAATCCAAACCCTAACACTAATCCATACCCTACGCCGTACCCGAAGCCTTCCCCGAACCCTTACCCTAAGCCGTACCCTAAGCCTAACCCTAAGCCTAACCCTAACCCTAGACTACCCTTGACTGCTTCTGCCTCCAATAGATTTCCTAAGCACTAGTGTTTTAAGGAACAGCTTAAAAAGAGAATCCTAATGTGATTTCTTTATAATGGGTGTGTTCCTTATCTTATCCTAGTGTCTAAACTCTTCTCCATGGCTGGACATCCAAATAATATTCCTTTACGTGCTAAGGGGTATCTAGAGAGTGGGATAGGTTTGATAACTACCCTAACCCTAACGAGTACCCTAACCCTAACCCCTACCCTAACCCTAACACGTACCCTAATCCTAACCAATACCCTAAACCGAGCCCTAAACCCAACACTAACCCTAACCCTAACCCTAACCCATACCCTACGCCGCACCCGAATCCCTCCCCGAACCCGTACCATAAGCCGTACCCTAAGCCTAACCCTAAGCCTAACCCTAACCTGAGGCTACCCTTGACTGCTTCTGCCTCCAATAGATTTCCTAAGCACTAGTGTTTTAAGGAACAGCTTAAAAAGAGAATCCTAATGTGATTTCTTTATAATGGTTGTGTTCCTTATCTTATCCTAGTGTCTAAACTCTTCTCCATGGCTGGACCACCAAATAATATTATTTACGTGCTAAGGGGTATCTAGAGATTGGGATAGGTTTAATAACTACCCTAACCCAAACACGTACCCTAACCCTAACTCCTACCCTAACCCTAACACGTACCCTAATCCTAAACCGTACCCTAAACCGAGCCCTAACCCTAACACTAACCCTAACCCTTACCCTAACCCATACCCTACGCCGTACCCGAAGCCCTCCCCGAACCCGTACCCTAAGCAGTGCCCTAAGCCTAACCCTAAGCCTAACCCTAACCCTAGACTACCCTTGACTGCTTCTGCCTCCAATAGATTTCCTAAGCACTAGTGTTTTAAGGAACAGCTTAAAAAGAGAATCCTAATGTGATTTCTTTATAAAGGGTGTGTTCCTTATCTTAGCCTAGTGTCTAAACTCTTCTCCATGGCTGGACCCCCAAATAATATTCCTTTACGTGCTAAGGGGTATCTAGAGAGTGGGATAGGTTTAATAACTACCCTAACCCTAACGCGTACCCTAACTCTAACCCCTACCCTAACCCTAACACGTACCCTAATCCTAACCAATACCCTAAACCGAGCCCTAACCCTAACACTAACCCTAACCCTAACCCTAACCCATACCCTACGCCGTACCGATAGCCCTCCCCGCACCCGTACCCTAAGCCGCACCCTAAGGCTCACCCTAAGCCTAACCCTAACCCTAGGCTACCCTTGACTGCTTCTGCCTCCAATAGATTTCCTAAGCACTAGTGTTTTAAGGAACAGCTTAAAAAGAGAATCCTAATGTGATTTCTTTATAATGTGTGTGTTCCTTATATTATCTTAATGTCTAAACTCTTCTCCATGACTGGACCCCCAAATAATATTCCTTTACGTGCTAAGGGGTATCTAGAGAGTTGGATAGGTTTAATAACTACCCTAACCCTAACGCGTACCCTAAACCTAAACTGTACCCTAAACCGAGCCCTAACCCTAACACTAACTCTAACCCTAACACTAACCCATACCCTACGCCGTACCCGAAGCCCTCCCCGAACCCGTACCCTAAGCAGTGCCCTAAGCCTAACCCTAAGCCTAACCCTAACCCTAGGCTACCCTTGACTGCTTCTGCCTCCAATAGATTTCCTAAGCACTAGTGTTTTAAAGAACAGCTTAAAAAGAGAATCCTAATGTGATTTCTTTAGAATGGGTGTGTTCCTTATCTTATCCTAGTGTCTAAAGTCTTCTCCATGGTTGGATCCCCAAATAATTTTCCTTTATGTGCTCAGGGGTATCTAGAGAGTGGGATAGGTTTAATAACTACACTAACCCTAACACGTACCCTAACCCTAACTCCTACCCTAACCCTAACTCGTACCCTAATCCTAAACCGTACCCTAAACCGAGCACTAACCCTAACACTAAACCTAACCCTTACCCTAACCCATACCCTACGCCGTACACGAAGCCCTCCCCAAACCCGTACCCTAAGCAGTGCCCTAAGCCTAACCCTAAGCCTAACCCTAACCCTAGGCTACCCTTGACTGCTTCTGCCTCCAATAGATTTCCTAAGCACTAGTGTTTTAAAGAACAGCTTAAAAAGAGAATCCTAATGTGATTTCTTTATAATGGGTGTGTTCCTTATCTTATCCTAGTGTCTAAACTCTTCTTCATGGCTGGACCCCCAAATAATATTCCTTTATGTGCTAAGGTGTATCTAGAGAGTGGGATAGGTTTAATAACTACCCTAACCCTAACGCGTACCCTAACCCTAACCCCTACCCTAACCCTAACACGTACCCTAATCCTATACCATACCCTAAACCGAGCTTCAACCCTAACACTAATCCAAACCCTAACACTAATCCATACCCTACGCCGTACCCGAAGCCTTCCCCGAACCCTTACCCTAAGCCGTACCCTAAGCCTAACCCTAAGCCTAACCCTAACCCTAGACTACCCTTGACTGCTTCTGCCTCCAATAGATTTCCTAAGCACTAGTGTTTTAAGGAACAGCTTAAAAAGAGAATCCTAATGTGATTTCTTTATAATGTGTGTGTTCCTTATCTTATCCTAGTGTCTAAACTCTTCTCCATGGCTGGACATCCAAATAATATTCCTTTACGTGCTAAGGGGTATCTAGAGAGTGGGATAGGTTTGATAACTACCCTAACCCTAACGAGTACCCTAACCCTAACCCCTACCCTAACCCTAACACGTACCCTAATCCTAACCAATACCCTAAACCGAGCCCTAAACCCAACACTAACCCTAACCCTAACCCTAACCCATACCCTACGCCGCACCCGAATCCCTCCTCGAACCCGTACCATAAGCCGTACCCTAAGCCTAACCCTAAGCCTAACCCTAACCTGAGGCTACCCTTGACTGCTTCTGCCTCCAATAGATTTCCTAAGCACTAGTGTTTTAAGGAACAGCTTAAAAAGAGAATCCTAATGTGATTTCTTTATAATGGTTGTGTTCCTTATCTTATCCTAGTGTCTAAACTCTTCTCCATGGCTGGACCACCAAATAATATTATTTACGTGCTAAGGGGTATCTAGAGATTGGGATAGGTTTAATAACTACCCTAACCCAAACACGTACCCTAACCCTAACTCCTACCCTAACCCTAACACGTACCCTAATCCTAAACCGTACCCTAAACCGAGCCCTAACCCTAACACTAACCCTAACACTTACCCTAACCCATACCCTACGCCGTACCCGAAGCCCTCCCCGAACCCGTACCCTAAGCAGTGCCCTAAGCCTAACCCTAAGCCTAACCCTAACCCTAGGCTACCCTTGACTGCTTCTGCCTCCAATAGATTTCCTAAGCACTAGTGTTTTAAAGAACAGCTTAAAAAGAGAATCCTAATGTGATTTCTTTATAATGGGTGTGTTCCTTATCTTATCCTGGTGTCTCAACTCTTCTCCATTGCTGGACCCCCAAATAATATTCCTTTATGTGCTAAGGGGTATCTAGAGAGTGGGATAGGTTTAATAACTACCCTAACCCTAACGCGTACCCTAACCCTAACCCCTACTCTAACCCTAACACGTACCCTAATCCTAATCCGTACCCTAAATCGAGCCCTAACCCTAACACTAACCCAAACCCTAACACTAACGCATTCCCTATGCCGTACCCGAAGCCTTCCCCGAACCCGTACCCTAAGGCGTACCCTAAGCCTAACCCTAAGCCTAACCCTAACCCTAGACTACCCTTGACTGCTTCTGCCTCCAATAGATTTCCTAAGCACTAGTGTTTTAAGGAACAGCTTAAAAAGAGAATCCTAATGTGATTTCTTTATAAAGGGTGTGTTCCTTATCTTAGCCTAGTGTCTAAACTCTTCTCCATGGCTGGACCCCCAAATAATATTCCTTTACGTGCTAAGGGGTATCTAGAGAGTGGGATAGGTTTAATAACTACCCTAACCCTAACGCGTACCCTAACTCTAACCCCTACCCTAACCCTAACACGTACCCTAATCCTAACCAATACCCTAAACCGAGCCCTAACCCCAACACTAACCCTAACCCTAACCCTAACCCATACCATACGCCGCACCCGAAGCCCTCCCCGATCCCGTACCCTAAGCCGTAACCTAAGTCTAACCCTAAGCCTAACCCTAACCCTAGGCTACCCTTGACTGCTTCTGCCTCCAATACATTTCCTAAGCACTAGTGTTTTAAGGAACAGCTGAAAAAGAGAATCCTAATGTGATTTCATTATAATGGGTGTGTTCCTTAACTTATCCTAGTGTCTAAACTCTTCTGCATGGCTGGACCCCCAAATAATATTCCTTTACGTGCTAAGGGGTATCTAGAGAGTGGGATAGGTTTAATAACTACCCTAACCCTAACGCGTACCCTAACCCTAACCCCTACCCTAACCCTAACACGTACCCTAATCCTAACCCGTACCCTAAACGGAGCCCTAACCCTAACACTAACCCAAACCCTAACCCTAACCCATAACCTACGCCGTACCCGAACCCCTCCCCGAACCCGTACCCTAAGCCGTACCCTAAGCCTAACCCTAAGCCTAACCCTAACCCTAGGCTACCCTTGACTGTTTCTGCCTGCAATAGATTTCCTAAGCACTAGTGGTTTAAGGAACAGCTTAAAAAGAGAATCCTAATGTGATTTCTTTTTAATGTGTGTGTTCCTTATATTACCTTAGAGTCTAAACTCTTCTCCATGGCTGGACCCCCAAATAATATTACTTTACGTGCTAAGGGGTTTCTAGAGAGTGGGATAGGTTTAATAACTACCCTAACCCTAACGCGTACCCTAACCCTAACCCCTACCCTAACACTAACACGTACCCTAATCCTAACCTGTACCCTGAACCGAGCACTAACCCTAACACTAACCCTAACCCTAACCCTAACCCATACCCTACGCCGTACCAAAAGCCCTCCCCGAACCCGTACCCTAAGCCGTACCCTAAGCCTAAACCTAATCCTAACACTAACCCTAGGCTACCCTTGACTGCTTCTGCCTCCAATAGATTTCCTAAGCACTAGTGTTTTAAGGAGCAGCTTAAAAAGAGAATCCTAATGTGATTTCTTTATAATGGGTGTGTTCCTTATCTTATCCTAGTGTCTAAACTCTTCTCCATGGCTGGAACCCCAAATAATATTCCTTTACGTGCTAAGGGGTATCTAGAGAGTGGGATAGGTTTAATAACTACCCTAACCCTAACGCGTACCCTAACCCTAACCCCTACCCTAACCCTAACACGTACCCTAAACCTAAACTGTACCCTAAACCGAGCCCTAACCCTAACACTAACCCTAACCCTAACACTAACCCATACCCTACGCCGTACCCGAAGCCCTCCCCGAACCCGTACCCTAAGCCGTACCCTTAGCCTAACCCTAAGCCTAACCCTAACACTAGGGTACCCTTGACTGCTTCTGCCCCCAATAGATTTCCTAAGCACTAGTGTTTTAAGGAACAGCTTAAAAGGAGAATAATAATGTGATTTCTTTCTAATGTGTGTGTTCCTTATCTTATCCTAGTGTCTAAACTCTTCTCCATGGCTGGATCCCCAAATAATATTCCTTTAAGTGCTAAGGGGTATCTAGAGAGTGGGATAGGTTTAATAACTACCCTAACCCTAACGCGTACCCTAACCCTAACCCCTACCCTAACCCTAACACGTACCCTAATCCTATCCCGTACCCTAAACGGAGCCCTAACCCTAACACTAACCCAAACCCTAACCCTAACCCATACCCTACGCCGTACCCGAACCCCTCCGCGAACCCGTACCCTAAGCCGTACCCTAAGCCTAACCCTAAGCCTAACCCTAACCCTATGCTACCCTTGACTGCTTCTGCCTACAATAGATTTCCTAAGCACTAGTGGTTTAAGGAACAGCTTAAAAAGAGAATCCTAATGTGATTTCTTTTTAATGTGTGTGTTCCTTATATTATCTTAGTGTATAACTCTTCTCCATGGCCGGACCCCCAAATAATATTCCTTTACGTGCTAAGGGGTATCTAAAGAGTGGGATAGGTTTAATAACTACCCTAACCCTAACGCGTACCCTAACCCTAACCCCTACCCTAACACTAACACGTACCCTTATCCTAACCTGTACCCTGAACCGAGCACTAACCCTAACACTAACCCTAACCCTAACCGTAACCCATACCCTACGCCGTACCAAAAGCCCTCCCCGAACCCGTACCCTAAGCCGTACCCTAAGCCTAAACCTAATCCTAACCCTAACCCTAGGCTACCCTTGACTGCTTCTGCCTCCAATAGATTTCCTAAGCACTAGTGTTTTAAGGAGCAGCTTAAAAAGAGAATCCTAATGTGATTTCTTTATAATGGGTGTGTTCCTTATCTTAGCCTAGTGTCTAAACTCTTCTCCATGGCTGGACCCCCAAATAATATTCCTTTACGTGCTAAGGGGTATCTAGAGAGTGGGATAGGATTAATAACTACCCTAACCCTAACGCGTACCCTAACCCTAACCCCTACCCTAACCCTAACACGTACCCTAAACTTAAACTGTACCCTAAACCGAGACCTAACCCTAACACTAACCCTAACCCTAACACTAACCCATACCCTACGCCGTACCCGAAGCCCTCCCCGAACCCGTACCCTAAGCCGTACCCTTAGCCTAACCCTAAGCCTAACCCTAACACTAGGCTACCCTTGACTGCTTCTGCCCCCAATAGATTTCCTAAGCACTAGTGTTTTAAGGAACAGCTTAAAAAGAGAATCCTAATGTGATTTCTTTATAAAGGGTGTGTTCCTTATCTTAGCCTAGTGTCTAAACTCTTCTCCATGGCTGGACCCCCAAATAATATTCCTTTACGTGCTAAGGGGTATCTAGAGAGTGGGATAGGTTTAATAACTACCCTAACCCTAATGCGTACCCTAACCCTAACCCCTACCCTAACCCTAACACGTACACTAATCCTAAGCCGTACACTAAACCGAACCCTAACACTAACACTAACCCTAACCCTAACCCTAAACCATACCCTATGTCGTGCCCTAACCCCTCCCCGAACCCATACCCTAAGCCGTATCCTAAGCCTAACCTTAAGCCTAACCCTAACCCTAGCCTACCCTTGACTGCTTCTGCCTCCAATAGATTTCCTAAGCACTAGAGTTTTAAGGAACAGCTTAAAAAGAGAATCCTAATGTGATTTCTTTATAATGTGTGTGTTCCTTATCTTATCCTAGGGTCTAAACTCTTCTCCATTGCTGGACCTCCAAATAATATTCCTTTACGTGCTAAGGGGTATCTAGAGAGTGGGATAGGTTTAATAACTACCCTAACCCTAACACGTACACTAACCCTAACCCCTACCCTAACCCTAACACGTACCCTAATCCTAAACAATACCCTAAACTGAGCCCTAACACCAACACTAACCCTAACCCTAACCCTAACCCATACCCTACGCCGCACCCGAAGCCCTCCCCGAACCCGTACCCTAAGCCGTACCCTAAGCCTAACCCTAAGCTTAACCCTAACCCTAGGCTACCCTTGACTGCTTCTGCCTCCAATAGATTTCCTAAGCACTAGTGTTTTAAGGAACAGCATAAAAAGAGAATCCTAATGTGATTTCTTTATAATGGTTGTGTTCCTTATCTTATCCTAGTGTCTAAACTCTTCTCCATGGCTGGACCACCAAATAATATTCTTTACGTGCTAAGGGGTATCTAGAGAGTGGGATAGGTTTAATAACTACCCTAACCCTAACACGTACCCTAACCCTAACTCCTATCCTACCCCTAACACGTACCCTAATCCTAAACCGTAACCTAAACCGAGCCCTAACCCTAACACTAACCCTAACCCTTACCCTAACCCATACCCTACGCCGTACCCGAAGCCCTCCCCGAACCCGTACCCTAAGCAGTGCCCTAAGCCTAACCCTAAGCCTAACCCTAACCCTAGGCTACCCTTGACTGCTTCTGCCTGCAATAGATTTCCTAAGCACTAGTGTTTTAAAGAACAGCTTTAAAAGAGAATCCTAATGTGATTTCTTTATAATGGGTGTGTTCCTTATCTTATCCTAGTGTCTAAACTCTTCTCCATGGCTGGACCCCCAAATAATATTCCTTTATGTGCAAAGGGTTATCTAGAGAGTGGGATAGGTTTAATAACTACCCTAACCCTAACGCGTACCCTAACTCTAACCACTACCCTAACCCTAACACGTACCCTAATCCTAACCAATACCCTAAACCGAGCCCTAACCCTAACACTAACTCTAACCCTAACACTAACCCATACCCTACGCCGTACCCGAAGCCCTCCCCGAACCCGTACCCTAAGCAGTGCCCTAAGCCTAACCCTAAGCCTAACCCTAACCCTAGGCTACCCTTGACTGCTTCTGCCTCCAATAGATTTCCTAAGCACTAGTGTTTTAAAGAACAGCTTAAAAAGAGAATCCTAATGTGATTTCTTTAGAATGGGTGTGTTCCTTATCTTATCCTAGTGTCTAAAGTCTTCTCCATGGCTGGATCCCCAAATAATTTTCCTTTATGTGCTCAGGGGTATCTAGAGAGTGGGATAGGTTTAATAACTACACTAACCCTAACACGTACCCTAACCCTAACTCCTACCCTAACCCTAACTCGTACCCTAATCCTAAACCGTACCCTAAACCGAGCACTAACCCTAACACTAAACCTAACCCTTACCCTAACCCATACCCTACGCCGTACACGAAGCCCTCCCCAAACCCGTACCCTAAGCAGTGCCCTAAGCCTAACCCTAAGCCTAACCCTAACCCTAGGCTACCCTTGACTGCTTCTGCCTCCAATAGATTTCCTAAGCACTAGTGTTTTAAAGAACAGCTTAAAAAGAGAATCCTAATGTGATTTCTTTATAATGGGTGTGTTCCTTATCTTATCCTAGTGTCTAAACTCTTCTTCATGGCTGGACCCCCAAATAATATTCCTTTATGTGCTAAGGTGTATCTAGAGAGTGGGATAGGTTTAATAACTACCCTAACCCTAACGCGTACCCTAACCCTAACCCCTACCCTAACCCTAACACGTACCCTAATCCTATACCATACCCTAAACCGAGCTTCAACCCTAACACTAATCCAAACCCTAACACTAATCCATACCCTACGCCGTACCCGAAGCCTTCCCCGAACCCTTACCCTAAGCCGTACCCTAAGCCTAACCCTAAGCCTAACCCTAACCCTAGACTACCCTTGACTGCTTCTGCCTCCAATAGATTTCCTAAGCACTAGTGTTTTAAGGAACAGCTTAAAAAGAGAATCCTAATGTGATTTCTTTATAATGTGTGTGTTCCTTATCTTATCCTAGTGTCTAAACTCTTCTCCATGGCTGGACATCCAAATAATATTCCTTTACGTGCTAAGGGGTATCTAGAGAGTGGGATAGGTTTGATAACTACCCTAACCCTAACGAGTACCCTAACCCTAACCCCTACCCTAACCCTAACACGTACCCTAATCCTAACCAATACCCTAAACCGAGCCCTAAACCCAACACTAACCCTAACCCTAACCCTAACCCATACCCTACGCCGCACCCGAATCCCTCCCCGAACCCGTACCATAAGCCGTACCCTAAGCCTAACCCTAAGCCTAACCCTAACCTGAGGCTACCCTTGACTGCTTCTGCCTCCAATAGATTTCCTAAGCACTAGTGTTTTAAGGAACAGCTTAAAAAGAGAATCCTAATGTGATTTCTTTATAATGGTTGTGTTCCTTATCTTATCCTAGTGTCTAAACTCTTCTCCATGGCTGGACCACCAAATAATATTATTTACGTGCTAAGGGGTATCTAGAGATTGGGATAGGTTTAATAACTACCCTAACCCAAACACGTACCCTAACCCTAACTCCTACCCTAACCCTAACACGTACCCTAATCCTAAACCGTACCCTAAACCGAGCCCTAACCCTAACACTAACCCTAACCCTTACCCTAACCCATACCCTACGCCGTACCCGAAGCCCTCCCCGAACCCGTACCCTAAGCAGTGCCCTAAGCCTAACCCTAAGCCTAACCCTAACCCTAGGCTACCCTTGACTGCTTCTGCCTCCAATAGATTTCCTAAGCACTAGTGTTTTAAAGAACAGCTTAAAAAGAGAATCCTAATGTGATTTCTTTATAATGGGTGTGTTCCTTATCTTATCCTGGTGTCTCAACTCTTCTCCATTGCTGGGCCCCCAAATAATATTCCTTTATGTGCTAAGGGGTATCTAGAGAGTGGGATAGGTTTAATAACTACCCTAACCCTAACGCGTACCCTAACCCTAACCCCTACTCTAACCCTAACACGTACCCTAATCCTAATCCGTACCCTAAATCGAGGCCTAACCCTAACACTAACCCAAACCCTAACACTAACGCATTCCCTATGCCGTACCCGAAGCCTTCCCCGAACCCGTACCCTAAGGCGTACCCTAAGCCTAACCCTAAGCCTAACCCTAACCCTAGACTACCCTTGACTGCTTCTGCCTCCAATAGATTTCCTAAGCACTAGTGTTTTAAGGAACAGCTTAAAAAGAGAATCCTAATGTGATTTCTTTATAAAGGGTGTGTTCCTTATCTTAGCCTAGTGTCTAAACTCTTCTCCATGGCTGGACCCCCAAATAATATTCCTTTACGTGCTAAGGGGTATCTAGAGAGTGGGATAGGTTTAATAACTACCCTAACCCTAACGCGTACCCTAACTCTAACCCCTACCCTAACCCTAACACGTACCCTAATCCTAACCAATACCCTAAACCGAGCCCTAACCCTAACACTAACCCTAACCCTAACCCTAACCCATACCCTACGCCGTACCGATAGCCCTCCCCGCACCCGTACCCTAAGCCGCACCCTAAGGCTCACCCTAAGCCTAACCCTAACCCTAGGCTACCCTTGACTGCTTCTGCCTCCAATAGATTTCCTAAGCACTAGTGTTTTAAGGAACAGCTTAAAAAGAGAATCCTAATGTGATTTCTTTATAATGTGTGTGTTCCTTATATTACCTTACTGTCTAAACTCTTCTCCATGGCTGCACCCCCAAATAATATTCCTTTACGTGCTAAGGGGTATCTAGAGAGTGGGATAGGTTTAATAACTACCCTAACCCTAACGCGTACCCTAACCCTAACCACTACCCTAACCCTAACACGTACCCTAAACCTAAACTGTACCCTAAACCGAGCCCTAACCCTAACACTAACTCTAGCCCTAACACTAACCCATACCCTACGCCGTAACCGAAGCCCTCCCCGAACCCGTAACCTAAGCCGTACCCTTAGCCTAACCCTAAGCCTAACCCTAACACTAGGCTACCCTTGACTGCTTCTGCCCCCAATAGATTTCCTAAGCACTAGTGTTTTAAGGAACAGCTTAAAAAGAGTATCCTAATGTGATTTCTTTATAAAGGGTGTGTTCCTTATCTTAGCCTAGTGTCTAAACTCTTCTCCATGGCTGGACCCCCAAATAATATTCCTTTACGTGCTAAGGGGTATCTAGAGAGTGAGATAGGTTTAATAACTACACTAACCTTAATGCGTACCCTAACCCTAACCCCTACCCTAACCCTAACACGTACTCTAAATCCTAACCAATACCCTAAACCGAGCCCTAACCCCAACACTAAACCTAACCCTTACCCTAACCCATACCCTATGCCGTACCCGAAGCCCTCCCCGAACCCGTACCCTAAGCAGTGCCCTAAGCCTAACCCTAAGCCTAACCCTAACCCTAGGCTACCCTTGACTGCTTCTGCCTCCAATAGATTTCCTAAGCACTAGTGTTTTAAAGAACAGCTTAAAAAGAGAATCCTAATGTGATTTCTTTATAATGGGTGTGTTCCTTATCTTATCCTAGTGTCTAAACCCTTCTCCATGGCTGGACCCCCAAATAATATTCCTTTATGTGCAAAGGGGTATCTAGAGAGTGGGATAGGTTTAATAACTACCCTAACCCTAACGCGTACCCTAACTCTAACCCCTACCCTAACCCTAACACGTACCCTAATCCTAACCAATACCCTAAACCAAGCCCTAACCCTAACACTAACCTTAACCCTAACCCTAACCCATACCCTACGCCGTACCGATAGCCCTCCCCGAACCCGTACCCTAAGCCGCACCCTAAGCCTAACCCTAAGCCTAACCCTAACCCTAGGCTACCCTTGACAGCTTCTGCCTCCAATAGATTTCCTAAGCACTAGTGTTTTAAGGAACAGCTTAAAAAGAGAATCCTAATGTGATTTCTTTATAATGGGTGTGTTCCTTATCTTATCCTAGTGTCTAAACTCTTCTCCATGGCTGGACCCCCAAATAATATTCCTTTACGTGATAAGGGGTATCTAGAGAGTGGGATAGGTTTAATAACTGCCCTAACCCTAACGCGTACCCTAAACCTACACTGTACCCTAAACCGAGCCCTAACCCTAACACTAACTCTAACCCTAACACTAACCCATACCCTACGCCGTACCCGAAGCCCTCCCCGAACCCGTACCCTAAGCAGTGCCCTAAGCCTAACCCTAAGCCTAACCCTAACCCTAGGCTACCCTTGACTGCTTCTGCCTCCAATAGATTTCCTAAGCACTAGTGTTTTAAAGAACAGCTTAAAAAGAGAATCCTAATGTGATTTCTTTAGAATGGGTGTGTTCCTTATCTTATCCTAGTGTCTAAAGTCTTCTCCATGGCTGGATCCCCAAATAATTTTCCTTTATGTGCTCAGGGGTATCTAGAGAGTGGGATAGCTTTAATAACTACACTAACCCTAACACGTACCCTAACCCTAACCCCTACCCTAACCCTAACACGTACCCTAATCCTAACCAATACCCTAAACCGAGCCCTAACCCCAACACTAACCCTAACCCTAACCCTAACCCATACCCTACGCCGCACCCGAATCCCTCCCCGAACCCGTACCCTAAGCCGTACCCTAAGCCTAACCCTAAGCCTAACCCTAACCCTAGGCTACCCTTGACTGCTTCTGCCTCCAATAGATTTCCTAAGCACTAGTGTTTTAAGGAACAGCTTAAAAAGAGAATCCTAATGTGATTTCTTTATAATGGGTGTGTTCCTTATCTTATCCTAGTGTCTAAACTCTTCTCCATGGCTGGACCACCAAATAATATTATTTACGTGCTAAGGGGTATCTAGAGATTGGGATAGGTTTAATAACTACCCTAACCCAAACACGTACCCTAACCCTAACTCCTACCCTAACCCTAACAAGTACCCTAATCCTAAACCGTACCCTAAACCGAGCCCTAACCCTAACACTAACCCTAACACTAACCCTAACCCATACCCTACGCCGTACCTGAAGCCCTCCCCGAACCCGTACCCTAAGCAGTTCCCTAAGCCTAACCCTAAGCCTAACCCTAACCCTAGGCTACCCTTGACTGCTTCTGCCTCCAATAGATTTCCTAAGCACTAGTGTTTTAAAGAACAGCTTAAAAAGAGAATCCTAATGTGATTTCTTTATAATGGGTGTGTTCCTTATCTTATCCTAGGGTCTAAACTCTTCTCCATTGCTGGACCTCCAAATAATATTCCTTTACGTGCTAAGGGGTATCTAGAGAGTGGGATAGGTTTAATAACTACCCTAACCCTAACACGTACACTAACCCTAACCCCTACACTAACCCTAACACGTACCCTAATCCTAAACAATACCCTAAACCGAGCCCTAACACCAACACTAACCCTAACCCTAACCCTAACCCATACCCTACGCCGCACCCGAAGCCCTCCCCGAACCCGTACCCTAAGCCGTACCCTAAGCCTAACCCTAAGCTTAACCCTAACCCTAGGCTACCCTTGACTGCTTCTGCCTCCAATAGATTTCCTAAGCACTAGTGTTTTAAGGAACAGCATAAAAAGAGAATCCTAATGTGATTTCTTTATAATGGTTGTGTTCCTTATCTTATCCTAGTGTCTAAACTCTTCTCCATGGCTGGACCACCAAATAATATTCTTTACGTGCTAAGGGGTATCTAGAGAGTGGGATAGGTTTAATAACTACCCTAACCCTAACACGTACCCTAACCCTAACTCCTATCCTACCCCTAACACGTACCCTAATCCTAAACCGTAACCTAAACCGAGCCCTAACCCTAACACTAACCCTAACCCTTACCCTAACCCATACCCTACGCCGTACCCGAAGCCCTCCCCGAACCCGTACCCTAAGCAGTGCCCTAAGCCTAACCCTAAGCCTAACCCTAACCCTAGGCTACCCTTGACTGCTTCTGCCTGCAATAGATTTCCTAAGCACTAGTGTTTTAAAGAACAGCTTTAAAAGAGAATCCTAATGTGATTTCTTTATAATGGGTGTGTTCCTTATCTTATCCTAGTGTCTAAACTCTTCTCCATGGCTGGACCCCCAAATAATATTCCTTTATGTGCAAAGGGTTATCTAGAGAGTGGGATAGGTTTAATAACTACCCTAACCCTAACGCGTACCCTAACTCTAACCACTACCCTAACCCTAACACGTACCCTAATCCTAACCAATACCCTAAACCGAGCCCTAACCCTAACACTAACCCTAACCCTAACCCTAACCCATACCCTACGCCGTACCGATAGCCCTCCCCGAACCCGTACCCTAAGCCGCACCCTAAGCCTAACCCTAAGCCTAACCCTAACCCTAGGCTACCCTTGACTGCTTCTGCCTCCAATAGATTTCCTAAGCACTAGTGTTTTAAGGAACAGCTTAAAAAGAGAATCCTAATGTGATTTCTTTATAATGTGTGTGTTCCTTATATTATCTTAATGTCTAAACTCTTCTCCATGACTGGACCCCCAAATAATATTCCTTTACGTGCTAAGGGGTATCTAGAGAGTGGGATAGGTTTAATAACTACCCTAACCCTAACGCGTACCCTAACCCTAACCCCTACCCTAACACTAACACGTACCCTTATCCTAACCTGTACCCTGAACCGAGCACTAACCCTAACACTAACCCTAACCCTAACCGTAACCCATACCCTACGCCGTACCAAAAGCCCTCCCCGAACCCGTACCCTAAGCCGTACCCTAAGCCTAAACCTAATCCTAACCCTAACCCTAGGCTACCCTTGACTGCTTCTGCCTCCAATAGATTTCCTAAGCACTAGTGTTTTAAGGAGCAGCTTAAAAAGAGAATCCTAATGTGATTTCTTTATAATGGGTGTGTTCCTTATCTTAGCCTAGTGTCTAAACTCTTCTCCATGGCTGGACCCCCAAATAATATTCCTTTACGTGCTAAGGGGTATCTAGAGAGTGGGATAGGTTTAATAACTACCCTAACCCTAACGCGTACCCTAACCCTAACCCCTACCCTAACCCTAACACGTACCCTAAACTTAAACTGTACCCTAAACCGAGACCTAACCCTAACACTAACCCTAACCCTAACACTAACCCATACCCTACGCCGTACCCGAAGCCCTCCCCGAACCCGTACCCTAAGCCGTACCCTTAGCCTAACCCTAAGCCTAACCCTAACACTAGGCTACCCTTGACTGCTTCTGCCCCCAATAGATTTCCTAAGCACTAGTGTTTTAAGGAACAGCTTAAAAAGAGAATCCTAATGTGATTTCTTTATAAAGGGTGTGTTCCTTATCTTAGCCTAGTGTCTAAACTCTTCTCCATGGCTGGACCCCCAAATAATATTCCTTTACGTGCTAAGGGGTATCTAGAGAGTGGGATAGGTTTAATAACTACCCTAACCCTAATGCGTACCCTAACCCTAACCCCTACCCTAACCCTAACACGTACACTAATCCTAAGCCGTACACTAAACCGAACCCTAACACTAACACTAACCCTAACCCTAACCCTGAACCATACCCTATGTCGTGCCCTAACCCCTCCCCGAACCCATACCCTAAGCCGTATCCTAAGCCTAACCTTAAGCCTAACCCTAACCCTAGCCTACCCTTGACTGCTTCTGCCTCCAATAGATTTCCTAAGCACTAGAGTTTTAAGGAACAGCTTAAAAAGAGAATCCTAATGTGATTTCTTTATAATGTGTGTGTTCCTTATCTTATCCTAGGGTCTAAACTCTTCTCCATTGCTGGACCTCCAAATAATATTCCTTTACGTGCTAAGGGGTATCTAGAGAGTGGGATAGGTTTAATAACTACCCTAACCCTAACACGTACACTAACCCTAACCCCTACCCTAACCCTAACACGTACCCTAATCCTAAACAATACCCTAAACTGAGCCCTAACACCAACACTAACCCTAACCCTAACCCTAACCCATACCCTACGCCGCACCCGAAGCCCTCCCCGAACCCGTACCCTAAGCCGTACCCTAAGCCTAACCCTAAGCTTAACCCTAACCCTAGGCTACCCTTGACTGCTTCTGCCTCCAATAGATTTCCTAAGCACTAGTGTTTTAAGGAACAGCATAAAAAGAGAATCCTAATGTGATTTCTTTATAATGGTTGTGTTCCTTATCTTATCCTAGTGTCTAAACTCTTCTCCATGGCTGGACCACCAAATAATATTCTTTACGTGCTAAGGGGTATCTAGAGAGTGGGATAGGTTTAATAACTACCCTAACCCTAACACGTACCCTAACCCTAACTCCTATCCTACCCCTAACACGTACCCTAATCCTAAACCGTAACCTAAACCGAGCCCTAACCCTAACACTAACCCTAACCCTTACCCTAACCCATACCCTACGCCGTACCCGAAGCCCTCCCCGAACCCGTACCCTAAGCAGTGCCCTAAGCCTAACCCTAAGCCTAACCCTAACCCTAGGCTACCCTTGACTGCTTCTGCCTGCAATAGATTTCCTAAGCACTAGTGTTTTAAAGAACAGCTTTAAAAGAGAATCCTAATGTGATTTCTTTATAATGGGTGTGTTCCTTATCTTATCCTAGTGTCTAAACTCTTCTCCATGGCTGGACCCCCAAATAATATTCCTTTATGTGCAAAGGGTTATCTAGAGAGTGGGATAGGTTTAATAACTACCCTAACCCTAACGCGTACCCTAACTCTAACCACTACCCTAACCCTAACACGTACCCTAATCCTAACCAATACCCTAAACCGAGCCCTAACCCTAACACTAACCCTAACCCTAACCCTAACCCATACCCTACGCCGTACCGATAGCCCTCCCCGAACCCGTACCCTAAGCCGCACCCTAAGCCTAACCCTAAGCCTAACCCTAACCCTAGGCTACCCTTGACTGCTTCTGCCTCCAATAGATTTCCTAAGCACTAGTGTTTTAAGGAACAGCTTAAAAAGAGAATCCTAATGTGATTTCTTTATAATGTGTGTGTTCCTTATATTATCTTAATGTCTAAACTCTTCTCCATGACTGGACCCCCAAATAATATTCCTTTACGTGCTAAGGGGTATCTAGAGAGTTGGATAGGTTTAATAACTACCCTAACCCTAACGCGTACCCTAAACCTAAACTGTACCCTAAACCGAGCCCTAACCCTAACACTAACTCTAACCCTAACACTAACCCATACCCTACGCCGTACCCGAAGCCCTCCCCGAACCCGTACCCTAAGCAGTGCCCTAAGCCTAACCCTAAGCCTAACCCTAACCCTAGGCTACCCTTGACTGCTTCTGCCTCCAATAGATTTCCTAAGCACTAGTGTTTTAAAGAACAGCTTAAAAAGAGAATCCTAATGTGATTTCTTTAGAATGGGTGTGTTCCTTATCTTATCCTAGTGTCTAAAGTCTTCTCCATGGCTGGATCCCCAAATAATTTTCCTTTATGTGCTCAGGGGTATCTAGAGAGTGGGATAGGTTTAATAACTACACTAACCCTAACACGTACCCTAACCCTAACTCCTACCCTAACCCTAACTCGTACCCTAATCCTAAACCGTACCCTAAACCGAGCACTAACCCTAACACTAAACCTAACCCTTACCCTAACCCATACCCTACGCCGTACACGAAGCCCTCCCCAAACCCGTACCCTAAGCAGTGCCCTAAGCCTAACCCTAAGCCTAACCCTAACCCTAGGCTACCCTTGACTGCTTCTGCCTCCAATAGATTTCCTAAGCACTAGTGTTTTAAAGAACAGCTTAAAAAGAGAATCCTAATGTGATTTCTTTATAATGGGTGTGTTCCTTATCTTATCCTAGTGTCTAAACTCTTCTTCATGGCTGGACCCCCAAATAATATTCCTTTATGTGCTAAGGTGTATCTAGAGAGTGGGATAGGTTTAATAACTACCCTAACCCTAACGCGTACCCTAACCCTAACCCCTACCCTAACCCTAACACGTACCCTAATCCTATACCATACCCTAAACCGAGCTTCAACCCTAACACTAATCCAAACCCTAACACTAATCCATACCCTACGCCGTACCCGAAGCCTTCCCCGAACCCTTACCCTAAGCCGTACCCTAAGCCTAACCCTAAGCCTAACCCTAACCCTAGACTACCCTTGACTGCTTCTGCCTCCAATAGATTTCCTAAGCACTAGTGTTTTAAGGAACAGCTTAAAAAGAGAATCCTAATGTGATTTCTTTATAATGTGTGTGTTCCTTATCTTATCCTAGTGTCTAAACTCTTCTCCATGGCTGGACATCCAAATAATATTCCTTTACGTGCTAAGGGGTATCTAGAGAGTGGGATAGGTTTGATAACTACCCTAACCCTAACGAGTACCCTAACCCTAACCCCTACCCTAACCCTAACACGTACCCTAATCCTAACCAATACCCTAAACCGAGCCCTAAACCCAACACTAACCCTAACCCTAACCCTAACCCATACCCTACGCCGCACCCGAATCCCTCCCCGAACCCGTACCATAAGCCGTACCCTAAGCCTAACCCTAAGCCTAACCCTAACCTGAGGCTACCCTTGACTGCTTCTGCCTCCAATAGATTTCCTAAGCACTAGTGTTTTAAGGAACAGCTTAAAAAGAGAATCCTAATGTGATTTCTTTATAATGGTTGTGTTCCTTATCTTATCCTAGTGTCTAAACTCTTCTCCATGGCTGGACCACCAAATAATATTATTTACGTGCTAAGGGGTATCTAGAGATTGGGATAGGTTTAATAACTACCCTAACCCAAACACGTACCCTAACCCTAACTCCTACCCTAACCCTAACACGTACCCTAATCCTAAACCGTACCCTAAACCGAGCCCTAACCCTAACACTAACCCTAACCCTTACCCTAACCCATACCCTACGCCGTACCCGAAGCCCTCCCCGAACCCGTACCCTAAGCAGTGCCCTAAGCCTAACCCTAAGCCTAACCCTAACCCTAGGCTACCCTTGACTGCTTCTGCCTCCAATAGATTTCCTAAGCACTAGTGTTTTAAAGAACAGCTTAAAAAGAGAATCCTAATGTGATTTCTTTATAATGGGTGTGTTCCTTATCTTATCCTGGTGTCTCAACTCTTCTCCATTGCTGGGCCCCCAAATAATATTCCTTTATGTGCTAAGGGGTATCTAGAGAGTGGGATAGGTTTAATAACTACCCTAACCCTAACGCGTACCCTAACCCTAACCCCTACTCTAACCCTAACACGTACCCTAATCCTAATCCGTACCCTAAATCGAGGCCTAACCCTAACACTAACCCAAACCCTAACACTAACGCATTCCCTATGCCGTACCCGAAGCCTTCCCCGAACCCGTACCCTAAGGCGTACCCTAAGCCTAACCCTAAGCCTAACCCTAACCCTAGACTACCCTTGACTGCTTCTGCCTCCAATAGATTTCCTAAGCACTAGTGTTTTAAGGAACAGCTTAAAAAGAGAATCCTAATGTGATTTCTTTATAAAGGGTGTGTTCCTTATCTTAGCCTAGTGTCTAAACTCTTCTCCATGGCTGGACCCCCAAATAATATTCCTTTACGTGCTAAGGGGTATCTAGAGAGTGGGATAGGTTTAATAACTACCCTAACCCTAACGCGTACCCTAACTCTAACCCCTACCCTAACCCTAACACGTACCCTAATCCTAACCAATACCCTAAACCGAGCCCTAACCCTAACACTAACCCTAACCCTAACCCTAACCCATACCCTACGCCGTACCGATAGCCCTCCCCGCACCCGTACCCTAAGCCGCACCCTAAGGCTCACCCTAAGCCTAACCCTAACCCTAGGCTACCCTTGACTGCTTCTGCCTCCAATAGATTTCCTAAGCACTAGTGTTTTAAGGAACAGCTTAAAAAGAGAATCCTAATGTGATTTCTTTATAATGTGTGTGTTCCTTATATTACCTTACTGTCTAAACTCTTCTCCATGGCTGCACCCCCAAATAATATTCCTTTACGTGCTAAGGGGTATCTAGAGAGTGGGATAGGTTTAATAACTACCCTAACCCTAACGCGTACCCTAACCCTAACCACTACCCTAACCCTAACACGTACCCTAAACCTAAACTGTACCCTAAACCGAGCCCTAACCCTAACACTAACTCTAGCCCTAACACTAACCCATACCCTACGCCGTAACCGAAGCCCTCCCCGAACCCGTAACCTAAGCCGTACCCTTAGCCTAACCCTAAGCCTAACCCTAACACTAGGCTACCCTTGACTGCTTCTGCCCCCAATAGATTTCCTAAGCACTAGTGTTTTAAGGAACAGCTTAAAAAGAGTATCCTAATGTGATTTCTTTATAAAGGGTGTGTTCCTTATCTTAGCCTAGTGTCTAAACTCTTCTCCATGGCTGGACCCCCAAATAATATTCCTTTACGTGCTAAGGGGTATCTAGAGAGTGAGATAGGTTTAATAACTACACTAACCTTAATGCGTACCCTAACCCTAACCCCTACCCTAACCCTAACACGTACTCTAAATCCTAACCAATACCCTAAACCGAGCCCTAACCCCAACACTAACCCTAACCCTTACCCTAACCCATACCCTATGCCGTACCCGAAGCCCTCCCCGAACCCGTACCCTAAGCAGTGCCCTAAGCCTAACCCTAAGCCTAACCCTAACCCTAGGCTACCCTTGACTGCTTCTGCCTCCAATAGATTTCCTAAGCACTAGTGTTTTAAAGAACAGCTTAAAAAGAGAATCCTAATGTGATTTCTTTATAATGGGTGTGTTCCTTATCTTATCCTAGTGTCTAAACCCTTCTCCATGGCTGGACCCCCAAATAATATTCCTTTATGTGCAAAGGGGTATCTAGAGAGTGGGATAGGTTTAATAACTACCCTAACCCTAACGCGTACCCTAACTCTAACCCCTACCCTAACCCTAACACGTACCCTAATCCTAACCAATACCCTAAACCAAGCCCTAACACTAACACTAACCTTAACCCTAACCCTAACCCATACCCTACGCCGTACCGATAGCCCTCCCCGAACCCGTACCCTAAGCCGCACCCTAAGCCTAACCCTAAGCCTAACCCTAACCCTAGGCTACCCTTGACAGCTTCTGCCTCCAATAGATTTCCTAAGCACTAGTGTTTTAAGGAACAGCTTAAAAAGAGAATCCTAATGTGATTTCTTTATAATGGGTGTGTTCCTTATCTTATCCTAGTGTCTAAACTCTTCTCCATGGCTGGACCCCCAAATAATATTCCTTTACGTGATAAGGGGTATCTAGAGAGTGGGATAGGTTTAATAACTGCCCTAACCCTAACGCGTACCCTAAACCTACACTGTACCCTAAACCGAGCCCTAACCCTAACACTAACTCTAACCCTAACACTAACCCATACCCTACGCCGTACCCGAAGCCCTCCCCGAACCCGTACCCTAAGCAGTGCCCTAAGCCTAACCCTAAGCCTAACCCTAACCCTAGGCTACCCTTGACTGCTTCTGCCTCCAATAGATTTCCTAAGCACTAGTGTTTTAAAGAACAGCTTAAAAAGAGAATCCTAATGTGATTTCTTTAGAATGGGTGTGTTCCTTATCTTATCCTAGTGTCTAAAGTCTTCTCCATGGCTGGATCCCCAAATAATTTTCCTTTATGTGCTCAGGGGTATCTAGAGAGTGGGATAGCTTTAATAACTACACTAACCCTAACACGTACCCTAACCCTAACCCCTACCCTAACCCTAACACGTACCCTAATCCTAACCAATACCCTAAACCGAGCCCTAACCCCAACACTAACCCTAACCCTAACCCATACCCTACGCCGCACCCGAATCCCTCCCCGAACCCGTACCCTAAGCCGTACCCTAAGCCTAACCCTAAGCCTAACCCTAACCCTAGGCTACCCTTGACTGCTTCTGCCTCCAATAGATTTCCTAAGCACTAGTGTTTTAAGGAACAGCTTAAAAAGAGAATCCTAATGTGATTTCTTTATAATGGGTGTGTTCCTTATCTTATCCTAGTGTCTAAACTCTTCTCCATGGCTGGACCACCAAATAATATTATTTACGTGCTAAGGGGTATCTAGAGATTGGGATAGGTTTAATAACTACCCTAACCCAAACACGTACCCTAACCCTAACTCCTACCCTAACCCTAACAAGTACCCTAATCCTAAACCGTACCCTAAACCGAGCCCTAACCCTAACACTAACCCTAACACTAACCCTAACCCATACCCTACGCCGTACCTGAAGCCCTCCCCGAACCCGTACCCTAAGCAGTTCCCTAAGCCTAACCCTAAGCCTAACCCTAACCCTAGGCTACCCTTGACTGCTTCTGCCTCCAATAGATTTCCTAAGCACTAGTGTTTTAAAGAACAGCTTAAAAAGAGAATCCTAATGTGATTTCTTTATAATGGGTGTGTTCCTTATCTTATCCTAGGGTCTAAACTCTTCTCCATTGCTGGACCTCCAAATAATATTCCTTTACGTGCTAAGGGGTATCTAGAGAGTGGGATAGGTTTAATAACTACCCTAACCCTAACACGTACACTAACCCTAACCCCTACACTAACCCTAACACGTACCCTAATCCTAAACAATACCCTAAACCGAGCCCTAACACCAACACTAACCCTAACCCTAACCCTAACCCATACCCTACGCCGCACCCGAAGCCCTCCCCGAACCCGTACCCTAAGCCGTACCCTAAGCCTAACCCTAAGCTTAACCCTAACCCTAGGCTACCCTTGACTGCTTCTGCCTCCAATAGATTTCCTAAGCACTAGTGTTTTAAGGAACAGCATAAAAAGAGAATCCTAATGTGATTTCTTTATAATGGTTGTGTTCCTTATCTTATCCTAGTGTCTAAACTCTTCTCCATGGCTGGACCACCAAATAATATTCTTTACGTGCTAAGGGGTATCTAGAGAGTGGGATAGGTTTAATAACTACCCTAACCCTAACACGTACCCTAACCCTAACTCCTATCCTACCCCTAACACGTACCCTAATCCTAAACCGTAACCTAAACCGAGCCCTAACCCTAACACTAACCCTAACCCTTACCCTAACCCATACCCTACGCCGTACCCGAAGCCCTCCCCGAACCCGTACCCTAAGCAGTGCCCTAAGCCTAACCCTAAGCCTAACCCTAACCCTAGGCTACCCTTGACTGCTTCTGCCTGCAATAGATTTCCTAAGCACTAGTGTTTTAAAGAACAGCTTTAAAAGAGAATCCTAATGTGATTTCTTTATAATGGGTGTGTTCCTTATCTTATCCTAGTGTCTAAACTCTTCTCCATGGCTGGACCCCCAAATAATATTCCTTTATGTGCAAAGGGTTATCTAGAGAGTGGGATAGGTTTAATAACTACCCTAACCCTAACGCGTACCCTAACTCTAACCACTACCCTAACCCTAACACGTACCCTAATCCTAACCAATACCCTAAACCGAGCCCTAACCCTAACACTAACCCTAACCCTAACCCTAACCCATACCCTACGCCGTACCGATAGCCCTCCCCGAACCCGTACCCTAAGCCGCACCCTAAGCCTAACCCTAAGCCTAACCCTAACCCTAGGCTACCCTTGACTGCTTCTGCCTCCAATAGATTTCCTAAGCACTAGTGTTTTAAGGAACAGCTTAAAAAGAGAATCCTAATGTGATTTCTTTATAATGTGTGTGTTCCTTATATTATCTTAATGTCTAAACTCTTCTCCATGACTGGACCCCCAAATAATATTCCTTTACGTGCTAAGGGGTATCTAGAGAGTTGGATAGGTTTAATAACTACCCTAACCCTAACGCGTACCCTAAACCTAAACTGTACCCTAAACCGAGCCCTAACCCTAACACTAACTCTAACCCTAACACTAACCCATACCCTACGCCGTACCCGAAGCCCTCCCCGAACCCGTACCCTAAGCAGTGCCCTAAGCCTAACCCTAAGCCTAACCCTAACCCTAGGCTACCCTTGACTGCTTCTGCCTCCAATAGATTTCCTAAGCACTAGTGTTTTAAAGAACAGCTTAAAAAGAGAATCCTAATGTGATTTCTTTAGAATGGGTGTGTTCCTTATCTTATCCTAGTGTCTAAAGTCTTCTCCATGGCTGGATCCCCAAATAATTTTCCTTTATGTGCTCAGGGGTATCTAGAGAGTGGGATAGGTTTAATAACTACACTAACCCTAACACGTACCCTAACCCTAACTCCTACCCTAACCCTAACTCGTACCCTAATCCTAAACCGTACCCTAAACCGAGCACTAACCCTAACACTAAACCTAACCCTTACCCTAACCCATACCCTACGCCGTACACGAAGCCCTCCCCAAACCCGTACCCTAAGCAGTGCCCTAAGCCTAACCCTAAGCCTAACCCTAACCCTAGGCTACCCTTGACTGCTTCTGCCTCCAATAGATTTCCTAAGCACTAGTGTTTTAAAGAACAGCTTAAAAAGAGAATCCTAATGTGATTTCTTTATAATGGGTGTGTTCCTTATCTTATCCTAGTGTCTAAACTCTTCTTCATGGCTGGACCCCCAAATAATATTCCTTTATGTGCTAAGGTGTATCTAGAGAGTGGGATAGGTTTAATAACTACCCTAACCCTAACGCGTACCCTAACCCTAACCCCTACCCTAACCCTAACACGTACCCTAATCCTATACCATACCCTAAACCGAGCTTCAACCCTAACACTAATCCAAACCCTAACACTAATCCATACCCTACGCCGTACCCGAAGCCTTCCCCGAACCCTTACCCTAAGCCGTACCCTAAGCCTAACCCTAAGCCTAACCCTAACCCTAGACTACCCTTGACTGCTTCTGCCTCCAATAGATTTCCTAAGCACTAGTGTTTTAAGGAACAGCTTAAAAAGAGAATCCTAATGTGATTTCTTTATAATGTGTGTGTTCCTTATCTTATCCTAGTGTCTAAACTCTTCTCCATGGCTGGACATCCAAATAATATTCCTTTACGTGCTAAGGGGTATCTAGAGAGTGGGATAGGTTTGATAACTACCCTAACCCTAACGAGTACCCTAACCCTAACCCCTACCCTAACCCTAACTCGTACCCTAATCCTAACCAATACCCTAAACCGAGCCCTAAACCCAACACTAACCCTAACCCTAACCCTAACCCATACCCTACGCCGCACCCGAATCCCTCCCCGAACCCGTACCATAAGCCGTACCCTAAGCCTAACCCTAAGCCTAACCCTAACCTGAGGCTACCCTTGACTGCTTCTGCCTCCAATAGATTTCCTAAGCACTAGTGTTTTAAGGAACAGCTTAAAAAGAGAATCCTAATGTGATTTCTTTATAATGGTTGTGTTCCTTATCTTATCCTAGTGTCTAAACTCTTCTCCATGGCTGGACCACCAAATAATATTATTTACGTGCTAAGGGGTATCTAGAGATTGGGATAGGTTTAATAACTACCCTAACCCAAACACGTACCCTAACCCTAACTCCTACCCTAACCCTAACACGTACCCTAATCCTAAACCGTACCCTAAACCGAGCCCTAACCCTAACACTAACCCTAACCCTTACCCTAACCCATACCCTACGCCGTACCCGAAGCCCTCCCCGAACCCGTACCCTAAGCAGTGCCCTAAGCCTAACCCTAAGCCTAACCCTAACCCTAGGCTACCCTTGACTGCTTCTGCCTCCAATAGATTTCCTAAGCACTAGTGTTTTAAAGAACAGCTTAAAAAGAGAATCCTAATGTGATTTCTTTATAATGGGTGTGTTCCTTATCTTATCCTGGTGTCTCAACTCTTCTCCATTGCTGGACCCCCAAATAATATTCCTTTATGTGCTAAGGGGTATCTAGAGAGTGGGATAGGTTTAATAACTACCCTAACCCTAACGCGTACCCTAACCCTAACCCCTACTCTAACCCTAACACGTACCCTAATCCTAATCCGTACCCTAAATCGAGCCCTAACCCTAACACTAACCCAAACCCTAACACTAACGCATTCCCTATGCCGTACCCGAAGCCTTCCCCGAACCCGTACCCTAAGGCGTACCCTAAGCCTAACCCTAAGCCTAACCCTAACCCTAGACTACCCTTGACTGCTTCTGCCTCCAATAGATTTCCTAAGCACTAGTGTTTTAAGGAACAGCTTAAAAAGAGAATCCTAATGTGATTTCTTTATAAAGGGTGTGTTCCTTATCTTAGCCTAGTGTCTAAACTCTTCTCCATGGCTGGACCCCCAAATAATATTCCTTTACGTGCTAAGGGGTATCTAGAGAGTGGGATAGGTTTAATAACTACCCTAACCCTAACGCGTACCCTAACTCTAACCCCTACCCTAACCCTAACACGTACCCTAATCCTAACCAATACCCTAAACCGAGCCCTAACCCTAACACTAACCCTAACCCTAACCCTAACCCATACCCTACGCCGTACCGATAGCCCTCCCCGCACCCGTACCCTAAGCCGCACCCTAAGGCTCACCCTAAGCCTAACCCTAACCCTAGGCTACCCTTGACTGCTTCTGCCTCCAATAGATTTCCTAAGCACTAGTGTTTTAAGGAACAGCTTAAAAAGAGAATCCTAATGTGATTTCTTTATAATGTGTGTGTTCCTTATATTACCTTACTGTCTAAACTCTTCTCCATGGCTGCACCCCCAAATAATATTCCTTTACGTGCTAAGGGGTATCTAGAGAGTGGGATAGGTTTAATAACTACCCTAACCCTAACGCGTACCCTAACCCTAACCACTACCCTAACCCTAACACGTACCCTAAACCTAAACTGTACCCTAAACCGAGCCCTAACCCTAACACTAACTCTAGCCCTAACACTAACCCATACCCTACGCCGTAACCGAAGCCCTCCCCGAACCCGTAACCTAAGCCGTACCCTTAGCCTAACCCTAAGCCTAACCCTAACACTAGGCTACCCTTGACTGCTTCTGCCCCCAATAGATTTCCTAAGCACTAGTGTTTTAAGGAACAGCTTAAAAAGAGTATCCTAATGTGATTTCTTTATAAAGGGTGTGTTCCTTATCTTAGCCTAGTGTCTAAACTCTTCTCCATGGCTGGACCCCCAAATAATATTCCTTTACGTGCTAAGGGGTATCTAGAGAGTGAGATAGGTTTAATAACTACACTAACCTTAATGCGTACCCTAACCCTAACCCCTACCCTAACCCTAACACGTACTCTAAATCCTAACCAATACCCTAAACCGAGCCCTAACCCCAACACTAACCCTAACCCTTACCCTAACCCATACCCTATGCCGTACCCGAAGCCCTCCCCGAACCCGTACCCTAAGCAGTGCCCTAAGCCTAACCCTAAGCCTAACCCTAACCCTAGGCTACCCTTGACTGCTTCTGCCTCCAATAGATTTCCTAAGCACTAGTGTTTTAAAGAACAGCTTAAAAAGAGAATCCTAATGTGATTTCTTTATAATGGGTGTGTTCCTTATCTTATCCTAGTGTCTAAACCCTTCTCCATGGCTGGACCCCCAAATAATATTCCTTTATGTGCAAAGGGGTATCTAGAGAGTGGGATAGGTTTAATAACTACCCTAACCCTAACGCGTACCCTAACTCTAACCCCTACCCTAACCCTAACACGTACCCTAATCCTAACCAATACCCTAAACCAAGCCCTAACCCTAACACTAACCTTAACCCTAACCCTAACCCATACCCTACGCCGTACCGATAGCCCTCCCCGAACCCGTACCCTAAGCCGCACCCTAAGCCTAACCCTAAGCCTAACCCTAACCCTAGGCTACCCTTGACAGCTTCTGCCTCCAATAGATTTCCTAAGCACTAGTGTTTTAAGGAACAGCTTAAAAAGAGAATCCTAATGTGATTTCTTTATAATGGGTGTGTTCCTTATCTTATCCTAGTGTCTAAACTCTTCTCCATGGCTGGACCCCCAAATAATATTCCTTTACGTGATAAGGGGTATCTAGAGAGTGGGATAGGTTTAATAACTGCCCTAACCCTAACGCGTACCCTAAACCTACACTGTACCCTAAACCGAGCCCTAACCCTAACACTAACTCTAACCCTAACACTAACCCATACCCTACGCCGTACCCGAAGCCCTCCCCGAACCCGTACCCTAAGCAGTGCCCTAAGCCTAACCCTAAGCCTAACCCTAACCCTAGGCTACCCTTGACTGCTTCTGCCTCCAATAGATTTCCTAAGCACTAGTGTTTTAAAGAACAGCTTAAAAAGAGAATCCTAATGTGATTTCTTTAGAATGGGTGTGTTCCTTATCTTATCCTAGTGTCTAAAGTCTTCTCCATGGCTGGATCCCCAAATAATTTTCCTTTATGTGCTCAGGGGTATCTAGAGAGTGGGATAGCTTTAATAACTACACTAACCCTAACACGTACCCTAACCCTAACCCCTACCCTAACCCTAACACGTACCCTAATCCTAACCAATACCCTAAACCGAGCCCTAACCCCAACACTAACCCTAACCCTAACCCTAACCCATACCCTACGCCGCACCCGAATCCCTCCCCGAACCCGTACCCTAAGCCGTACCCTAAGCCTAACCCTAAGCCTAACCCTAACCCTAGGCTACCCTTGACTGCTTCTGCCTCCAATAGATTTCCTAAGCACTAGTGTTTTAAGGAACAGCTTAAAAAGAGAATCCTAATGTGATTTCTTTATAATGGGTGTGTTCCTTATCTTATCCTAGTGTCTAAACTCTTCTCCATGGCTGGACCACCAAATAATATTATTTACGTGCTAAGGGGTATCTAGAGATTGGGATAGGTTTAATAACTACCCTAACCCAAACACGTACCCTAACCCTAACTCCTACCCTAACCCTAACAAGTACCCTAATCCTAAACCGTACCCTAAACCGAGCCCTAACCCTAACACTAACCCTAACACTAACCCTAACCCATACCCTACGCCGTACCTGAAGCCCTCCCCGAACCCGTACCCTAAGCAGTTCCCTAAGCCTAACCCTAAGCCTAACCCTAACCCTAGGCTACCCTTGACTGCTTCTGCCTCCAATAGATTTCCTAAGCACTAGTGTTTTAAAGAACAGCTTAAAAAGAGAATCCTAATGTGATTTCTTTATAATGGGTGTGTTCCTTATCTTATCCTAGGGTCTAAACTCTTCTCCATTGCTGGACCTCCAAATAATATTCCTTTACGTGCTAAGGGGTATCTAGAGAGTGGGATAGGTTTAATAACTACCCTAACCCTAACACGTACACTAACCCTAACCCCTACACTAACCCTAACACGTACCCTAATCCTAAACAATACCCTAAACCGAGCCCTAACACCAACACTAACCCTAACCCTAACCCTAACCCATACCCTACGCCGCACCCGAAGCCCTCCCCGAACCCGTACCCTAAGCCGTACCCTAAGCCTAACCCTAAGCTTAACCCTAACCCTAGGCTACCCTTGACTGCTTCTGCCTCCAATAGATTTCCTAAGCACTAGTGTTTTAAGGAACAGCATAAAAAGAGAATCCTAATGTGATTTCTTTATAATGGTTGTGTTCCTTATCTTATCCTAGTGTCTAAACTCTTCTCCATGGCTGGACCACCAAATAATATTCTTTACGTGCTAAGGGGTATCTAGAGAGTGGGATAGGTTTAATAACTACCCTAACCCTAACACGTACCCTAACCCTAACTCCTATCCTACCCCTAACACGTACCCTAATCCTAAACCGTAACCTAAACCGAGCCCTAACCCTAACACTAACCCTAACACTTACCCTAACCCATACCCTACGCCGTACCCGAAGCCCTCCCCGAACCCGTACCCTAAGCAGTGCCCTAAGCCTAACCCTAAGCCTAACCCTAACCCTAGGCTACCCTTGACTGCTTCTGCCTGCAATAGATTTCCTAAGCACTAGTGTTTTAAAGAACAGCTTTAAAAGAGAATCCTAATGTGATTTCTTTATAATGGGTGTGTTCCTTATCTTATCCTAGTGTCTAAACTCTTCTCCATGGCTGGACCCCCAAATAATATTCCTTTATGTGCAAAGGGTTATCTAGAGAGTGGGATAGGTTTAATAACTACCCTAACCCTAACGCGTACCCTAACTCTAACCACTACCCTAACCCTAACACGTACCCTAATCCTAACCAATACCCTAAACCGAGCCCTAACCCTAACACTAACCCTAACCCTAACCCTAACCCATACCCTACGCCGTACCGATAGCCCTCCCCGAACCCGTACCCTAAGCCGCACCCTAAGCCTAACCCTAAGCCTAACCCTAACCCTAGGCTACCCTTGACTGCTTCTGCCTCCAATAGATTTCCTAAGCACTAGTGTTTTAAGGAACAGCTTAAAAAGAGAATCCTAATGTGATTTCTTTATAATGTGTGTGTTCCTTATATTATCTTAATGTCTAAACTCTTCTCCATGACTGGACCCCCAAATAATATTCCTTTACGTGCTAAGGGGTATCTAGAGAGTTGGATAGGTTTAATAACTACCCTAACCCTAACGCGTACCCTAAACCTAAACTGTACCCTAAACCGAGCCCTAACCCTAACACTAACTCTAACCCTAACACTAACCCATACCCTACGCCGTACCCGAAGCCCTCCCCGAACCCGTACCCTAAGCAGTGCCCTAAGCCTAACCCTAAGCCTAACCCTAACCCTAGGCTACCCTTGACTGCTTCTGCCTCCAATAGATTTCCTAAGCACTAGTGTTTTAAAGAACAGCTTAAAAAGAGAATCCTAATGTGATTTCTTTAGAATGGGTGTGTTCCTTATCTTATCCTAGTGTCTAAAGTCTTCTCCATGGCTGGATCCCCAAATAATTTTCCTTTATGTGCTCAGGGGTATCTAGAGAGTGGGATAGGTTTAATAACTACACTAACCCTAACACGTACCCTAACCCTAACTCCTACCCTAACCCTAACTCGTACCCTAATCCTAAACCGTACCCTAAACCGAGCACTAACCCTAACACTAAACCTAACCCTAACCCTAACCCATACCCTACGCCGTACACGAAGCCCTCCCCAAACCCGTACCCTAAGCAGTGCCCTAAGCCTAACCCTAAGCCTAACCCTAACCCTAGGCTACCCTTGACTGCTTCTGCCTCCAATAGATTTCCTAAGCACTAGTGTTTTAAAGAACAGCTTAAAAAGAGAATCCTAATGTGATTTCTTTATAATGGGTGTGTTCCTTATCTTATCCTAGTGTCTAAACTCTTCTTCATGGCTGGACCCCCAAATAATATTCCTTTATGTGCTAAGGTGTATCTAGAGAGTGGGATAGGTTTAATAACTACCCTAACCCTAACGCGTACCCTAACCCTAACCCCTACCCTAACCCTAACACGTACCCTAATCCTATACCATACCCTAAACCGAGCTTCAACCCTAACACTAATCCAAACCCTAACACTAATCCATACCCTACGCCGTACCCGAAGCCTTCCCCGAACCCTTACCCTAAGCCGTACCCTAAGCCTAACCCTAAGCCTAACCCTAACCCTAGACTACACTTGACTGCTTCTGCCTCCAATAGATTTCCTAAGCACTAGTGTTTTAAGGAACAGCTTAAAAAGAGAATCCTAATGTGATTTCTTTATAATGTGTGTGTTCCTTATCTTATCCTAGTGTCTAAACTCTTCTCCATGGCTGGACATCCAAATAATATTCCTTTACGTGCTAAGGGGTATCTAGAGAGTGGGATAGGTTTGATAACTACCCTAACCCTAACGAGTACCCTAACCCTAACCCCTACCCTAACCCTAACACGTACCCTAATCCTAACCAATACCCTAAACCGAGCCCTAAACCCAACACTAACCCTAACCCTAACCCTAACCCATACCCTACGCCGCACCCGAATCCCTCCCCGAACCCGTACCATAAGCCGTACCCTAAGCCTAACCCTAAGCCTAACCCTAACCTGAGGCTACCCTTGACTGCTTCTGCCTCCAATAGATTTCCTAAGCACTAGTGTTTTAAGGAACAGCTTAAAAAGAGAATCCTAATGTGATTTCTTTATAATGGTTGTGTTCCTTATCTTATCCTAGTGTCTAAACTCTTCTCCATGGCTGGACCACCAAATAATATTATTTACGTGCTAAGGGGTATCTAGAGATTGGGATAGGTTTAATAACTACCCTAACCAAAACACGTACCCTAACCCTAACTCCTACCCTAACCCTAACACGTACCCTAATCCTAAACCGTACCCTAAACCGAGCCCTAACCCTAACACTAACCCTAACACTTACCCTAACCCATACCCTACGCCGTACCCGAAGCCCTCCCCGAACCCGTACCCTAAGCAGTGCCCTAAGCCTAACCCTAAGCCTAACCCTAACCCTAGGCTACCCTTGACTGCTTCTGCCTCCAATAGATTTCCTAAGCACTAGTGTTTTAAAGAACAGCTTAAAAAGAGAATCCTAATGTGATTTCTTTATAATGGGTGTGTTCCTTATCTTATCCTGGTGTCTCAACTCTTCTCCATTGCTGGACCCCCAAATAATATTCCTTTATGTGCTAAGGGGTATCTAGAGAGTGGGATAGGTTTAATAACTACCCTAACCCTAACGCGTACCCTAACCCTAACCCCTACTCTAACCCTAACACGTACCCTAATCCTAATCCGTACCCTAAATCGAGCCCTAACCCTAACACTAACCCAAACCCTAACACTAACGCATTCCCTATGCCGTACCCGAAGCCTTCCCCGAACCCGTACCCTAAGGCGTACCCTAAGCCTAACCCTAACCCTAGACTACCCTTGACTGCTTCTGCCTCCAATAGATTTCCTAAGCACTAGTGTTTTAAGGAACAGCTTAAAAAGAGAATCCTAATGTGATTTCTTTATAAAGGGTGTGTTCCTTATCTTAGCCTAGTGTCTAAACTCTTCTCCATGGCTGGACCCCCAAATAATATTCCTTTACGTGCTAAGGGGTATCTAGAGAGTGGGATAGGTTTAATAACTACCCTAACCCTAACGCGTACCCTAACTCTAACCCCTACCCTAACCCTAACACGTACCCTAATCCTAACCAATACCCTAAACCGAGCCCTAACCCTAACACTAACCCTAACCCTAACCCTAACCCATACCCTACGCCGTACCGATAGCCCTCCCCGCACCCGTACCCTAAGCCGCACCCTAAGGCTCACCCTAAGCCTAACCCTAACCCTAGGCTACCCTTGACTGCTTCTGCCTCCAATAGATTTCCTAAGCACTAGTGTTTTAAGGAACAGCTTAAAAAGAGAATCCTAATGTGATTTCTTTATAATGTGTGTGTTCCTTATATTACCTTACTGTCTAAACTCTTCTCCATGGCTGCACCCCCAAATAATATTCCTTTACGTGCTAAGGGGTATCTAGAGAGTGGGATAGGTTTAATAACTACCCTAACCCTAACGCGTACCCTAACCCTAACCCCTACCCTAACCCTAACACGTACCCTAAACCTAAACTGTACCCTAAACCGAGCCCTAACCCTAACACTAACTCTAGCCCTAACACTAACCCATACCCTACGCCGTAACCGAAGCCCTCCCCGAACCCGTAACCTAAGCCGTACCCTTAGCCTAACCCTAAGCCTAACCCTAACACTAGGCTACCCTTGACTGCTTCTGCCCCCAATAGATTTCCTAAGCACTAGTGTTTTAAGGAACAGCTTAAAAAGAGTATCCTAATGTGATTTCTTTATAAAGGGTGTGTTCCTTATCTTAGCCTAGTGTCTAAACTCTTCTCCATGGCTGGACCCCCAAATAATATTCCTTTACGTGCTAAGGGGTATCTAGAGAGTGAGATAGGTTTAATAACTACACTAACCTTAATGCGTACCCTAACCCTAACCCCTACCCTAACCCTAACACGTACTCTAAATCCTAACCAATACCCTAAACCGAGCCCTAACCCCAACACTAACCCTAACCCTTACCCTAACCCATACCCTATGCCGTACCCGAAGCCCTCCCCGAACCCGTACCCTAAGCAGTGCCCTAAGCCTAACCCTAAGCCTAACCCTAACCCTAGGCTACCCTTGACTGCTTCTGCCTCCAATAGATTTCCTAAGCACTAGTGTTTTAAGGAACAGCTTAAAAAGAGAATCCTAATGTGATTTCTTTATAATGGGTGTGTTCCTTATCTTATCCTAGTGTCTAAACTCTTCTCCATGGCTGGACCCCCAAATAATATTCCTTTACGTGATAAGGGGTATCTAGAGAGTGGGATAGGTTTAATAACTGCCCTAACCCTAACGCGTACCCTAAACCTACACTGTACCCTAAACCGAGCCCTAACCCTAACACTAACTCTAACCCTAACACTAACCCATACCCTACGCCGTACCCGAAGCCCTCCCCGAACCCGTACCCTAAGCAGTGCCCTAAGCCTAACCCTAAGCCTAACCCTAACCCTAGGCTACCCTTGACTGCTTCTGCCTCCAATAGATTTCCTAAGCACTAGTGTTTTAAAGAACAGCTTAAAAAGAGAATCCTAATGTGATTTCTTTCTAATGTGTGTGTTCCTTATCTTATCCTAGTGTCTAAACTCTTCTCCATGCCTGGATCCCCAAATAATATACCTTTAAGTGCTAAAGGGTATCTAGAGAGTGGGATAGGTTTAATAACTACCCTAACCCTAACGCGTACCCTAACCCTAACCCCTACCCTAACCCTAACACGTACCCTAATCCTAAAAAGTACCCTAAACCGAGCCCTAACCCTAACACTAACCGAAACCCTAACACTAACCTATACCCTACGCCGTACCCGAAGCCTTCCCCGATCCCGTACCCTAAGCAGTACCCTAAGCCTAACCCTAAGCCTAACCCTAACCCTAGACTACCCTTGACTGCTTCTGCCTACAATAGATTTCCTAAGCACTAGTGTTTTAAGGAACAGCTTAAAAAGAGAATCCTAAAGTGATTTCTTTATAATGTGTGTGTTCCTTATCTTATCCTAGTGTCTAAACTCTTCTCCATAGCTGGACCTACAAATAATATTCCTTTACGTGCTAAGGGGTATCTAGAGAGTGGGATAGGTTTAATAACTACCCTAACACTAACGAGTTCCCTAACCCTAACCCCTACCCTAACCCTAACACGTACCCTAATCCTAACCAATACCCTAAACCGAACCCTAACCCCAACACTAATCCTAACACTAACCCTAACCCATACCCTACGACGCACCCGAAGCCCTCCACGAACCCGTTCCCTAAGCCGTACTCTAAGCCTAACCCTAAGCCTAACCCTAACCCTAGGCTACCCTTGACTGCTTCTGCCTCCAATAGATTTCATAAGCACTAGTGTCTTAAGGAACAGCATAAAAAGAGAATCCTAATGTGATTTCTTTATAATGGTTGTGTTCCTTATCTTATCCTAGTGTCTAAACTCTTCTCCATGGCTGGACCACCAAATAATATTATTTACGTGCTAAGGGGTATCTAGAGAGTGGGATAGGTTTAATAATTACCCTAACCCAAACACGTACCCTAACGCTAACTCCTACCCTATCCCTAACACCTACCCTAATCCTAAACCGTACCCTAAACCGAGCCCTAACCCTAACACTAACCCTAATCCTTACCCTAACCGATACCCTACGCCGTACCCGAAGCCCTCCCTGAACCCGTACCCTAAGCTTGCCCTAATCCTAACCCTAAGCCTAACCCTAACCCTAGGATACCCTTGACTGCTTCTGCCTCCAATAGATTTCCTAAGCACTAGTGTATTAAAGAACAGCTTAAAAAGAGAATCCTAATGTGATTTCTTTGTAAAGGGTGTGTTCCTTATCTTATCCTAGTGTCTAAACTCTTCTCCATGGGAGGACCCCCAAATAATATTCCTTTACGTGCTAAGGGGTATCTAGAGAGTGGGATAGGTTTAATAACTACCCTAACCCTAACGCGTACCCTAACTCTAACCCCTACCCTAACCCTAACACGTACCCTAATCCTAATCCGTACCCTAAACCGAGCCCTAACCCTAACACTAACCCTAACCCTAACCCTAACCCATACCCTACGCCGCACCCGAAGCCCTCCCCGAACCCGTACCCTAAGCAGTAACCTAAGCTTAACCCTAAGCCTAACCCTAACCCTAGGCTACCCTTGACTGCTTCTGCCTCCAATAGATTTCCTAAGCACTTGTGTTTTAAGGAACTGCTTAAAAAGAGAATCCTAATGTGATTTCTTTATAAACGGTGTGTTCCTTATCTTAGCCTAGTGTCTAAACTCTTCTCCATGGCTGGACCCCCAAATAATATTCCTTTACGTGCTAAGGGGTATCTAGAGAGTGGGATAGGTTTAATAACTACACTAACCCTAATGCGTACCCTAACCCTAACCCCTACCCTAACCCTAACACGTACCCTAATCCTAAGCCGTACACTAAACCAAGCCCTAACACTAACACTAACCCTAACCCTAACCCTAACCCATACCCTACACCGTACCCGAAGCCCTCCCCGAACCCGTACCCTAAGCCGTACCCTAAGCCTAACCCTAAGCCTAACACTAACCCTAGGCTACCCTTGACTGCTTCTGCCTCCAATAGATTTCCTAAGCACTAGTGGTTTAAGGAACAGCTTAAAAAGAGAATCCTAATGTGATTTCTTTATAATGGGTGTGTTCCTTATCTTATCCTAGTGTCTAAACTCTTCTCCATGGCTGGACCCCCAAATAATATTCCCTTACGTGCTAAGGTGTATCTAGAGAGTGAGATAGATTTAATAACAACCTTAACTCTAATGCGTACCCTAGCCCTAACACCTACCCTAACTCTAACACCTACCCTAACCCTAACACGTATCCTAATCCTAACCTATACCCTAAACCGAGCCCTAACCCTAACAGTAACCCTAACCCTAACCCTAACCCATACCCTACGCCGCACCCGAAGCCCTCCCCGAACCCGTACCCTAAGCAGTAACCTAAGCCTAACCCTAAGCCTAACCCTAACCCTAGGGTACCCTTGACTGCTTCTGCCTCCAATAGATTTCCTAAGCACTAGTGTTTTAAGGAACAGCTTAAAAAGAGAATCCTAAACTGATTTCTTTATAATGTGTGTGTTCCTTATCTTATCCTAGTGTCTAAACTCTTCTCCATAGCTGGACCTACAAATAATATTCCTTTACGTGCTAAGGGGTATCTAGAGAGTGGGATAGGTTTAATAACTACCCTAACACTAACGAGTACCCTAACCCTAACCCCTACCCTAACCCTAACACGTACCCTAATCCTAACCAATACCCTAAACCGAGCCCTAACCCCAACACTAATCCTAACACTAACCCTAACCCATACCCTACGCCGCACCCGAAGCCCTCCACGAACCCGTTCCCTAAGCCGTACCCTAAGCCTAACCCTAAGCCTAACCCTAACCCTAGGCTACCCTTGACTGCTCTGCCTCCAATAGATTTCCTAAGCACTAGTATCTTAAGGAACAGCATAAAAAGAGAATCCTAATGTGATTTCTTTATAATGGTTGTGTTCCTTATCTTATCCTAGTGTCTAAACTCTTCTCCATGGCTGGACCACCAAATAATATTATTTACGTGCTAAGGGGTATCTAGAGAGTGGGATAGGTTTAATAACTACCCTAACCCAAACACGTACCCTAACCCTAACTCCTACCCTAACCCTAACACCTACCCTAATCCTAAACCGTACCCTAAACCGAGCCCTAACCCTAACACTAACCCTAACCCTTACCCTAACCGATACCCTACGCCGTACCCGAAGCCCTCCCTGAACCCGTACCCTAAGCTTGCCCTAAGCCTAACCCTAACCCTAGGATACCCTTGACTTCTTCTGCCTCCAATAGATTTCCTAAGCACTAGTGTATTAAAGAACAGCTTAAAAAGAGAATCCTAATTTGATTTCTTTGTAAAGGGTGTGTTCCTTATCTTATCCTAGTGTCTAAACTCTTCTCCATGGGAGGACCCCCAAATAATATACCTTTACGTGCTAAGGGGTATCTAGAGAGTGGGATAGGTTTAATAACTACCCTAACCCTAACGCGTACCCTAACTCTAACCCCTACCCTAACCCTAACACGTACCCTAATCCTCACCAATACCCTAAACCGAGCCCTAACCCTAACACTAACCCTAACCCTAACCCTAACCCATACCCTACGCCGCACCCGAAGCCCTCCCCGAACCCGTACCCTAAGCAGTAACCTAAGCTTAACCCTAAGCCTAACCCTAACCCTAGGCTACCCTTGACTGCTTCTGCCTCCAATAGATTTCCTAAGCACTTGTGTTTTAAGGAACTGCTTAAAAATAGAATCCTAATGTGATTTCTTTATAAAGGGTGTGTTCCTTATCTTAGCCTAGTGTCTAAACTCTTCTCCATGGCTGGACCCCCAAATAATATTCCTTTACGTGCTAAGGGGTATCTAGAGAGTGGGATAGGTTTAATAACTACACTAACCCTAATGCGTACCCTAACCCTAACCCCTACCCTAACACTAACACGTACCCTAATCCTAAGCCGTACACAACACCGAGCCCTAACAGTAACACTAACCCTAACCCTAACCCTAACCCATACCCTACACCGTACCCGAAGCCCTCCCCGGACCCGTACCCTAAGCCGTACCCTAAGCCTAACCCTAAGCCTAACACTAACCCTAGGCTACCCTTGACTGCTTCTGCCTCCAATAGATTTCCTAAGCACTAGTGTTTTAAGGAACAGCTTAAAAAGAGAATCCTAATGTGATTTCTTTCTAATGTGTGTGTTCCTTATCTTATCCTAGTGTCTAAACTCTTCTCCATGCCTGGATCCCCAAATAATATACCTTTAAGTGCTAAAGGGTATCTAGAGAGTGGGATAGGTTTAATAACTACCCTAACCCTAACGCGTACCCTAACCCTAACCCCTACCCTAACCCTAACACGTACCCTAATCCTAAAAAGTACCCTAAACCGAGCCCTAACCCTAACACTAACCGAAACCCTAACACTAACCTATACCCTACGCCGTACCCGAAGCCTTCCCCGATCCCGTACCCTAAGCAGTACCCTAAGCCTAACCCTAAGCCTAACCCTAACCCTAGACTACCCTTGACTGCTTCTGCCTACAATAGATTTCCTAAGCACTAGTGTTTTAAGGAACAGCTTAAAAAGAGAATCCTAAAGTGATTTCTTTATAATGTGTGTGTTCCTTATCTTATCCTAGTGTCTAAACTCTTCTCCATAGCTGGACCTACAAATAATATTCCTTTACGTGCTAAGGGGTATCTAGAGAGTGGGATAGGTTTAATAACTACCCTAACACTAACGAGTTCCCTAACCCTAACCCCTACCCTAACCCTAACACGTACCCTAATCCTAACCAATACCCTAAACCGAACCCTAACCCCAACACTAATCCTAACACTAACCCTAACCCATACCCTACGACGCACCCGAAGCCCTCCACGAACCCGTTCCCTAAGCCGTACTCTAAGCCTAACCCTAAGCCTAACCCTAACCCTAGGCTACCCTTGACTGCTTCTGCCTCCAATAGATTTCATAAGCACTAGTGTCTTAAGGAACAGCATAAAAAGAGAATCCTAATGTGATTTCTTTATAATGGTTGTGTTCCTTATCTTATCCTAGTGTCTAAACTCTTCTCCATGGCTGGACCACCAAATAATATTATTTACGTGCTAAGGGGTATCTAGAGAGTGGGATAGGTTTAATAATTACCCTAACCCAAACACGTACCCTAACGCTAACTCCTACCCTATCCCTAACACCTACCCTAATCCTAAACCGTACCCTAAACCGAGCCCTAACCCTAACACTAACCCTAATCCTTACCCTAACCGATACCCTACGCCGTACCCGAAGCCCTCCCTGAACCCGTACCCTAAGCTTGCCCTAATCCTAACCCTAAGCCTAACCCTAACCCTAGGATACCCTTGACTGCTTCTGCCTCCAATAGATTTCCTAAGCACTAGTGTATTAAAGAACAGCTTAAAAAGAGAATCCTAATGTGATTTCTTTGTAAAGGGTGTGTTCCTTATCTTATCCTAGTGTCTAAACTCTTCTCCATGGGAGGACCCCCAAATAATATTCCTTTACGTGCTAAGGGGTATCTAGAGAGTGGGATAGGTTTAATAACTACCCTAACCCTAACGCGTACCCTAACTCTAACCCCTACCCTAACCCTAACACGTACCCTAATCCTAATCCGTACCCTAAACCGAGCCCTAACCCTAACACTAACCCTAACCCTAACCCTAACCCATACCCTACGCCGCACCCGAAGCCCTCCCCGAACCCGTACCCTAAGCAGTAACCTAAGCTTAACCCTAAGCCTAACCCTAACCCTAGGCTACCCTTGACTGCTTCTGCCTCCAATAGATTTCCTAAGCACTTGTGTTTTAAGGAACTGCTTAAAAAGAGAATCCTAATGTGATTTCTTTATAAACGGTGTGTTCCTTATCTTAGCCTAGTGTCTAAACTCTTCTCCATGGCTGGACCCCCAAATAATATTCCTTTACGTGCTAAGGGGTATCTAGAGAGTGGGATAGGTTTAATAACTACACTAACCCTAATGCGTACCCTAACCCTAACCCCTACCCTAACCCTAACACGTACCCTAATCCTAAGCCGTACACTAAACCAAGCCCTAACACTAACACTAACCCTAACCCTAACCCTAACCCATACCCTACACCGTACCCGAAGCCCTCCCCGAACCCGTACCCTAAGCCGTACCCTAAGCCTAACCCTAAGCCTAACACTAACCCTAGGCTACCCTTGACTGCTTCTGCCTCCAATAGATTTCCTAAGCACTAGTGTTTTAAGGAACAGCTTAAAAAGAGAATCCTAATGTGATTTCTTTCTAATGTGTGTGTTCCTTATCTTATCCTAGTGTCTAAACTCTTCTCCATGGCTGGATCCCCAAATAATATTCCTTATGTGCTAAGTTGTATCTAGAGAGTGAGATAGATTTAATAACAACCCTAACTCTAATGCGTACCCTAGCCCTAACCCCTACCCTAACGCTAACACGTACCCTAAACCGAGCCCTAACCCTAACACTAACCATAACCCTAATCCTAACCCATACCCTATGCCGTACCCGAAACCCTCCCCGAACCCGTACCCTAAGCCGTACCCTAACGCTAACCCTAAGCCTAACCGTAACCCTAGGCTACCCTTGACTGCTTCTGCCTCCAATAGATTTTCTAAGCACTAGTGTTTTAAGGAAGAGCTTAAAAAGAGAATCCTAAAGTGATTTCTTTATAAAGGGTGTGTTCCTTATCTTATCCTAGTGTCTAAACTCTTCTCCATGGCTGGACCCCGAAATAATATTCCTTTACGTGCTAAGGTGTATCTAGAGAGTGGGATAGGTTTAATAAATACCCTAACCCTAAGGCGTACCCTAACCCTAACCCTAAGCCTAACCCTAACCCTAGGCTACCCTTGACTGCTTCTGCCTCCAATAGATTTTCTAAGCACTAGTGTTTTAAGGAAGAGCTTAAAAAGAGAATCCTAAAGTGATTTCTTTATAAAGGGTGTGTTCCTTATTTATCCTAGTGTCTAAACTCTTCTCCATGGTTGGACCCCGAAATAATATTCCTTTACGTGCTAAGGTGTATCTAGAGAGTGGGATAGGTTTAATAACTACCCTAACCCTAACGCGTACCCTAACCCTAACCCCTACACTAACCCTAACACGTACCCTAAACCTAAACTGTACCCTAAACCGAGCCCTAACGCTAACACTAACTCTAACCCTAACACTAACCCATACCCTACGCCGTACCCGAAGCCCTCCCCGAACCCGTACCCTAAGCCGTACCCTTAGCCTAACCCTAAGCCTAACCCTAACCCTAGGCTACCCTTGACTGCTTCTGCCTCCAATAGATTTCCTAAGCACTAGTGTTTTAAGGAACAGCATAAAAAGAGAATCCAAATGTGATTTCTTTATAATGGCTCTGTTCCTTATCTTATCCTAGTGTCTAAACTCTTCTCCATGGCTGGACCACCAAATAATATTATTTACGTGCTAAGGGGTATCTAGAGAGTGGGATAGGTTTAATAACTACCCTAACCCAAACACGTACCCTAACCCTAACTTCTACCCTAACCCTAACACGTAACCTAATCCTAAACCGTACCCTAAACCGAGCCCTAACCCTAACACTAACCCTAACCCTTACCCTAACCCATAGCCTACGCCGTACCCGAAGCCCTCCCCGGACCCGTACCTTAAGCTTGCCCTAAGCCTAACCCTAAGCCTAACCCTAACCCTAGGCTACCCTTGACTGCTTCTGCCTCCAATAGATTTCCTAAGCACTAGTGTTTTAAAGAACAGCTTAAAAAGAGAATCCTAATGTGATTTCTTTATAATGGGTGTGTTCCTTATCTTATCCTAGTGTCTAAACTCTTCTCCATGGCTGGATCCCCAAATAATATTCCTTTACGTGCTAAGGGGTATCTAGAGAGTGGGATAGGTTTAATAACTACCCTAAACCTAACGCGTACCCTAACCCTAACCCCTACCCTAACCCTAACACGTACCCTAATCCTAAACCGTACCCTAAACCGAGCCCTAACCTTAACACTAACCCAAACCCTAACACTAACCCATACCTTACGCAGTACCCGAAGCCTTCCCCGAACCCGTACTCTAAGCCGTACCCTAAGCCTAACCCTAAGCCTTACCCTAAACCTAGACTACCCTTGACTGCTTCTGCCTCCAATAGATTTCCTAAGCACTAGTGTTTTAAGGAACAGCTTCAAAAGAGAATCCTAATGTGATTTGTTTGTAAAGGGTGTGTTCCTTATCTTAGCCTAGTGTCTAAACTCTTCTCCATGGGAGGACCCCCAAATAATATTGCTTTACGTGCTAAGGGGTATCTAGAGAGTGGGATAGGTTTAATAACTACCCTAACCCTAACGCGTACCCTAACTCTAACACCTACCCTAACCCTAACACGTACCCTAATCCTAACCTATACCCTAAACCTAGCCCTAACCCTAACAGTAACCCTAACCCTAACCCTAACCCATACCCTACGCCGCACCCGAAGCCCTCCCCGAACCCGTACCCTATGCAGTAACCTAAGCCTAACCCTAAGCCTAACCCTAACCCTAGGGTACCCTTGACTGCTTCTGCCTCCAATAGATTTCCTAAGCACTAGTGTTTTAAGGAACAGCTTAAAAAGAGAATCCTAAAGTGATTTCTTTATAATGTGTGTGTTCCTTATCTTATCCTAGTGTCTAAACTCTTCTCCATAGCTGGACCTACAAATAATATTCCTTTACGTGCTAAGGGGTATCTAGAGAGTGGGATAGGTTTAATAACTACCCTAACACTAACGAGTACCCTAACCCTAACCCCTACCCTAACCCTAACACGTACCCTAATCCTAACCAATACCCTAAACCGAGCCCTAACCCCAACACTAATCCTAACACTAACCCTAACCCATACCCTACGCCGCACCCGAAGCCCTCCACGAACCCGTTCCCTAAGCCGTACCCTAAGCCTAACCCTAAGCCTAACCCTAACCCTAGGCTACCCTTGACTGCTTCTGCCTCCAATAGATTTCCTAAGCACTAGTGTCTTAAGGAACAGCATAAAAAGAGAATCCTAATGTGATTTCTTTATAATGGTTGTGTTCCTTATCTTATCCTAGTGTCTAAACTCTTCTCCATGGCTGGACCACCAAATAATATTATTTACGTGCTAAGGGGTATCTAGAGAGTGGGATAGGTTTAATAACTACCCTAACCCAAACACGTACCCTAACCCTAACTCCTACCCTAACCCTAACACCTACCCTAATCCTAAACCGTACCCTAAACCGAGCCCTAACCGTAACACTCACCCTAACCCTTACCCTAACCGATACCCTACGCCGTACCCGAAGCCCTCCCTGAACCCGTACCCTAAGCTTGCCCTAAGCCTAACCCTAAGCCTAACCCTAACCCTAGGATACCCTTGACTGCTTCTGCCTCCAATAGATTTCCTAAGCACTAGTGTATTAAAGAACAGCTTAAAAAGAGAATCCTAATTTGATTTCTTTGTAAAGGGTGTGTTCCTTATCTTATCCTAGTGTCTAAACTCTTCTCCATGGGAGGACCCCCAAATAATATACCTTTACGTGCTAAGGGGTATCTAGAGAGTGGGATAGGTTTAATAACTACCCTAACCCTAACGCGTACCCTAACTCTAACCCCTATCCTAACCCTAACACGTACCCTAATCCTCACCAATACCCTAAACCGAGCCCTAACCCTAACACTAACCCTAACCCTAACCCTAACCCATACCCTACGCCGCACCCGAAGCCCTCCCCGAACCCGTACCCTAAGCAGTAACCTAAGCTTAACCCTAAGCCTAACCCTAACCCTAGGCTACCCTTGACTGCTTCTGCCTCCAATAGATTTCCTAAGCACTTGTGTTTTAAGGAACTGCTTAAAAAGAGAATCCTAATGTGATTTCTTTATAAAGGGTGTGTTCCTTATCTTAGCCTAGTGTCTAAACTCTTCTCCATGGCTGGACCCCCAAATAATATTCCTTTACGTGCTAAGGGGTATCTAGAGAGTGGGATAGGTTTAATAACTACACTAACCCTAATGCGTACCCTAACCCTAACCCCTACCCTAACACTAACACGTACCCTAATCCTAAGCCGTACAGAAAACCGAGCCCTAACAGTAACACTAACCCTAACCCTAACCCTAACCCATACCCTACACCGTACCCGAAGCCCTCCCCGAACCCGTACCCTAAGCCGTACCCTAAGCCTAACCCTAAGCCTAACACTAACCCTAGGCTACCCTTGACTGCTTCTGCCTCCAATAGATTTCCTAAACACTAGTGTTTTAAGGAACAGCTTAAAAAGAGAATCCTAATGTGATTTCTTTCTAATGTGTGTGTTCCTTATCTTATCCTAGTGTCTAAACTCTTCTCCATGGCTGGATCCCCAAATAATATTCCTTATGTGCTAAAGGGTATCTAGAGAGTGGGATAGGTTTAATAACTACCCTAACCCTAACGCGTACCCTAACCCTAACCCCTACCCTAACCCTAACACGTACTCTAAATCCTAACCAAAACCCTAAACCGAGCCCTATCCCCAACACTAACCCTAACCCTAACCCTAACTCATACCCTACGCCGCACCCGAAGCCCTCCCCGAACCCGTACCCTAAGCCGTACCCTAAGCCTAACTCTAAGCCTAACCCTAACCCTAGGCTACCCTTGACTGCTTCTGCCTCCAATATATTTCCTAAGCACTAGTGTTTTAAGGAACAGCATAAAAAGAGAATCCTAATGTGATTTCTTTATAATGGGTGTGTTCCTTATCTTATCCTAGTGTCTAAACTCTTCTCCATGGCTGGACCAACAAATAAGATTCTTTACGTGCTAAGGGGTATCTAGAGAGTGGGATAGGTTTAATAACTACCCTAACCCAACACGTACCCTAACCCTAACTCCTACCCTAACCCTAACACGTACCCTAATCCTAAACCGTACCCTAAACCGAGCCCTAACCCTAAAACTAACCCTAACCCTTACCCTAACCCATACCCTACGCCGTACCCGAAGCCTTCCCCGATCCCGTACCCTAAGCCGTACCCTAAGCCTAACCCTAAGCCTAACCATAACTCTAGACTAACCTTGACTGCTTCTGCCTCCAATAGATTTCCTAAGCACTAGTGTTTTAAGGAACAGCTTAAAAAGAGAATCCTAATGTGATTTCTTTATAATGTGTGTGTTCCTTATCTTATCCTAGTGTCTAAACTCTTCTCCATGGCTGGACCTCCAAATAATATTCCTTTACGTGCTAAGGGGTATCTAGAGAGTGGGATAGGTTTGATAACTACCCTAACCCTAACGCGTACCCTAACCCTAACCCCTACCCTAACCCTAACACGTACCCTAATCCTAACCAATAACCTAAACCGAGCCCTAACCCCAACACAAACCCTAGCCCTAACCCTAACCCATACCCTACGCCGCACCCGAAGCCCTCCCCGAACCCGTACCCTAAGCAGTGCCCTAAGCCTAACCCTAAGCCTAACCCTAACCCTAGGCTACCCTTGACTGCTTCCTCCTCCAATAGAATTCCTAAGCACTAGTGTTTTAAAGAACAGCTTAAAAAGAGAATCCTAATGTGATTTCTTTATAATGGGTGTGTTCCTTATCTTATCCTAGTGTCTAAACTCTTCTCCATGGCTGGACCCCCAAATAATATTCCTTTATGTGCTAAGGGGTATCTAGAGAGTGGGATAGGTTTAATAACTACCCTAACCCTAACGAGTACCCTAACTCTAACCCCTACCCTAACCCTAACACGTACCCTAATCCTAACCAATACCCTAAACCGAGACCTAACCCTAACACTAACCCTAACCCTAACCCTAACCCATACCCTACGCCGTACCGAAAGCCCTCCCCGAACCCGTTCCCTAAACCGCACCCTAAGCCTAACCCTAAGCCTAACCCTAACCCTAGGCTACCCTTGACTGCTTCTTCCTCCAATAGATTTCCTAAGCACTAGTGTTTTAAGGAACAGCATAAAAAGAGAATCCTAATGTGATTTCTTTATAATGATTGTGTTCCTTATCTTATCCTAGTGTCTAAACTCTTCTCCATGGCTGGACCACCAAATAATATTATTTACGTGCTAAGGGGTATCTAGAGCGTGGGATAGGTGTAATAACTACCCTAACCCAAACACGTACCCTAACCCTAACTCCTACCCTAACCCTAACACGTACCCTAATCCTAAACCGTACCCTAAACCGAGCCCTAACCCTAACACTAACCCTAAACCTTACCCTAACCCATACCCTACGCCGTACCCGAAGCCCTCCCTTAACCCGTACCCTAAGCTTGCCCTAAGCCTAACCCTAAGCCTAACCCTAACCATAGGCTACCCTTGACTGCTTCTGCCTCCAATAGATTTCCTAAGCACTAGTGTTTTAAAGAACAGCTTAAAAAGAGAATCCTAATGTGATTTCTTTATAATGGGTGTGTTCCTTATCTTATCCTAGTGTCTAAACACTTCTCCATGGCTGGACCCCCAAATAATATTCCTTTATGTGCTAATGGGTATCTAGAGAGTGGGTTAGGTTTAATAACTACCCTAAACCTAACGCGTACCCTAACCCTAACCCCTACCCTAAACCTAACACGTAACCTAATCCTAAACCGTACCCTAAACCGAGCCCTAACCTTAACACTAACCCAAACCCTAACACTAACCCATACCCTACGCTGTACCCGAAGCCTTCCCTGAACCCGTACCCTAAGCCGTACCCTAAGCCTAACCCTAAGCCTTACCCTAACCCTAGACTACCCTTGACTGCTTCTGCCTCCAATAGATTTCCTAAGCACTAGTGTTTTAAGGAACAGCTTAAAAAGAGAATCCTAATGTGATTTCTTTGTAAAGGATGTGTTCCTTATCTTAGCCTAGTGTCTAAACTCTTCTCCATGGGAGGACCCCCAAATAATATTCCTTTACGTGCTAAGGGGTATCTAGAGAGTGGGATAGGTTTAATAACTACCCTAACCCTAACGCGTACCCTAACTCTAACCCCTACCCTAACCCTAACACGTACTCTAAATCCTAACCAATACCCTAAACCGAGCCCTAACCCCAACACTAACCCTAACCCTAACCCTAACCCATACCCTAACCCTAACCCTAACCCTAACCCTAACACGTACCCTAAACCTAAACTGTACCCTAAACCGAGCCCTAACCCTAACACTAACCCTAACCCTAACACTAACCCATACCCTACGCCGTACCCGAAGCCCTCCCCGAACCCGTACCCTAAGCCGTACCCTTAGCCTAACCCTAAGCCTAACCCTAACACTAGGCTACCCTTGACTGCTTCTGCCCCCAATAGATTTCCTAAGCACTAGTGTTTTAAGGAACAGCTTAAAAAGAGAATCCTAATGTGATTTCTTTATAAAGGGTGTGTTCCTTATCTTAGCCTAGTGTCTAAACTCTTCTCCATGGCTGGACCCCCAAATAATATTCCTTTACGTGCTAAGGGGTATCTAGAGAGTGGGATAGGTTTAATAACACACCCTAACCCTAATGCGTACCCTAACCCTAACCCCTACCCTAACCCTAACACGTACACTAATCCTAAGCCGTACACTAAACCGAACCCTAACACTAACACTAACCCTACCCCTAACCCTAAACCATACCCTATGTCGTGCCCTAACCCCTCCCCGAACCCATACCCTAAGCCGTATCCTAAGCCTAACCTTAAGCCTAACCCTAACCCTAGCCTACCCTTGACTGCTTCTGCCTCCAATAGATTTCCTAAGCACTAGAGTTTTAAGGAACAGCTTAAAAAGAGAATCCTAATGTGATTTCTTTATAATGTGTGTGTTCCTTATCTTATCCTAGTGTCTAAACTCTTCTCGATTGCTGGACCTCCAAATAATATTCCTTTACGTGCTAAGGGGTATCTAGAGAGTGGGATAGGTTTAATAACTACCCTAACCCTAACGCGTACCCTAACCCTAACCCCTACCCTAACCCTAACACGTACCCTAATCCTAACCAATACCCTAAACTGAGCCCTAACCCCAACACTAACCCTAACCCTAACCCTAACCCATACCCTAACCCTAACCCTAACCCTAACACGTACCCTAAACCTAAACTGTACCCTAAATCGAACCCTAACCCTAACACTAACCCTAACCCTAACACTAACCCATACCCTACGCCGTACCCGAAGCCCTCCCCGAACCCGTACCCTAAGCCGTACCCTTACCCTAACCCTAAGCCTAACCCTAACACTAGGCTACCCTTGACTGCTTCTGCCCCCAATAGATTTCCTAAGCACTAGTGTTTTAAGGAACAGCATAAAAAGAGAATCCTAATGTGATTTCTTTATAATGGTTGTGTTCCTTATCTTATCCTAGTGTATAAACTCTTCTCCATGGCTGGACCACCAAATAATATTATTTACGTGCTAAGGGGTATCTAGAGAGTGGGATAGGTTTAATAACTACCCTAACCAAACACGTACCCTAACCCTAACTCCTACCCTAACCCTAACACGTACCCTAATCCTAAACCGTACCCTAAACCGAGCCCTAACCCTAACACTAACCCTAACCCTTACCCTAACCCATACCCTACGACGTACCCGAAGCCCTCCCCGGACCCGTAACCTAAGCTTGCCCTAAGCCTAACCCTAAGCCTAACCCTAACCCTAGGATACCCTTGACTGCTTCTGCCTCCAATAGATTTCCTAAGCACTAGTGTTTTAAAGAACAGCTTAAAAAGAGAATCCTAATGTGATTTCTTTATAATGGGTGTGTTCCTTATCTTATCCTATTGTCTAAACTCTTCTCCATGGCTGGACCCCCAAATAATATTCCTTTACGTGCTAAGGGGTATCTAGAGAGTGGGATAGGTTTAATAACTACCCTAAACCTAACGCGTACCCTAACCCTAAACCCTACCCTAACCCTAACACGTACCCTAATCCTAAACCGTACCCTAAACCGAGCCCTAACCTTAACACTAACCCTAACCCTTACCCTGAACCATACCCTACGCCGTACCAGAAGCCCTCCCCGAACCCGTACCCTAAGCAGTGCCCTAAGCCTAACCCTAAGCCTAACCCTAACCCTAGGCTACCCTTGACTGCTTCTGCCTCCAATAGATTTCCTAAGCACTAGTGTTTTAAAGAACAGCTTAAAAAGAGACTCCTAATGTGATTTCTTTATAATGGGTGTGTTCCTTATCTTATCCTAGTGTCTAAAGTCTTCTCCATGGCTGGACCCCCAAATAATTTTCCTTTATGTGCTAAGGGGTATCTAGAGAGTGGGATAGGTTTAATAACTACCCTAACCCTAACGTGTACCCTAACCCTAACCCCTACCCTAACCCTAACACGTACACTAATCCTAAGCCGTACACTAAACCGAACCCTAACACTAACACTAACCCTAACCCTAACCCTAAACCATACCCTATGTCGTGCCCTAACCCCTCCCCGAGCCCATACCCTAAGCCGTATCCTAAGCCTAACCTTAAGCCTAACCCTAACCCTAGCCTACCCTTGACTGCTTCTGCCTCCAATAGATTTCCTAAGCACTAGAGTTTTAAGGAACAGCTTAAAAAGAGAATCCTAATGTGATTTCTTTATAATGTGTGTGTTCCTTATCTTATCCTAGTGTCTAAACTCTTCTCCATTGCTGGACCTCCAAATAATATTCCTTTACGTGCTAAGGGGTATCTAGAGAGTGGGATAGGTTTAATAACTACCCTAACCCTAACGCGTACACTAACCCTAACCCCTACCCTAACCCTAACACGTACCCTAATCCTAACCAATACCCTAAACCGAGCCCTAACACCAACACTAACCCTAACCCTAACCCTAACCCATACCCTACGCCGCACCCGAAGCCCTCCCCGAACCCGTACCCTAAGCCGTACCCTAAGCCTAACCCTAAGCCTAACCCTAACCCTAGGCTACCCTTGACTGCTTCTGCCTCCAATAGATTTCCTAAGCACTAGTGTTTTAAGGAACAGCATAAAAAGAGAATCCTAATGTGATTTCTTTATAATGGTTGTGTTCCTTATCTTATCCTAGTGTCCAAACTCTTCTCCATGGCTGGAACACCAAATAATATTCTTTACGTGCTAAGGGGTATCTAGAGAGTGGGATAGGTTTAATAACTACCCTAACCCTAACACGTACCCTAACCCTAACTCCTACCCTAACCCTAACACGTACCCTAATACTAAACCGTAACCTAAACCGAGCCCTAACCCTAACACTAACCCTAACCCTTACCCTAACCCATACCCTACGCCGTACCCGAAGCACTCCCCGGACCCGTACCCTAAGCTTGCCCTAAGCCTAACCCTAAGCCTAACCCTAACCCTAGGCTACCCTTGACTGCTTCTGCCTCCAATAGATTTCCTAAGCACTAGTGTTTTAAAGAACAGCTTAAAAAGAGAATCCTAATGTGATTTCTTTATAATGGGTGTGTTCCTTATCTTATCCTAATGTCTAAACTCTTCTCCATGGCTGGACCCCCAAATAATATTCCTTTATGTGCAAAGGGGTATCTAGAGAGTGGGATAGGTTTAATAACTACCCTAACCCTAATGCGTACCCTAACTCTAACCCCTACCCTAACCCTAACACGTACCCTAATCCTAACCCATGCCCTAAACCGAGCCCTATCCCTAACCCTAACCTCTACCCTAACACTAACACGTACCCTAAACCTATCCGGTACCCTAAACCGAGCCCTAACCCTATCATTAACCCTAACCCTAACCCATACCCTAACCCTAACACGTACCCTAATCCTAACCCGTACCCTAAACCGAGCCCTAACACTAACACTAAACCTAACACTAACCTATACCCTACGCCATACACGAACCCCTCCTCGAACCCATAACCTAAGCCGTACGCTAACCCTAACCATAATCCTAACCCTAACCCTAGGCTACCCTTGACGGCTTCTGCCTCCAATAGATTTCCTAAGCACTAGTGTTTTAAGGAACAGCTTAAAAAGAGAATCCTAATGTGATTTCTTATAATGGGTGTGTCCCTTTTCTTATCCTAGTGTCTAAACGCTTCTCCATGGCTGGACCACAAAATAATATTCCTTTATGTGCTAAGGTGTATCTATAGAGTGGGATCGGTTTAATAACTACCCTAACCCTAATGCGTACCCTAACCCAAACCACTACCCTAACCCTAACACGTACCCTAAACCTAAACTGTACCCTAAACCGAGCCCAAACCCTAACACTAACCCTAACCCTAACACTAACCCATACCCTACGCCGTAACCGAAGCCCTCCCCGAACCTGTACCCTAAGCCGTACCCTTAGCCTAACCCTAAGCCTAACCCTAACACTAGGCTACCCTTGACTGCTTCTGCCCCCAATAGATTTCCTAAGCACTAGTGTTTTAAGGAACAGCATAAAAAGAGAATCCTAATGTGATTTCTTTATAATGTGTGTGTTCCTTATCTTATCCTAGTGTCTAAACTCTTCTTCATTGCTGGACCTCCAAATAATATTCCTTTACGTGCTAAGGGGTATCTAGAGAGTGGGATAGGTTTAATAACTACCCTAACCCTAATGCGTACACTAACCCTAACCCCTACCCTAACCCGAACACGTACCCTAATCCTAACCAATACCCTAAACCGAGCCCTAACGCCTACACTAACCCTAACCCTAACCCTAACCCATACCCTAACCCTAACCCTAACCCTAACCCTAACACGTACCCTAAACCTAAACTGTACCCTAAACCGAGCCCTAACCCTAACACTAACCCTAACCCTAACACTAACCCATACCCTACGCCGTACCCGAAGCCCTCCCCGAACCCGTACCCTAAGCCGTACCCTTACCCTAACCCTAAGCCTAACCCTAACACTAGGCTACCCTTGACTGCTTCTGCCCCCAATAGATTTCCTAAGCACTAGTGTTTTAAGGAACAGCATAAAAAGAGAATCCTAATGTGATTTCTTTATAATGGTTGTGTTCCTTATCTTATCCTAGTGTATAAACTCTTCTCCATGGCTGGACCACCAAATAATATTATTTACGTGCTAAGGGGTATCTAGAGAGTGGGATAGGTTTAATAACTACCCTAACCAAACACGTACCCTAACCCTAACTCCTACCCTAACCCTAACACGTACCCTAATCCTAAACCGTACCCTAAACCGAGCCCTAACCCTAACACTAACCCTAACCCTTACCCTAACCCATACCCTACGACGTACCCGAAGCCCTCCCCGGACCCGTAACCTAAGCTTGCCCTAAGCCTAACCCTAAGCCTAACCCTAACCCTAGGATACCCTTGACTGCTTCTGCCTCCAATAGATTTCCTAAGCACTAGTGTTTTAAAGAACAGCTTAAAAAGAGAATCCTAATGTGATTTCTTTATAATGGGTGTGTTCCTTATCTTATCCTATTGTCTAAACTCTTCTCCATGGCTGGACCCCCAAATAATATTCCTTTACGTGCTAAGGGGTATCTAGAGAGTGGGATAGGTTTAATAACTACCCTAAACCTAACGCGTACCCTAACCCTAAACCCTACCCTAACCCTAACACGTACCCTAATCCTAAACCGTACCCTAAACCGAGCCCTAACCTTAACACTAACCCTAACCCTTACCCTAAACCATACCCTACGCCGTACCAGAAGCCCTCCCCGAACCCGTACCCTAAGCAGTGCCCTAAGCCTAACCCTAAGCCTAACACTAACCCTAGGCTACCCTTGACTGCTTCTGCCTCCAATAGATTTCCTAAGCACTAGTGTTTTAAAGAACAGCTTAAAAAGAGAATCCTAATGTGATTTCTTTATAATGGGTGTGTTCCTTATCTTATCCTAGTGTCTAAAGTCTTCTCCATGGCTGGACCCCCAAATAATTTTCCTTTATGTGCTAAGGGGTATCTAGAGAGTGGGATAGGTTTAATAACTACCCTAACACTAACGTGTACCCTAACCCTAACCCCTACCCTAACCCTAACACGTACACTAATCCTAAGCCGTACACTAAACCGAACCCTAACACTAACACTAACCCTAACCCTAACCCTAAACCATACCCTATGTCGTGCCCTAACCCCTCCCCGAGCCCATACCCTAAGCCGTATCCTAAGCCTAACCTTAAGCCTAACCCTAACCCTAGCCTACCCTTGACTGCTTCTGCCTCCAATAGATTTCCTAAGCACTAGAGTTTTAAGGAACAGCTTAAAAAGAGAATCCTAATGTGATTTCTTTATAATGTGTGTGTTCCTTATCTTATCCTAGTGTCTAAACTCTTCTCCATTGCTGGACCTCCAAATAATATTCCTTTACGTGCTAAGGGGTATCTAGAGAGTGGGATAGGTTTAATAACTACCCTAACCCTAACGCGTACACTAACCCTAACCCCTACCCTAACCCTAACACGTACCCTAATCCTAACCAATACCCTAAACCGAGCCCTAACACCAACACTAACCCTAACCCTAACCCTAACCCATACCCTACGCCGCACCCGAAGCCCTCCCCGAACCCGTACCCTAAGCCGTACCCTAAGCCTAACCCTAAGCCTAACCCTAACCCTAGGCTACCCTTGACTGCTTCTGCCTCCAATAGATTTCCTAAGCACTAGTGTTTTAAGGAACAGCATAAAAAGAGAATCCTAATGTGATTTCTTTATAATGGTTGTGTTCCTTATCTTATCCTAGTGTCCAAACTCTTCTCCATGGCTGGAACACCAAATAATATTCTTTACGTGCTAAGGGGTATCTAGAGAGTGGGATAGGTTTAATAACTACCCTAACCCTAACACGTACCCTAACCCTAACTCCTACCCTAACCCTAACACGTACCCTAATACTAAACCGTAACCTAAACCGAGCCCTAACCCTAACACTAACCCTAACCCTTACCCTAACCCATACCCTACGCCGTACCCGAAGCACTCCCCGGACCCGTACCCTAAGCTTGCCCTAAGCCTAACCCTAAGCCTAACCCTAACCATAGGCTACCCTTGACTGCTTCTGCCTCCAATAGATTTCCTAAGCACTAGTGTTTTAAAGAACAGCTTAAAAAGAGAATCCTAATGTGATTTCTTTATAATGGGTGTGTTCCTTATCTTATCCTAATGTCTAAACTCTTCTCCATGGCTGGACCCCCAAATAATATTCCTTTATGTGCAAAGGGGTATCTAGAGAGTGGGATAGGTTTAATAACTACCCTAACCCTAATGCGTACCCTAACTCTAACCCCTACCCTAACCCTAACACGTACCCTAATCCTAACCCGTGCCCTAAACCGAGCCCTATCCCTAACCCTAACCTCTACCCTAACACTAACACGTACCCTAAACCTATCCGGTACCCTAAACCGAGCCCTAACCCTATCATTAACACTAACCCTAACCCATACCCTAACCCTAACACGTACCCTAATCCTAACCCGTACCCTAAATCGAGCCCTAACACTAACACTAAACCTAACATTAACCTATACCCTACGCCATACACGAACCCCTCCTCGAACCCATAACCGAAGCCGTACGCTAACCCTAACCCTAATCCTAACCCTAACCCTAGGCTACCCTTGACGGCTTCTGCCTCCAATAGATTTCCTAAGCACTAGTGTTTTAAGGAACAGCTTAAAAAGAGAATCCTAATGTGATTTCTTATAATGGGTGTGTCCCTTTTCTTATCCTAGTGTCTAAACGCTTCTCCATGGCTGGACAACAAAATAATATTCCTTTATGTGCTAAGGTGTATCTATAGAGTGGGATCGGTTTAATAACTACCCTATCCCTAATGCGTACCCTAACCCTAACCCCTACCCTAACCCTAACACGTACCCTAAACCTAAACTGTACCCTAAACCGAGCCCTAACCCTAACACTAACCCTAACCCTAACACTAACCCATACCCTACGCCGTACCCGAAGCCCTCCCCGAACCCGTACCCTATGCCGTACCCTTAGCCTAACCCTAAGCCTAACCCTAACACTAGGCTACCCTTGACTGCTTCTGCCCGCAATAGATTTCCTAAGCACTAGTGTTTTAAGGAACAGCTTAAAAAGAGAATCCTAATGTGATTTCTTTATAATGTGTGTGTTCCTTATCTTATCCTAGTGTCTAAACTCTTCTTCATTGCTGGACCTCCAAATAATATTCCTTTACGTGCTAAGGGGTATCTAGAGAGTGGGATAGGTTTAATAACTAACCTAACCATAACGCGTACACTAACCCTAACCCCTACCCTAACCCTAACACGTACCCTAATCCTAACCAATACCCTAAACCGAGCCCTAACGCCTACACTAACCCTAACCCTAACCCTAACCCATACCCTAACCCTAACCATAACCCTAACCCTAACACGTACCCTAAACCTAAACTGTACCCTAAACCGAGCCCTAACCCTAACACTAACCCTAACCCTAACACTAACCCATACCCTACGCCATACCCGAAGCCCTCCCCGAACCCGTACCCTAAGCCGTACCCTTACCCTAACCCTAAGCCTAACCCTAACACTAGGCTACCCTTGACTGCTTCTGCCCCCAATAGATTTCCTAAGCACTAGTGTTTTAAGGAACAGCATAAAAAGAGAATCCTAATGTGATTTCTTTATAATGGTTGTGTTCCTTATCTTATCCTAGTGTATAAACTCTTCTCCATGGCTGGACCACCAAATAATATTATTTACGTGCTAAGGGGTATCTAGAGAGTGGGATAGGTTTAATAACTACCCTAACCCTAACACGTACCCTAACCCTAACTCCTACCCTAACCCTAACACGTACCCTAATCCTAAACCGTACCCTAAACCGAGCCCTAACCCTAACACTAACCCTAACACTTACCCTAACCCATACCCTACGACGTACCCGAAGCCCTCCCCGGACCCGTACCCTAAGCTTGCCCTAAGCCTAACCCTAAGCCTAACCCTAACCCTAGGCTACCCTTGACTGCTTCTGCCTCCAATAGATTTCCTAAGCACTAGTGTTTTAAAGAACAGCTTAAAAAGAGAATCCTAATGTGATTTCTTTATAATGGGTGTGTTCCTTATCTTATCCTAGTGTCTAAACTCTTCTCCATGGCTGGACCCCCAAATAATATTCCTTTACGTGCTAAGGGGTATCTAGAGAGTGGGATAGGTTTAATAACTACCCTAAACCTAACGCGTACCCTAACCCTAACCCCTACCCTAACCCTAACACGTACCCTAATCCTAAACCGTACCCTAAACCGAGCCCTAACCCTAACACTAACCCTAACCCTTACCCTAAACCATACCCTACGCCGTACCCGAAGCCCTCCCCGAACCCGTACCCTAAGCAGTGCCCTAAGCCTAACCCTAAGCCTAACCCTAACCCTAGGCTACCCTTGATTGCTTCTGCCTCCAATAGATTTCCTAAGCACTAGTGTTTTAAAGAACAGCTTAAAAAGAGAATCCTAATGTGATTTCTTTATAATGGGTGTGTTCCTTATCTTATCCTAGTGTCTAAAGTCTTCTCCATGGCTGGACCCCCAAATAATTTTCCTTTATGTGCTAAGGGGTATCTAGAGAGTGGGATAGGTTTAATAACTACCCTAACCCTAACGCGTACCCTAACCCTAACCCCTACCCTAACCCTAACACGTACTCTAAATCCTAACCAATACCCTAAACCGAGCCCTAACCCCAACACTAACCCTAACCCTAACCCTAACCCATACCCTAACCCTAACCCTAACCCTAACCCTAACACGTACCCTAAACCTAAACTGTACCCTAAACCGAGCCCTAACCCTAACACTAACCCTAACCCTAACACTAACCCATACCCTACGCCGTACCCGAAGCCCTCCCCGAACCCGTACCCTTAGCCTAACCCTAAGCCTAACCCTAACACTAGGCTACCCTTGACTGCTTCTGCCCCCAATAGATATCCTAAGCACTAGTGTTTTAAGGAACAGCTTAAAAAGAGAATCCTAATGTGATTTCTTTATAAAGGGTGTGTTCCTTATCTTAGCCTAGTGTCTAAACTCTTCTCCATGGCTGGACCCCCAAATAATATTCCTTTACGTGCTAAGGGGTATCTAGAGAGTGGGATAGGTTTAATAACTACCCTAACCCTAATGCGTACCCTAACCCTAACCCCTACCCTAACCCTAACACGTACACTAATCCTAAGCCGTACACTAAACCGAACCCTAACACTAACACTAACCCTAACCCTAACCCTAAACCATACCCTATATCGTGCCCTAACCCCTCCCCGAACCCATACCCTAAGCCGTATCCTAAGCCTAACCTTAAGCCTAACCCTAACCCTAGCCTACCCTTGACTGCTTCTGCCTCCAATAGATTTCCTAAGCACTAGAGTTTTAAGGAACAGCTTAAAAAGAGAATCATAATGTGATTTCTTTATAATGTGTGTGTTCCTTATCTTATCCTAGTGTCTAAACTCTTCTCCATTGCTGGACCTCCAAATAATATTCCTTTACGTGCTAAGGGGTATCTAGAGAGTGGGATAGGTTTAATAACTACCCTAACCCTAACGCTTACACTAACCCTAACCCCTACCCTAACCCTAACACGTACCCTAATACTAACCAATACCCTAAACCGAGCCCTAACACCAACACTAACCCTAACCCTAACCCATACCCTACGCCGCACCCGAAACCCTCCCCGAACCCGTACCCTAAGCCGTACCCTAAGCCTAACCCTAAGCCTAACCCTAACCCTAGGCTACCCTTGACTGCTTCTGCCTCCAATAGATTTCCTAAGCACTAGTGTTTTAAGGAACAGCATAAAAAGAGAATCCTAATGTGATTTCTTTATAATGGTTGTGTTCCTTATCTTATCCTAGTGTCTAAACTCTTCTCCATGGCTGGACCACCAAATAATATTCTTTACGTGCTAAGGGGTATCTAGAGAGTGGGATAGGTTTAATAACTACCCTAACCCTAACATGTACCCTAACCCTAACTCCTACCCTAACCCTAACACGTACCCTAATCCTAAACCGTAACCTAAACCGAGCCCTAACCCTAACACTAACCCTAACCCTTACCCTAACCCATACCCTACGCCGTACCCGAAGCCCTCCCTGAACCCGTACCCTAAGCAGTGCCCTAAGCCTAACCCTAAGCCTAACCCTAACCCTAGGCTACCCTTGACTGCTTCTGCCTCCAATAGATTTCCTAAGCACTAGTGTTTTAAAGAACAGCTTAAAAAGAGAATCCTAATGTGATTTCTTTATAATGGGTGTGTTCCTTATCTTATCCTAGTGTCTAAACTCTTCTCCATGGCTGGACCCCCAAATAATATTCCTTTACGTGCTAAGGGGTATCTAGAGAGTGGGATAGGTTTAATAACTACCCTAACCCTTACACGTACCCTAACCCTAACCCCGACCCTAAACCTAACACGTACCCTTATCCTAAACCGTACCCTAAACCGAGCCCTAACACTAACACTAAACCTAACACTAACCTATACCCTACGCCATACACGAACCCCTCCTCGAACCCATAACCTAAGCCGTACGCTAACCCTAACCCTAATCCTAACCCTAACCCTAGGCTACCCTTGACGGCTTCTGCCTCCAATAGATTTCCTAAGCACTAGTGTTTTAAGGAACAGCTTAAAAAGAGAATCCTAATGTGATTTCTTATAATGGGTGTGTCCCTTTTCTTATCCTAGTGTCTAAACTCTTCTCCATGCCTGGACCACAAAATAATATTCCTTTATGTGCTAAGGTGTATCTATAGAGTGGGATCGGTTTAATAACTACCCTAACCCTAATGTGTACCCTAACCCTAACTACTACCCTAACCCTAACACGTACCCTAAACCTAAACGGTACCCTAAACCGAGCCCTAACCCTAACACTAACCCTAACCCTAACACTAACCCATACCCTACGCCGTACCCGAAGCCCTCCCCGAACCCGTACCCTAAGCCGTACCCTTAGCCTAACCCTAAGCCTAACCTTAACACTAGGCTACACTTGACTGCTTCTGCCCCCAATAGATTTCCTAAGCACTAGTGTTTTAAGGAACAGCTTAAAAAGAGAATCCTAATGTGATTTCTTTATAAAGGGTGTGTTCCTTATCTTAGCCTAGTGTCTAAACTCTTCTCCATGGCTGGACCCCCAAATAATATTCCTTTACGTGCTAAGGGGTATCTAGAGAGTGGGATAGGTTTAATAACTACCCTAACCCTAATGCGTACCCTAACCCCTACCCTAACCCTAACACGTACACTAATCCTAAGCCGTACACTAAACCGAACCCTAACACTAACACTAACCCTAACCCTAACCCTAAACCATACCCTATGTCGTGCCCTAACCCCTCCCCGAACCCATACCCTAAGCCGTATCCTAAGCCTAACCTTAAGCCTAACCCTAACACTAGCCTACCCTTGACTGCTTCTGCCTCCAATAGAATTCCTAAGCACTAGAGTTTTAAGGAACAGCTTAAAAAGAGAATCCTAATGTGATTTCTTTATAATGTGTGTGTTCCTTATCTTATCCTAGTGTCTAAACTCTTCTCCATTGCTGGACCTCCAAATAATATTCCTTTACGTGCTAAGGGGTATCTAGAGAGTGGGATAGGTTTAATAACTACCCTAACCCTAACGCGTACACTAACCATAACCCCTACCCTAACCCTAACACGTACCCTAATCCTAACCAATACCCTAAACCGAGCCCTAACCCCTACACTAACCTTAACCCTAACCCTAACCCATACCCTAACCCTAACCCTAACCCTAACACGTACCCTAAACCTAAACTGTACCCTTAACCGAGCCCTAACCCTAACACTAACCCTAACCCTAACACTAACCCATACCCTACGCCGTACACGAAGCCCTCCCCGAAACCGTACCCTAAGCCGTACCCTTACCCTAACCCTAAGCCTAACCCTAACACTAGGCTACCCTTGACTGCTTCTGCCCCCAATAGATTTCCTAAGCACTAGTGTTTTAAGGAACAGCATAAAAAGAGAATCCTAATGTGATTTCTTTATAATGGTTGTGTTCCTTATCTTATCCTAGTGTATAAACTCTTCTCCATGGCTGGACCACCAAATAATATTATTTACGTGCTAAGGGGTATCTAGAGAGTGGGATAGGTTTAATAACTACCCTAACCAAACACGTACACTAACCCTAACTCCTACCCTAACCCTAACACGTACCCTAATCCTAAACCGTACCCTAAAAAGAGCCCTAACCCTAACACTAACCCTAACACTTACCCTAACCCATACCCTACGACGTACCCGAAGCCCTCCCCGGACCCGTACCCTAAGCTTGCCCTAAGCCTAACCCTAAGCCTAACCCTAACCCTAGGATACCCTTGACTGCTTCTGCCTCCAATAGATTTCCTAAGCACTAGTGTTTTAAAGAACAGCTTAAAAAGAGAATCCTAATGTGATTTCTTTATAATGGGTGTGTTCCTTATCTTATCCTAGTGTCTAAACTCTTCTCCATGGCTGGACCCCCAAATAATATTCCTTTATGTGCTAATGGGTATCTAGAGAGTGGGTTAGGTTTAATAACTACCCTAAACCTAACGCGTACCCTAACCCTAACCCCTACCCTAACCCTAACACGTACCCTAATCCTAAACCGTACCCTAAACCGAGCCCTAACCTTAACACTAACCCAAACCCTAACACTAACCCATACCCTACTCTGTACACGAAGCCTTCCCCGAACCCGTACCCTAAGCCGTACCCTAAGCCTAACCCTAAGCCTTACCCTAACCCTAGACTACCCTTGACTGCTTCTGCCTCCAATAGATTTCCTAAGCACTAGTGTTTTAAGGAACAGCTTAAAAAGAGAATCCTAATGTGATTTCTTTGTAAAGGATGTGTTCCTTATCTTAGCCTAGTGTCTAAACTCTTCTCCATGGGAGGACCCCCAAATAATATTCCTTTACGTGCTAAGGGGTATCTAGAGAGTGGGATAGGTTTAATAACTACCCTAACCCTAACGCGTACCCTAACTCTAACCCCTACCCTAACCCTAACACGTACCCTAATCCTAACCAATACCCTAAACCGAGCCCTAACCCTAACACTAACCCTAACCCTAACCCATACCCTACGCCGCACCCGAAGCCCTCCCCGAACCCGTACCCTAAGCAGTAACCTAAGCTTAACCCTAAGCCTAACCCTAACCCTAGGCTACCCTTGACTGCTTCTGCCTCCAATAGATTTCCTAAGCACTAGTGTTTTAAGGAACAGCTTAAAAAGAGAATCCTAATGTGATTTCTTTATAAAGGGTGTTTTCCTTATCTTAGCCTAGTGTCTAAACTCTTCTCCATGGCTGGACCCCCAAATAATATACCTTTACGTGCTAAGAGGTATCTAGAGAGTGGGATAGGTTTAATAACTACACTAACCCTAATGCGTACCCTAACCCTAACCCCTACCCTAACCCTAACACATACCCTAATCCTAAGCCGTACACTAAACCGAGCCCTAACACTAACACTAACACTAACCCTAACCCTAACCCATACCCTACACCGTACCCGAAGCCTTCCCCGAACCCGTACCCTAAGCCGTACCCTAAGCCTAACCCTAAGCCTAACACTAACCCTAGGCTACCCTTGACTGCTTCTGCCTCCAATAGATTTCCTAAGCACTAGTGTTTTAAGGAACAGCTTAAAAAGAGAATCCTAATGTGATTTCTTTCTAATGTGTGTGTTCCTTATCTTATCCTATTGTCTAAACTCTTCTCCATGGCTGGATCCCCAAATAATATTCCTTTAAGTGCTAAGGGGTATCTAGAGAGTGGGATAGGTTTAATAACTACCCTAACCCTAACGCGTACCCTAAACCTAACCCCTACCCTAACCCTAACACGTACTCTATATCCTAACCAATACCCTAAACCGAGCCCTAACCCCAACACTAACCCTAACCATAACCCTAACCCATACCCTAACCCTAACCCTAACCCTAACCCTAACATGTACCCTAAACCTAAACTGTACCCTAAACCGAGCCCTAACCCTAACACTAACCCTAACCCTAACACTAACCCATACCCTACGCCGTACCCGAAGCCCTCCCCGAACCCGTACCCTAAGCCGTACCCTTAGCCTAACCCTAAGCCTAACCCTAACACTAGGCTACCCTTGACTGCTTCTGCCCCCAATAGATATCCTAAGCACTAGTGTTTTAAGGAACAGCTTAAAAAGAGAATCCTAATGTGATTTCTTTGTAAAGGATGTGTTCCTTATCTTAGCCTAGTGTCTAAACTCTTCTCCATGGGAGGACCCCCAAATAATATTCCTTTACGTGCTAAGGGGTATCTAGAGAGTGGGATAGGTTTAATAACTACCCTAACCCTAACGCGTACCCTAACTCTAACCCCTACCCTAACCCTAACACGTACCCTAATCCTAACCAATACCCTAAACCGAGCCCTAACCCTAACACTAACCCTAACCCTAACCCATACCCTACGCCGCACCCGAAGCCCTCCCCGAACCCGTACCCTAAGCAGTAACCTAAGCTTAACCCTAAGCCTAACCCTAACCCTAGGCTACCCTTGACTGCTTCTGCCTCCAATAGATTTCCTAAGCACTAGTGTTTTAAGGAACAGCTTAAAAAGAGAATCCTAATGTGATTTCTTTATAAAGGGTGTTTTCCTTATCTTAGCCTAGTGTCTAAACTCTTCTCCATGGCTGGACCCCCAAATAATATTCATTTACGTGCTAAGAGGTATCTAGAGAGTGGGATAGGTTTAATAACTACACTAACCCTAATGCGTACCCTAACCCTAACCCCTACCCTAACCCTAACACATACCCTAATCCTAAGCCGTACACTAAACCGAGCCCTAACACTAACACTAACCCTAACCCTAACCCTAACCCATACCCTACACCGTACCCGAAGCCTTCCCCGAACCCGTACCCTAAGCCGTACCCTAAGCCTAACCCTAAGCCTAACACTAACCCTAGGCTACCCTTGACTGCTTCTGCCTCCAATAGATTTCCTAAGCACTAGTGTTTTAAGGAACAGCTTAAAAAGAGAATCCTAATGTGATTTCTTTCTAATGTGTGTGTTCCTTATCTTATCCTATTGTCTAAACTCTTCTCCATGGCTGGATCCCCAAATAATATTCCTTTAAGTGCTAAGGGGTATCTAGAGAGTGGGATAGGTTTAATAACTACCCTAACCCTAACGCGTACCCTAAACCTAACCCCTACCCTAACCCTAACACGTACTCTATATCCTAACCAATACCCTAAACCGAGCCCTAACCCCAACACTAACCCTAACCATAACCCTAACCCATACCCTAACCCTAACCCTAACCCTAACCCTAACATGTACCCTAAACCTAAACTGTACCCTAAACCGAGCCCTAACCCTAACACTAACCCTAACCCTAACACTAACCCATACCCTACGCCGTACCCGAAGCCCTCCCCGAACCCGTACCCTAAGCCGTACCCTTAGCCTAACCCTAAGCCTAACCCTAACACTAGGCTACCCTTGACTGCTTCTGCCCCCAATAGATATCCTAAGCACTAGTGTTTTAAGGAACAGCTTAAAAATAGAATCCTAATGTGATTTCTTTATAAAGGGTGTGTTCCTTATCTTAGCCTAGTGTCTAAACTCTTCTCCATGGCTGGACCCCCAAATAATATTCCTTTACGTGCTAAGGGTTATCTAGAGAGTGGGATAGGTTTAATAACTACCCTAACCCTAATGCGTACCCTAACACTAACCCCTACCCTAACCCTAACACGTACACTAATCCTAAGCCGTACACTAAACCGAACCCTAACACTAACACTAACCCTAACCCTAACCCTAAACCATACCCTATGTCGTGCCCTAACCCCTCCCCGAACCCATACCCTAAGCCGTACCCTTACCCTAACCCTAAGCCTAACCCTAACACTAGGCTACCCTTGACTGCTTCTGCCCCCAATAGATTTCCTAAGCACTAGTGTTTTAAGGAACAGCATAAAAAGAGAATCCTAATGTGATTTCTTTATAATGGTTGTGTTCCTTATCTTATCCTAGTGTATAAACTCTTCTCCATGGCTGGACCACCAAATAATATTATTTACGTGCTAAGGGGTATCTAGAGAGTGGGATAGGTTTAATAACTACCCTAACCAAACACGTACACTAACCCTAACTCCTACCCTAACCCTAACACGTACCCTAATCCTAAACCGTACCCTAAAAAGAGCCCTAACCCTAACACTAACCCTAACACTTACCCTAACCCATACCCTACGACGTACCCGAAGCCCTCCCCGGACCCGTACCCTAAGCTTGCCCTAAGCCTAACCCTAAGCCTAACCCTAACCCTAGGATACCCTTGACTGCTTCTGCCTCCAATAGATTTCCTAAGCACTAGTGTTTTAAAGAACAGCTTAAAAAGAGAATCCTAATGTGATTTCTTTATAATGGGTGTGTTCCTTATCTTATCCTAGTGTCTAAACTCTTCTCCATGGCTGGACCCCCAAATAATATTCCTTTATGTGCTAATGGGTATCTAGAGAGTGGGTTAGGTTTAATAACTACCCTAAACCTAACGCGTACCCTAACCCTAACCCCTACCCTAACCCTAACACGTACCCTAATCCTAAACCGTACCCTAAACCGAGCCCTAACCTTAACACTAACCCAAACCCTAACACTAACCCATACCCTACTCTGTACACGAAGCCTTCCCCGAACCCGTACCCTAAGCCGTACCCTAAGCCTAACCCTAAGCCTTACCCTAACCCTAGACTACCCTTGACTGCTTCTGCCTCCAATAGATTTCCTAAGCACTAGTGTTTTAAGGAACAGCTTAAAAAGAGAATCCTAATGTGATTTCTTTGTAAAGGATGTGTTCCTTATCTTAGCCTAGTGTCTAAACTCTTCTCCATGGGAGGACCCCCAAATAATATTCCTTTACGTGCTAAGGGGTATCTAGAGAGTGGGATAGGTTTAATAACTACCCTAACCCTAACGCGTACCCTAACTCTAACCCCTACCCTAACCCTAACACGTACCCTAATCCTAACCAATACCCTAAACCGAGCCCTAACCCTAACACTAACCCTAACCCTAACCCATACCCTACGCCGCACCCGAAGCCCTCCCCGAACCCGTACCCTAAGCAGTAACCTAAGCTTAACCCTAAGCCTAACCCTAACCCTAGGCTACCCTTGACTGCTTCTGCCTCCAATAGATTTCCTAAGCACTAGTGTTTTAAGGAACAGCTTAAAAAGAGAATCCTAATGTGATTTCTTTATAAAGGGTGTTTTCCTTATCTTAGCCTAGTGTCTAAACTCTTCTCCATGGCTGGACCCCCAAATAATATACCTTTACGTGCTAAGAGGTATCTAGAGAGTGGGATAGGTTTAATAACTACACTAACCCTAATGCGTACCCTAACCCTAACCCCTACCCTAACCCTAACACATACCCTAATCCTAAGCCGTACACTAAACCGAGCCCTAACACTAACACTAACACTAACCCTAACCCTAACCCATACCCTACACCGTACCCGAAGCCTTCCCCGAACCCGTACCCTAAGCCGTACCCTAAGCCTAACCCTAAGCCTAACACTAACCCTAGGCTACCCTTGACTGCTTCTGCCTCCAATAGATTTCCTAAGCACTAGTGTTTTAAGGAACAGCTTAAAAAGAGAATCCTAATGTGATTTCTTTCTAATGTGTGTGTTCCTTATCTTATCCTATTGTCTAAACTCTTCTCCATGGCTGGATCCCCAAATAATATTCCTTTAAGTGCTAAGGGGTATCTAGAGAGTGGGATAGGTTTAATAACTACCCTAACCCTAACGCGTACCCTAAACCTAACCCCTACCCTAACCCTAACACGTACTCTATATCCTAACCAATACCCTAAACCGAGCCCTAACCCCAACACTAACCCTAACCATAACCCTAACCCATACCCTAACCCTAACCCTAACCCTAACCCTAACATGTACCCTAAACCTAAACTGTACCCTAAACCGAGCCCTAACCCTAACACTAACCCTAACCCTAACACTAACCCATACCCTACGCCGTACCCGAAGCCCTCCCCGAACCCGTACCCTAAGCCGTACCCTTAGCCTAACCCTAAGCCTAACCCTAACACTAGGCTACCCTTGACTGCTTCTGCCCCCAATAGATATCCTAAGCACTAGTGTTTTAAGGAACAGCTTAAAAAGAGAATCCTAATGTGATTTCTTTGTAAAGGATGTGTTCCTTATCTTAGCCTAGTGTCTAAACTCTTCTCCATGGGAGGACCCCCAAATAATATTCCTTTACGTGCTAAGGGGTATCTAGAGAGTGGGATAGGTTTAATAACTACCCTAACCCTAACGCGTACCCTAACTCTAACCCCTACCCTAACCCTAACACGTACCCTAATCCTAACCAATACCCTAAACCGAGCCCTAACCCTAACACTAACCCTAACCCTAACCCATACCCTACGCCGCACCCGAAGCCCTCCCCGAACCCGTACCCTAAGCAGTAACCTAAGCTTAACCCTAAGCCTAACCCTAACCCTAGGCTACCCTTGACTGCTTCTGCCTCCAATAGATTTCCTAAGCACTAGTGTTTTAAGGAACAGCTTAAAAAGAGAATCCTAATGTGATTTCTTTATAAAGGGTGTTTTCCTTATCTTAGCCTAGTGTCTAAACTCTTCTCCATGGCTGGACCCCCAAATAATATTCATTTACGTGCTAAGAGGTATCTAGAGAGTGGGATAGGTTTAATAACTACACTAACCCTAATGCGTACCCTAACCCTAACCCCTACCCTAACCCTAACACATACCCTAATCCTAAGCCGTACACTAAACCGAGCCCTAACACTAACACTAACCCTAACCCTAACCCTAACCCATACCCTACACCGTACCCGAAGCCTTCCCCGAACCCGTACCCTAAGCCGTACCCTAAGCCTAACCCTAAGCCTAACACTAACCCTAGGCTACCCTTGACTGCTTCTGCCTCCAATAGATTTCCTAAGCACTAGTGTTTTAAGGAACAGCTTAAAAAGAGAATCCTAATGTGATTTCTTTCTAATGTGTGTGTTCCTTATCTTATCCTATTGTCTAAACTCTTCTCCATGGCTGGATCCCCAAATAATATTCCTTTAAGTGCTAAGGGGTATCTAGAGAGTGGGATAGGTTTAATAACTACCCTAACCCTAACGCGTACCCTAAACCTAACCCCTACCCTAACCCTAACACGTACTCTATATCCTAACCAATACCCTAAACCGAGCCCTAACCCCAACACTAACCCTAACCATAACCCTAACCCATACCCTAACCCTAACCCTAACCCTAACCCTAACATGTACCCTAAACCTAAACTGTACCCTAAACCGAGCCCTAACCCTAACACTAACCCTAACCCTAACACTAACCCATACCCTACGCCGTACCCGAAGCCCTCCCCGAACCCGTACCCTAAGCCGTACCCTTAGCCTAACCCTAAGCCTAACCCTAACACTAGGCTACCCTTGACTGCTTCTGCCCCCAATAGATATCCTAAGCACTAGTGTTTTAAGGAACAGCTTAAAAATAGAATCCTAATGTGATTTCTTTATAAAGGGTGTGTTCCTTATCTTAGCCTAGTGTCTAAACTCTTCTCCATGGCTGGACCCCCAAATAATATTCCTTTACGTGCTAAGGGTTATCTAGAGAGTGGGATAGGTTTAATAACTACCCTAACCCTAATGCGTACCCTAACACTAACCCCTACCCTAACCCTAACACGTACACTAATCCTAAGCCGTACACTAAACCGAACCCTAACACTAACACTAACCCTAACCCTAACCCTAAACCATACCCTATGTCGTGCCCTAACCCCTCCCCGAACCCATACCCTAAGCCGTATCCTAAGCCTAACCTTAAGCCTAACCCTAACCCTAGCCTACCCTTGACTGCTTCTGCCTCCAATAGATTTCCTAAGCACTAGAGTTTTAAGGAACAGCTTAAAAAGAGAATCCTAATGTGATTTCTTTATAATGTGTGTGTTCCTTATCTTATCCTAGTGTCTAAACTCTTCTCCATTGCTGGACCTCCAAATAATATTCCTTTACGTGCTAAGGGGTATCTAGAGAGTGGGATAGGTTTAATAACTACCCTAACCCTAACGCGTACACTAACCCTAACCCCTACCCTAAACCTAACACGTACCCTAATCCTAACCAATACCCTAAACCGAGCACTAACACCAACATTAACCCTAACCCTAACCCTAACCCATACCCTACGCCGCACCCGAAGCCCTCCCCGAACCCGTACCCTAAGCCGTACCCTAAGCGTAACCCTAAGCCTAACCCTAACCCTAGGCTACCCTTGACTGCTTCTGCCTCCAATAGATTTCCTAAGCACTAGTGTTTTAAGGAACAGCTTAAAAAGAGAATCCTAATGTGATTTCTTTCTAATGTGTGTGTTCCTTATCTTATCCTAGTGTCTAAACTCTTCTCCATGGCTGGATCCCCAAATAATATTCCTTTAAGTGCTAAGGGGTATCTAGAGAGTGGGATAGGTTTAATAACTACCCTAACCCTAACGCGTACTCTAACCCTAACCCCTACCCTAACCCTAACACGTACTCTAAATCCTAACCAATACCCTAAACCGAGCCCTAACCCCAACACTAACCCTAACCATAACCCTAACCCATACCCTAACCCTAACCCTAACCCTAACCCTAGCATGTACCCTAAACCTAAACTGTACCCTAAACCGAGCCCTAACCCTAACACTAACCCTAACCCTAACACTAACCCATACCCTACGCCGTACCCGAAGCCCTCCCCGAACCCGTACCCTAAGCCGTACCCTAGCCTAACCCTAAGCCTAACCCTAACACTAGGCTACCCTTGACTGCTTCTGCCCCCAATAGATATCCTAAGCACTAGTGTATTTTTGTTTTTTTTTTTTTTTTTAACATCTTTATTGAAGTATAATTGCCTTACAATGGTGTGTTAGCTTCTGCTTTATAACAAAGTGAATCAGTTATACATATACAATATGTTCCCATTTCTCTTCCCTCTTGCATCTCCCTCCCTCCCACCCTCCCCATCCCATCCCTCTAGATGGTCACAAAGCACCGAGCTGATCTCCCTGTGCTATGCGGCTGCTTCCCACTAGTTATCTATTTTACATTTGGTAGTGTATATATGTCCATGACACTCTCTTACCCTTTCACATCTCACCCCACCCCCTCCCCATATCCTCAAGTCCATTCTCTAGTAGGTCTGTGTCTTTATTCCCGTCTTGCCACTAGGTTCTTCATGGCCTTTTTTTTTTTTTTCCCCTTAGATTCCGTATATATGTGTTAGCATACTGTATTTGTTTTTCTCTTTCTGACTTACTTCACTCTGTATGACAGACTCTAACTCCATCCACCTCATTACAAATACCTCCATTTCATTTCTTTTTATGGCTGAGTAATATTCCATTGTATATATGTGCCACATCTTCTTTATCCATTCATCTGTCGATGGACATTTAGATTGCTTCCATGTCCTGGCTATTGTAAATAGAGCTGCAATGAACATTTTGGTACATGACTCTTTTTGACCTATGGTTTTCTCAGGGTATATGCCCAGTAGTGGGATTGCTGGGTCGTATGGTAGTTCTATTTGTAGTTTTTTAAGGAACCTCCATACTGTTCTCCATAGTGGCTGTATCAATTTACATTCCCACCAACAGTGCAAGAGTGTTCCCTTTCCTCCACACCCTCTCCAGCATTTATTGTTTCTAGATTTTTTGATGATGGCCATTCTGACCGGTGTGAGATGATATCTCATTGTAGTTTTGATTTGCATTTCTCTAATGATTAATGATGTTGAGCATTCTTTCATGTGTCTGTAGGCCATCTGTATATCTTCTTTGGAGAAATGTCTATTTAGGTCTTCGGCCCATTTTTGGATTGGGTTGTTCGTTTTTTTGTTATTGAGCTGCATGAGCTGCTTGTAAATCTTGGAGATTAATCCTTTGTCAGTTGCTTCATTTGCAAATATTTTCTCCCATTCTGATGGTTGTCTTTTGGTCTTGTTTATGGTTTCCTTTGCTGTGCAAAAGCTTTTAAGTTTCATTAGGTCCCATTTGTTTATTTGTGTTCTTATTTCCATTTCTCTGGGAGCTGGGTCAAAAAGAATCTTGCTGTGATGTATGTCATAGAGTGTTCTGCCTATGTTTTCCTCTAAGAGTTTGATAGTGTCTGCCCTTACACTTAGGTCTTTAATCCATTTTGAGTTTATTTTTGTGCATGGTGTCAGGGAGTGTTCTATTTTCATACTTTTACATGTACCTGTCCAATTTTCCCAGCACCACTTATTGAAGAGGCTGTCTTTTCTCCACTGTATATGCTTGCCTCCTTTATCAAAAATAAGGTGCCCATATGTGTGTGGGTTTATCTCTGGGCTTTCTATCCTGTTCCATTGATCTATATTTCTGTTTTTGTGCCAGTACCAAACTGTCTTGATTACTGAAGCTTTGTAATATAGTCTGAAGTCAGGGAGCCTGATTCCCCCAGCTCCATTTTTCGTTCTCAAGATTGCTTTGGCTATTCGGGGTCTTTTGTGTTTCCATACAAATTGTGAAATTTTTTGTTCTAGTTCTGTGAAAAATGCCAGTGGTAGTTTGATAGGGATTGCATTGAATCTGTAGATTGCTTTGGGTAGTAGAGTCATTTTCACAATGTTGATTCTTCCAATCCAGGAACATGGTATATCTCTCCATCTATTTGTATCATCTTTAATTTCTTTCATCAGTGTCTTATAATTTTCTGCATACAGGTCTTTTGTCTCCTTAGGTAGGTTTATTCCTAGATATTTTATTCTTTTTGTTGCAATGGTAAATGGGAGTGTTTTCTTAATTTCACTTTCAGATTTTTCGTCATTAGTGTATAGAAATGCAAGAGATTTCTGTGCATTAATTTTGTATCCTGCTACTTTACCAAATTCATTGATTAGCTCTAGGAGTTTTCTGGTAGCATCTTTAGGATTCTCTATGTATAGTATCATGTCATCTGCAAATAGTGACAGCTTTACTTCTTCTTTTCCGATTTGGATTCCTTTTATTTCTTTGTCTTCTCTGATTGCTGTGGCTAACACTTCCAAAACTATGTTGAATAATAGTGGTGAGAGTGGGCAACCTTGTCTTGTTCCTGATCTTAGTGGAAATGGTTTCAGTTTTTCACCATTGAGGACAATGTTGGCTGTGGGTTTGTCATATATGGCCTTTATTATGTTGAGGAAAGTTCCCTCTATGCCTACTTTCTGCAGGGCTTTTATCATAAATGGGTGTTGAATTTTGTCGAAAGCTTTCTCTGCATCTATTGAGATTATCATATGGTTTTTCTCCTTCAGTTTGTTAATATGATGTATCACATTGATTGATTTGCGTATATTGAAGAATCCTTGCATTCCTGGGATAAACCCCACTTGATCATGGTGTATGATCCTTTTAATGTGCTGTTGGATTCTGTTTGCTAGTATTTTGTTGAGGATTTTTGCATCTATGTTCATCAGTGATATTGGCCTGTAGTTTTCTTTCTTTGTGACATCTTTGTCTGGTTTTGGTATCAGGGTGATGGTGGCCTCGTAGAATGAGTTTGGGAGTGTTCCTCCCTCTGCAATATTTTGGAAAAGTTTGAGAAGGATAGGTGTTAGCTCTTCTCTAAATGTTTGATAGAATTCACCTGTGAAGCCATCTGGTCCTGGGCTTTTGTTTGTTGGAAGGTTTTTAATCACAGTTTCAATTTCAGTGCTTGTGATTGGTCTGTTCATATTTTCTATTTCTTCCTGGTTCAGTCTCGGCAGTTTGTGCCTTTCTAAGAATCTGTCCATTTCTTCCAGGTTGTCCATTTTATTGGCATAGAGTTGCTTGTAGTAATCTCTCATGATCTTTTGTATTTCTGCAGTGTCAGTGGTTACTTCTCCTTTTTCATTTCTAATTCTATTGATCTGAGTCTTCTCCCTTTTTCTCTTGATGAGTCTGGCTAATGGTTTATCAATTTTGTTTATCTTCTCAAAGAACCAGCTTTTAGTTTCATTGATTTTTGCTATTGTTTCCTTCATTTCTTTTTCATTTATTTCTGACCTGATCTTTATAATTTCTTTCCTTCTGCTGGCTTTGGGGTTTTTTTGTTCTTCTTTCTCTAATTGCTTTAGGTGCAAGGTTAGGTTGTTTATTCGAGATGTTTCCTGTTTCTTGAGGTAGGCTTGTATTGCTATAAACTTCCCTCTTAGCACTGCTTTTGCTGCGTCCCATAGGTTTTGGGTCGTCGTATCTCCATTGTCATTTGTTTCTAGGTATTTTTTGATTTCCCCTTTGATTTCTTCAGTGATCACTTCGTTATTAAGTAATGTATTGTGTAGCCTCCATGTGTTTGTATTTTTTACAGGTCTTTTCCTGTAATTGATATCTAGTCTCATAGCGTTGTGGTCGGAAAAGATACTTGATACTATTTCAATTTTCTTAAATTTACCAAGGCTTGATTTGTGACCCAAGATATGATCTATCCTGGAGAATGTTCCATGAGCACTTGAGAAAAATGTGTATTCTGTTGTTTTTGGATGGAATGTCCTATAAATATCAATTAAGTCTATCTTGTTTAATGTATCATTTAAAGCTTGTGTTTCCTTATTTATTTTCATTTTGGATGATCTGTCCATTGGTGAGAGTGGGGTGTTAACGTCCCCTACTATGATTGTGTTGCTGTCGATGTCCCCTTTTATGGCTGTTAGTATTTGCCTTATGTATTGAGGTGCTCCTATGTTGGGTGCATAAATATTTACAATTGTTATACCTTCCTCTTGTATCGATCCCTTGATCATTATATAGTGTCCTTCTTTGTCTCTTGTAATAGTCTTTATTTTAAAGTCTATTTTGTCTGATATGAGAATTGCTACTCCAGCTTTCTTTTGATTTCCATTTGCATGGAATATCTTTTTCCATCCCCTCACTTTCAGTCTATATGTGTCTCTAGGTCTGAAGTGGGTCTCTTGTAGACAGCATATATATGGGTCTTGTTTTTGTATCCATTCAGCCAGCCTGTGTCTTTTGGTGGGAGCATTTAATCCATTTACATTCAAGGTAATTATCGATATGTATGTTCCTATTCCCATTTTCTTAAATGTTTTGGGTTTGTTATTGTAGGTGTTTTCCTTCTCTTGTGTTTCTTGCCTAGAGAAGTTCCTTTAGCATTTGTTGTAAAGCTGGTTTGGTGGTGCTGAACTCTCTCAGCTTTTGCTTGTCTGTAAAGGTTTTAATTTCTCCATCGAATCTGAATGAGATCCTTGCTGGGTAGTGTAATCTTGGTTGCAGGTTTTTCTCCTTCATCACTTTAAGTATATCCTGCCACTCCCTTCTGGCTTGCAGAGTTTCTGCCGAAAGATCAGATGTTAACCTTATGGGGATTCCCTTGTGTGTTATTTGTTTTTTTTCCCTTGCTGCCTTTAATATGTTTTCCTTATATTTAATTTTTGACAGTTTGATTAATATGTGTCTTGGTGTGTTTCTCCTTGGGTTTATCCTGTATGGGACTCTCTGTGCTTCCAGGACTTGATTAACTATTTCCTTTCCCATATTAGGGAAGTTTTCAACTATAATCTCTTCAAATATCTTCTCAGTCCCTTTCTTTTTCTCTTCTTCTTCTGGGACCCCTATAATTCGAATGTTGGCACGTTTAATGTTGTCCCAGAGGTCTCTGAGACTGTCCTCAGTTCTTTTCATTCTTTTTTCTTTATCCTGCTCTGCAGTAGTTATTTCCACCATTTTATCTTCCAGGTCACTTATCCTTTCTTCTGCCTCAGTTATTCTGCTATTGATCCCATCTAGAGTATTTTTAATTTCATTTATTGTGGTTTTCATCATTGCTTGGTTCCTCTTTAGTTCTTCTACGTCCTTGTTAAATGTTTCTTGCATTTTGTCTATTCTATTTCCAAGATTTTGGATCATCCTTACTATCATTATTCTGAATTCTTTTTCAGGTAGACTACCTATTTCCTCTTCATTTGTTAAGTCTGGTATGTTCTGACCCTGCTCCTTCATCTGCTGTGTGTTTTTCTGTCGTCTCATTTTGCTTATCTTACTGTGTTTGGGGTCTCCTTTTCACAGGCTGCAGGTTCGTAGTTCCTGTTGTTTTTGGTATCTGTCCCCAGTGGCTAAGGTTGGTTCAGTGGGTTGTGTAGGCTTCCTGGTGGAGGGAACTAGTGCCTGAGCTTGGTGGATGAGGTTGGCTCTTGTCTTTCTGGTGGGCACGTCCACGTCTGGTGGTGTATTTTGGGGTGTCTGTGGCCTTATTATGATTTTAGGCAGCCTCTCTGCTAATGGATGGGGCTGTGTTCCTGTCTTGCTAGTTGTTTGGCATAGGGTGTCCAGCACTGTAGCTTGTTGGTCGTTGAGTGAAGCTGGGTCTTGATGTTGAGATGGAGATCTCTGAGAGATTTTTGCCTTTTGGTATTACGTGAAGCTGGGAGGTCTCTTGTGGACCAGTGTCCTGAAGTTGGCTCTCCCACCTCAGAGGCACGGCCCTGATGCCTGGCTGGAGCACCAAGAGCCTTTCGTCCACACGGCTCAGAGTAGAAGGGAGAAAAAATAGAAAGAAAGAAAGAAAGAAAGAAAGAAAGAGGCTATAATATAGTGAAGTAAAATAAAGCTATTGTAAAGCAAAGCTATACAGACAAAATCGCACCCAGAAGCATATACATATACACTCACAAATAAAGGAAAAGGGGAAAAATTAATATATCCTGCTCCCAAAGTCCAGCTCCTGAATTTGGGATGATTCGTTGTCTATTCAGGTATTCACCAGATGCAGGCACATCAAGTTGTTTGTGGAGTTTTAATCCGCTGCTTCTAAGGTTGCTGGGAGAGATTTCCCCTTATCTTCCCTCTTCGCACAGTTCCTGGGGTTCAGCTTTGGATTTGGACACGCCTCTGCGTGTAGGTCGCCTGAGGGCGTCTATTCCCCGCACAGACAGGACGGGGTTAAAGGAGCAGCTGCTTCGGGGGCTCTGGCTCACTCAGGCCGCGGGTAGGGAGGTGTACAGAGGAGCCGGGGTGAGCCTGCGGCGGCCGAGGCCGGCGTGACGTTGCACCAGCCTGAGGCGGGCAGTGCGTTCTCCCGGGGAACTTGTCCCCGGATCACGGGACCCTGGCAGTGGCTTGCTGCACAGGCTCCCGGGAGGGGCGATGTGGAGAGTGACTTGTGCTCACACACAGGCTTTTTGGAGGCGGCAGCAGCAGCCCCAGCGTCTCACGCCCGTCTCTGGGGTCCGTGCTGATCGCCGCGGCTCACGCCTTTCTCTGGAGTTCGTTTAGGCGGCACTCTGAATCCCCTCTCCTTGCGCGCCGCGAAACAAAGAGGCAAGAAAAAGTCTCTTGCCTCTTCGGCAGCTGCAGACCTTTTCCCGGACTCCCTACCAGCCAGCTGTGGTGCGCTAACCCCTTCAGGCTGTGTTCACGCCGCCAGCCCCAGTCCTCTCCCTGCGATCCAACCGAAACCGAAACCCGAGCCTCAGCTCCCAGCCCCGCCCGCCGAGCAGACAAGCCTCTCGGGCTGGTGAGTGCTGCTCCGCGCCGAGCCTTTGTGCGGGAGTCTCTCCGTTTTTTTTTCTCTGCGCCCCTGTTGCTGTGGGGTCTGCGGTCATCGCCGCGGCTCGCGCCCTTCTCTGGAGTTCGTTTAGGCGGCGCTCTGAATCCCCTCTCCTTGCGCGCCGCGAAACAAAGAGGCAAGAAAAAGTCCCTTGCCTCTTCGGCAGCTGCAGACTTTTTCCCGGTCTCCCTCCCAGCCAGCTGTTGTGCGCTAATCCCTTCAGGCTGTGTTCATGCTGCCAGCCCCAGTCCTCTCCCTGCGATCCAACCGAAACCGAAACCGGAGCCTCAGCTCCCAGCCCCGCCCGCCCCGGCGGGTGAGCAGACAAGCCTATCGGGCTGGAGAGTGCTGCTCGGCGCCGAGCCTCCGTGCGGGAATCTCTCCGCTTTGCCCTCCGCACCCCTGTGGCTGCGCTCTCCTCCGTGGCTCCGAAGCTTCCCCCCTCTGCCACCCGCAGTCTCCGCCCGCTAAGGGGCTTCCTAGTGCGTGGAAATCTTTCCTCCTTCACGGCTCCCTCCCACTGGTGCAGGTGCCGTCCCTATTCTTTTGTCTCTGTTATTTCTTTTTTCTTTTGCCCTACCCAAGTACGGGGGGAGTTTCTTGCCTTTTTGGAGATCGGACGTTTTCTGCCAGCGTTCAGTGGGTGTTCTGTGGGAGCAGTTCCACGTGTAGATGTATTTCTACTGTATCTGTGGGAAGGAAGGTGATCTCCGCGTCTTACTCTTCCGCCATCTTCCCGAGGACCTCAGCACTAGTGTTTTAAGGAACAGCTTAAAAATAGAATCCTAATGTGATTTCTTTATAAAGGGTGTGTTCCTTATCTTAGCCTAGTGTCTAAACTCTTCTCCATGGCTGGACCCCCAAATAATATTCCTTTACGTGCTAAGGGTTATCTAGAGAGTGGGATAGGTTTAATAACTACCCTAACCCTAATGCGTACCCTAACACTAACCCCTACCCTAACCCTAACATGTTCCCTAATTCCTAACCCGTACCCTAAACCGAGCCCTATCCCTAACCCTAACCCCTACCCTAACACTAACACGTACCCTAAACCTATCGGGTACCCTAAACCGAGCCCTAACCCTATCATTAACCCTAACCCTAACCCATACCCTAACCCTAACACGTAACCTAATCCTAAACCGTACCCTAAACCGAGCCCTAACATTAACACTAAACCTAAACCTAACACTAACCTATACCCTACGCCGTATTCGAACCCCTCTTCGAACCCATAACCTAAGCCGTACGCTAACCCTAACCCTAATGCTAACCCTAACCCTAGGCTACCCTTGACGGCTTCTGCCTCCAATAGATTTCCTAAGCACTAGTGTTTTAAGGAACAGCTTAAAAAGAGAATCCTAATGTGATTTCTTTATAACGGTTGTGTCCCTTTTCTTATACTAGTGTCTAAACTCTTCTCCATGGCTGGACCCCCAAATAATATTCCTTTACGTGCTAAGGGGTATCTAGAGAGTGGGATAGGTTTAATAACTACCCTAACCCCAACGCGTACCCTAACCCTAACCCCTACCCTAACCCTAACACGTACCCTAATCCTAACCCGTACCCTAAACGGAGCCCTAACCCTAACACTAACCCTAACCCTAACCCTAACCCATACCCTACGCGGTACCCGAACCCCTCCCCGAAGCCGTACACTATCCGTACCCTAACCCTAACCCTAAGCCTAAGCCTAACCCTAACCCTAGGCTACCCTTGACTGCTTCTGCCTCGAATAGATGTCCTAAGCACTAGTGTTTTAAGGAACAGATTAAAAAGAAAATCCTAATGTGATTTCTTTATAATGGGTGTGTTCCTTATCTTATCCTATTGTCTAAACTCTTCTCCATGGCTGGACCCGCAAATAATATTCCTTTACGTGCTAAGGGGTATCTAGAGAGTGGGATAGGTTTAATAACTACCCTAACCCTAATGCGTACCCTAACCCTAACCCCTACCCTAACCCTAACACGTACCCTAATCCTAACCCGTACCCTAAACCGAGCCCTAACCCTAACACTAACCGAAACCCTAACACTAACCCATACCCTACGCCGTACCCGAAGCCTTCCCCGATCCCGTACCCTAAGCAGTACCCTAAGCCTAACCCTAAGCCTAACCCTAACCCTAGACTACCCTTGACTGCTTCTGCCTACAATAGATTTCCTAAGCACTAGTGTTTTAAGGAACAGCTTAAAAAGAGAATCCTAAAGTGATTTCTTTATAATGTGTGTGTTCCTTATCTTATCCTAGTGTCTAAACTCTTCTCCATGGCTGGACCTACAAATAATATTCCTTTACGTGCTAAGGGGTATCTAGAGAGTGGGATAGGTTTAATAACTACCCTAACCCTAACGAGTACCCTAACCCTAACCCCTATCCTAACCCTAACACGTACCCTAATCCTAACCAATACCCTAAACCGAGCCCTAACCCTAACACTAACCCTAACCCTAACCCATACCCTACGCCGCACCCGAAGCCCTCCCCGAACCCGTACCCTAAGCAGTAACCTAAGCTTAACCCTAAGCCTAACCCTAACCCTAGGCTACCCTTGACTGCTTCTGCCTCCAATAGATTTCCTAAGCACTAGTGTTTTAAGGAACAGCTTAAAAAGAGAATCCTAATGTGATTTCTTTATAAAGGGTGTGTTCCTTATCTTAGCCTAGTGTCTAAACTCTTCTCCATGGCTGGAACCCCAAATAATATTCCTTTACGTGCTAAGAGGTATCTAGAGAGTGGGATAGGTTTAATAACTACACTAACCCTAATGCGTACCCTAACCCTAACCCCTACCCTAACCCTAACACGTACCCTAATCCTAAGCCGTACACTAAACCGAGCCCTAACACTAACACTAACCCTAACCCTAACCCTAACCCATACCCTACACCGTACCCGAAGCCTTCCCCGAACCCGTACCCTAAGCCGTACCCTAAGCCTAACCCTAAGCCTAACACTAACCCTAGGCTACCCTTGACTGCTTCTGCCTCCAATAGATTTCCTAAGCACTAGTGTTTTAAGGAACAGCTTAAAAAGAGAATCCTAATGTGATTTCTTTCTAATGTGTGTGTGTTCCTTATCTTATCCTAGTGTCTAAACTCTTCTCCATGGCTGGATCCCCAAATAATATTCCTTTAAGTGCTAAGGGGTATCTAGAGAGTGGGATAGGTTTAATAACTACCCTAACCCTAACGCGTACCCTAAACCTAACCCCTACCCTAACCCTAACACGTACTCTATATCCTAACCAATACCCTAAACCGAGCCCTAACCCCAACACTAACCCTAACCATAACCCTAACCCATACCCTAACCCTAACCCTAACCCTAACCCTAACATGTACCCTAAACCTAAAGTGTACCCTAAACCGAGCCCAACCCTAACACTAACCCTAACCCTAACACTAACCCATACCCTACGCCGTACCCGAAGCCCTCCCCGAACACGTACCCTACGCCGTACCCTTAGCCTAACCCTAAGCCTAACCCTAACACTAGGCTACCCTTGACTGCTTCTACCCCCAATAGATTTCCTAAGCACTAGTGTTTTAAGGAACAGCTTAAAAAGAGAATAATAATGTGATTTCTTTCTAATGTGTGTGTGTTCCTTATCTTATCCTAGTGTCTAAACTCTTCTCCATGGCTGGATCCCCAAATAATATTCCTTTAAGTGCTAAGGGGTATCTAGAGAGTGGGATAGGTTTAATAACTACCCTAACCCTAACGCGTACCCTAAACCTAACCCCTACCCTAACCCTAACACGTACTCTATATCCTAACCAATACCCTAAACCGAGCCCTAACCCCAACACTAACCCTAACCATAACCCTAACCCATACCCTAACCCTAACCCTAACCCTAACCCTAACATGTACCCTAAACCTAAACTGTACCCTAAACCGAGCCCTAACCCTAACACTAACCCTAACCCTAACACTAACCCATACCCTACGCCGTACCCGAAGCCCTCCCCGAACCCGTACCCTACGCCGTACCCTTAGCCTAACCCTAAGCCTAACCCTAACACTAGGCTACCCTTGACTGCTTCTGCCCCCAATAGATTTCCTAAGCACTAGTGTTTTAAGGAACAGCTTAAAAAGAGAATAATAATGTGATTTCTTTCTAATGTGTGTGTTCCTTATCTTATCCTAGTGTCTAAACTCTTCTCCATGGCTGGATCCCCAAATAATATTCCTTTAAGTGCTAAGGGGTATCTAGAGAGTGGGATAGGTTTAATAACTACCCTAACCGTAACGCGTACCCTAACCCTAACCACTATCCTAAACCTAACCCCTACCCTAACCCTAACACGTACCCTAATCCTAACCCGTACCCTAAACCGAGCCCTAACCCTAACACTAACCCTAACCCTAACCCTAATGCGTACCCTATGCTATACCCGAACCCCTCCCCGAACCCGTACCCTAAGCCGTACCCTAACCCTAACCCTAAGCCTAGCCATAACCCTAGACTACCCTTGACTGCTTCTGCATTCAATAGATTTCCTAAGCACTAGTGCTTTATGGAACAGCTTAAAAAGAGAATCCTAATGTGATTTCTTTATAATGGGTGTGTTCCTTATCTTATCCTAGTGTCTAAACTCTTCTCCATGGCTGGATCCCCAAATAATATTCCTTTACGTGGTAAGGGGTATCTAGAGAGTGGGATAGGTTTAATAACTACCCTAACCCTAACGCGTACCCTAACCCTAACCCCTACCCTAACCCTAACACGTACCCGAATCCTAACCCGTACCCTAAACCGAGCCCTAACCCTAACACTAACCCTAAACCTAACTCTAACCCATACCCTACGCCGTAACAGAACCCCTCGCCGAACCTGTACCCTAAGCTGTACCCTAACTCTAACCCTCACCCTATCCCTCACCCTAACCCTAATGCGTACCCTAACCCTAACCCCTACCCTAACCCTAACATGTTCCCTAATTCCTAACCCGTACCCTAAACCGAGCCCTATCCCTAACCCTAACCCCTACCCTAACACTAACACGTACCCTAAACCTATCGGGTACCCTAAACCGAGCCCTAACCCTATCATTAACCCTAACCCTAACCCATACCCTAACCCTAACACGTAACCTAATCCTAAACCGTACCCTAAACCGAGCCCTAACATTAACACTAAACCTAAACCTAACACTAACCTATACCCTACGCCATATCCGAACCCCTCCTCGAACCCATAACCTAAGCCGTACGCTAACCCTAACCCTAATGCTAACCCTAACCCTAGGCTACCCTTGACGGCTTCTGCCTCCAATAGATTTCCTAAGCACTAGTGTTTTAAGGAACAGCTTAAAAAGAGAATCCTAATGTGATTTCTTTATAACGGTTGTGTCCCTTTTCTTATACTAGTGTCTAAACTCTTCTCCATGGCTGGACCCCCAAATAATATTCCTTTACGTGCTAAGGGGTATCTAGAGAGTGGGATAGGTTTAATAACTACCCTAACCCTAACGCGTACCCTAACCCTAACCCCTACCCTAACCCTAACACGTACCCTAATCCTAACCCGTACCCTAAACGGAGCCCTAACCCTAACACTAACCCTAACCCTAACCCTAACCCATACCCTACGCGGTACCCGAACCCCTCCCCGAACCCGTACACTATCCGTACCCTAACCCTAACCCTAAGCCTAAGCCTAACCCTAACCCTAGGCTACCCTTGACTGCTTCTGCCTCGAATAGATGTCCTAAGCACTAGTGTTTTAAGGAACAGATTAAAAAGAAAATCCTAATGTGATTTCTTTATAATGGGTGTGTTCCTTATCTTATCCTAGTGTCTAAACTCTTCTCCATGGCTGGACCCACAAATAATATTCCTTTACGTGCTAAGGGGTATCTAGAGAGTGGGATAGGTTTAATAACTACCCTAACCCTAATGCGTACCCTAACCCTAACCCCTACCCTAACCCTAACACGTACCCTAATCCTAACCCGTACCCTAAACCGAGCCCTAACCCTAACACTAACCCTAACCCTAACCCTAACCCATACCCTACGCCGTACCCGAACCCCTCTCCGAACCCGTACACTAAGCCGTACCCTAACCCTAACCCTAAGCCTAACCCTAACCCTAGGCTACCCATGACTGCTTCTGCCTCCAATAGATTTCCTAAGCACTAGTGTTTTAAGGAACAGCTTAAAAAGAGAATCCTAATGTGATTTCTTTATAATGGGTGTGTTCCTTATCTTATCCTAGTGTCTAAACTCATCTCCATGGCTGGACCCCCAAATAATATTCCTTTACGTGCTAAGGGGTATCTAGCGAGTGGGATAGGTTTAATAACTACCCTAACCCTAACGCCTACCCTAACCCTAGCCACTACACTAACCCTAACATGTACCCTAATCCTAACCCGTACCCTAAACCGAGCCCTAACCCTAACACTAACCCTAACACTAACCCATACCCTACGCCGTACCCGAACCCCTCCCAGCACCCGTACCCTAAGCCGTACCCTAACACTAACCCTAAGCCTAACCCTAAACCTAGGCTACCCTTGACTGCTTCTGCCTGCAATAGATTTCCTAAGCACTAGTGTTTTAAGGAACAGCTTAAAAAGAGAATCCTAATGTGATTTCTTTATAATGGGTGTGTCCCTTATCTTATCCTAGTGTCTAAACTCTTCTCCATGGTTGGACACCCAAATAATATTCCTTTACGTGCTAAAGGGTATCTAGAGAATGGGATAGGTTTAATAACTACTCTATCCCTAACACGTACCCTAACCCTTACCCCTACCCTAACCCTAACACGTACCCTAATCCTAAACCGTACACTAAACCGAGCCCTAAACCTAACCCTAATCCCTACCCTAACCCTAACACATACCCTAAACCTATCCGGTACCCTAAACCGAGCCCTAACCCTAACATTAACCCTAACCCTAACCCATACCATAACCCTAACACGTACCCTAATCCTAACCCATACCGTAATCCTAACCCATACCCTAAACCGAGCCTTAATCCTAACCCTAACCCTAACCCATACCCTACGCCGTACCCGAACCCCTCCCCGAACCTGTAACCTAAGCCGTACCCTAACCCTAACCCTAAGCCTAACCCTAACCCTAGGCTACCCTTGCCTGCTTCTGCCTCCAATAGATTTCCTAAGCACTAGTGTTTTAAGGAACAGCTTAAAAAGAGAATCCTAATGTGATTTCTTTATAATGGGTGTGTTCCTTATCTTATCCTAGTGTCTAAACTCTTCTCCATGGCTGGAACCCCAAATAATATTCCTTTACGTGTTAATGGGTATCTAGAGAGTGGGATAGGTTAAATAACTACCATAACCCTAACGCGTACACTAACCCTAACCCCTACCCTAAACCTTACACGTACCCTAATCCTAACTCGTACCCTAAACCGAGCCCTAACCCTAACACTAACCCTAAACCTATCCCTAACCCATACCCTACGCTATACCCGAAACCCTCCCCGAACCTGTACCGTAAGCCGTACCCTAACCCTAACCCTAAGCCTAACACTAACCCTAGGCTACCCTTGACTGCTTCTGCCTCCAATAGATTTGCAAAGCACTAGTGTTTTAAGGAACAGCTTAAAAAGAGAATCGTAATGTGATTTCTTTATAATGGGTGTGTCCCTTATCTTATCCTAGTGTCTAAACTTTTCTCCATGGCTGGAACCCAAATAATATTCCTTTACGTGCTAAGGGGTATCTAGAGAGTGGGATAGGTTTAATAACTACACTGTCGCTAACACGTACCCTAAACCTAACACCTACCCTAACCCTAACACGTTCCCTAATTCCTAACCCGTACCCTAAACCGAGCCCTATCCCTAACCCTAACCCCTACCCTAACACTAACACGTACCCTAAACCTATCGGGTACCCTAAACCGAGCCCTAACCCTATCATTAACCCTAACACTAACCCATACTCTAACCCTAACACGTAACCTAATCCTAAACCGTACCCTAAACCGAGCCCTAACATTAACACTAAACCTAAACCTAACACTAACCTATACCCTACGCCGTACCCGAACCCCTCCTCGAACCCATAACCTAAGCCGTACGCTAACCCTAACCCTAATCCTAACCCTAACCCTAGGCTACCCTTGACGGCTTCTGCCTCCAATAGATTTCCTAAGCACTAGTGTTTTAAGGAACAGCTTAAAAAGAGAATCCTAATGTGATTTCTTTATAATGGTTGTGTCCCTTTTCTTATACTAGTGTCTAAACTCTTCTCCATGGCTGGACCCCCAAATAATATTCCTTTACGTGCTAAGGGGTATCTAGAGAGTGGGATAGGTTTCATAACTACCCTAACCCTAACGCGTACCCTAACCCTAACCCCTACCCTAACCCTAACACGTACCCTAATCCTAACCCGTACCCTAAACGGAGCCCTAACCCTAACACTAACCCTAACCCTAACCCATACCCTACGCGGAACCCGAACCCCTCCCCGAACCCGTACACTCTCCGTACCCTAACCCTAACCCTAAGCCTAAGCCTAACCCTAACCCTAGGCTACCCTTGACTGCTTCTGCCTCGAATAGATGTCCTAAGCACTAGTGTTTTAAGGAACAGATTAAAAAGAGAATCCTAATGTGATTTCTTTATAATGGGTGTGTTCCTTATCTTATCCTAGTGTCTAAACTCTTCTCCATGGCTGGACCCCCAAATAATATTCCTTTACGTGCTAAGGGGTATCTAGAGAGTGGGATAGGTTTAATAACTACCCTAACCCTAATGCGTACCCTAACCCTAACCCCTACCCTAAACCTAACACGTACCCTAATCCTAACCCGTACCCTAAACCGAGCCCTAACCCTAACACTAACCCTAACCCTAACCCTAACCCATACGCTACGCCGTACCTGAACCCCTCTCCGAACCCGTACACTAAGCCGTACCCTAACCCTAACCCTAAGCCTAACCCTAACCCTAGGCTACCCTTGACTGCTTCTGCCTCCAATAGATTTCCTAAGCACTAGTGTTTTAAGGAACAGCTTAAAAAGAGAATCCTAATGTGATTTCTTTATAATGGGTGTGTTCCTTATCTTATCCTAGTGTCTAAACTCTTCTCCATGGCTGGACCCCCAAATAATATTCCTTTACGTGCTAAGGGGTATCTAGCCAGTGGGATAGGTTTAATAACTACCCTAACCCTAACGCCTACCCTAACCCTAGCCACTACACTAACCCTAACATGTACCCTAATCCTAACCCGTACCCTAAACCGAGCCCTAACCCTAACACTAACCCTAACACTAACCCATACCCTACGCCGTACCCGAACCCCTCCCAGCACCCGTACCCTAAGCCGTACCCTAACACCAAGCCTAAGCCTAACCCTAAACCTAGGCTACCCTTGACTGCTTCTGCCTGCAATAGATTTCCTAAGCACTAGTGTTTTAAGGAACAGCTTAAAAAGAGAATCCTAATGTGATTTCTTTATAATGGGTGTGCCCCTTATCTTATCCTAGTGTCTAAACTCTTCTCCATGGTTGGACACCCAAATAATATTCCTTTACGTGCTAAAGGGTATCTAGAGAATGGGATAGGTTTAATAACTACTCTATCCCTAACACGTACCCTAACCCTTACCCCTACCCTAACCCTAACACGTACCCTAATCCTAAACCGTACACTAAACCGAGCCCTAAACCTAACCCTAATCCCTACCCTAACCCTAACACGTACCCTAAACCTATCCGGTACCCTAAACCGAGCCCTAACCCTAACATTAACCCTAACCCTAACCCATACCATAACCCTAACACGTACGCTAATCCTAACCCATACCGTAATCCTAACCCATACCCTAAACCGAGCCTTTATCCTAACCCTAACCCTAACCCATACCCTACGCCGTACCCGAACCCCTCCCCGAACCTGTAACCTAAGCCGTACCCTAACCCTAACCCTAAGCCTAACCCTAACCCTAGGCTACCCTTGCCTGCTTCTGCCTCCAATAGATTTCCTAAGCACTAGTGTTTTAAGGAACAGCTTAAAAAGAGAATCCTAATGTGATTTCTTTATAATGGGTGTGTTCCTTATCTTATCCTAGTGTCTAAACTCTTCTCCATGGCTGGAACCCCAAATAATATTCCTTTACGTGTTAATGGGTATCTAGAGAGTGGGATAGGTTTAATAACTACCATAACCCTAACGCGTACACTAACCCTAACCCCTACCCTAAACCTTACACGTACCCTAATCCTAGCTCGTACCCTAAACCGAGCCGTAACCCTAACACTAACCCTAAACCTATCCTTAACCCATACCCTACGCCATACACGAACTCCTCCCCGAACCTGTACCGTAAGCCGTACCCTAACCCTAACCTTAAGCCTAACACTAACCCTAGGCTACACTTGACTGCTTCTGCCTCCAATAGATTTCCAAAGCACTAGTGTTTTAAGGAACAGCTTAAAAAGAGAATCGTAATGTGATTTCTTTATAATGGGTGTGTCCCTTATCTTATCCTAGTGTCTAAACTTTTCTCCATGGCTGGACCCCCAAATAATATTCCTTTACGTGCTAAGGGGTATCTAGAGAGTGGGATAGGTTTAATAACTACACTGTCGCTAACACGTACCCTAAACCTAACACCTACCCTAACCCTAACACGTTCCCTAATTCCTAACCCGTACCCTAAACCGAGCCCTATCACTAACCCTAACCCCTACCCTAACACTAACACGTACCCTAAACCTATCGGGTACCCTAAACCGAGCCCTAACCCTATCCTTAACCCTAACCCTAACCCATACCCTAACCCTAACACGTAACCTAATCCTAAACCGTACCCTAAACCGAGCCCTAACATTAACACTAAACCTAAACCTAACACTAACCTATACCCTACGCCGTACCCGAACCCCTCCTCGAACCCATAACCTAAGCCGTACGCTAACCCTAACCCTAATCCTAACCCTAACCCTAGGCTACCCTTGACGGCTTCTGCCTCCAATAGATTTCCTAAGCACTAGTGTTTTAAGGAACAGCTTCAAAAGAGAATCCTAATGTGCTTTCTTTATAATGGGTGTGTTCCTTAACTTATCCTAGTGTCTAAACTCTTCTCCATGGCTGGACCCCCAAATAATATTCCTTTACGTGCTAAGGGGTATCTAGAGAGTGGGATAGGTTTAATAACTACCCTAACCCTAACGCATACCCTAACCCTAACCCCTACCCTAACCCTAACACGTACCCTAATCCGAACCCGTACCCTAAACCGAGCCCTAACCCTAACACTAACCCTAACCCTAACCCTAACCCTTACACGTACCCTAATCCTAACTCGTAACCTAAAAAGAGCCCTTACCCTACCACTAACCCTATCCCTAACCCTAACCAATACCCAGCGCCGTACCCGAACCCCTCCCCAAACCCTTACCCTAAGCCGTACCCTAACCCTAACCCTAAGCCTAACACTAACCCTAGGCTACCCATGACTGCTTTTGCCTCCAATAGATTTCCTAATCACTTGTGTTTTATGGAACAGCTTCAAAAGAGAATCCTAATGTGCTTTCTTTATAATGGGTGTGTTCCTTAACTTATCCTAGTGTCTAAACTCTTCTCCATGGCTGGACCCCCAAATAATATTCCTTTACGTGCTAAGGGGTATCTAGCGAGTGGGATAGGTTTAATAACTACCCTAACCCTAACCACTACACTAACCCTAACACATACCCTAATCCTAACCCGTACCCTAAACCGAGCCCTAACCCTAACACTAACCCTAACCCTAACCCATACCCTACGCCGTACCCGAACCCCTCCCAGCACCCGTACCCTAAGCCGTACCCTAACACTAACCCTAAGCCTAACCCTAAACCTAGGCTACCCTTGACTGCTTCTGCCTCCAATAGATTACCTAAGCACTAGTGTTTTAAGGAACAGCTTAAAAAGAGAATCCTAATGTGATTTCATTATAATGGGTGTGTCCCTTATCTTATACTAGTGTCTAAAATCTTCTCCATGGTTGGACACCCAAATAATATTCCTTTACGTGCTAAAGGGTATCTAGAGAATGGGATAGGTTTAATAACTACCCTATCCCTAACACGTACCCTAATCCTAAACCGTACACTAAACCGAGCCCTAACCCTAACCCTAATCCCTACCCTAATGCTAACACGTACCCTAAACCTATACGGTACCCTAAAGCGAGCCCTAACCCTAACATTAACCCTAACCGTAACCCATACCCTAACCCTAACACGTACCCTAATCCTAACCCATACCCTAATCCTAACCCATACCCTAAACCGAGCCTTAATCCTAACCCTAAGCCTAACCCATACCCTACGCCGTACCCGAACCCCTCCCCGAACCTGTAACCTAAGCCGTACCCTAACCCTAACCCTAACCCTAGGCTACCCTTGACTGCTTCTGCCTCCAATAGATTTCCTAATCACTAGTGTTTTAAGGAACAGCTTAAAAAGAGAATCCTAATGTGATTTCTTTATAATGGGTGTGTTCCTTATCTTATCCTAGTGTCTAAACTCTTCTCCATGGCTGGAACCCCAAATAATATTCCTTTACGTGTTAATGGGTATCTAGAGAGTGGGATAGGTTTAATAACTACCATAACCCTAACGCGTACACTAACCCTAACCCCTACCCTAAACCTTACACGTACCCTAATCCTAACTCGTACCCTAAACCGAACCCTAACCCTATCATTAACCCTAACCCTAACCCCTACCCTAACCCTAACACGTACCCTAATCCTAACCCGTACCCTAAACCGAGCCCTAACATTAACACTAAACCTAAACCTAACACTAACCTATACCCTACGCCGTACCCGAACCCCTCCTAGAACCCATAACCTAAGCCGTATGCTAACCCTAACCCTAATCCTAACCCTAACCCTAGGCTACCCTTGACGGCTTCTGCCTCCAATAGATTTCCTAAGCACTAGTGTTTTAAGGAACAGCTTAAAAACAGAATCCTAATGTGATTTCTTTATAATGGGTGTGTCCCTTTTCTTATACTTTTGTCTAAACTCTTCTCCATGGCTGGACCCCAAAATAATATTCCTTTACGTGCTAAGGTGTATCTAGAGAGTGGGATCGGTTTAATAACTACCCTAACCCTAATGCATACCCTAACCCTAACCCCTACCCTAACCCTAACCCGTACCCTAATCCTATCCCGTACCCTAAACCGAGCCCGAAACCTAACCCTAACCCCTAACCTAACCCTAACACGTACCCTAAACCTAGCCGGTACCCTAAACGTAGCCCTAACCCTAACATTAACCCTAACCCTAACCCATACCCTACGCCGTACCCGAAACCATCCCCGAAACTGTACCCTATGCCGTACCCTAACCCTAACCCTAACCCTAACCCTGACGCTAGCTACCCTTGACTGCTTCTGCCTCCAATAGATTTCCTAAGCACTAGTATTTTAAGGAACATGTTAAAAGGAGAATCCTAATGTCATTTCTTTATAATGGGTGTGTTCCTTATCTTATTCTAATGTCTAAACTCTTCTCCATGGCTGGACCCCTAAATAATATTCCTTTACGTGCTAAGGGGTATCTAGAGAGTGGGATAGGTTTAATACCTATCCTAACCCTAACGGGTACCCTAACGATATCCTCTACCCTAACCCTATAACGTACCCTAATCCTAACCCGTACCCTAAACCGAGCCCTAATCCTAACCCGTACCCTAATCCGAGCCCTAAACCTAACACTAACCCTAACCCTAACCCATACCCTTCGCCGTACACGAACCACTCCCCAAACCCGTACCCTAAGCCATACCCTAACGCTAACCCTCACCCTAACCCTAACCCTAAGCTACCCTTGACTGCTTCGGCCTCCAATAGATTTCCTAAGCCCTAGTGTTTTAAGGAACATATTAAAAAGAGAATCCTAATGTGATTTCTTTGTAATGGGTGTGTTCCTTATCTTATTCTAGTGTCTAAACTCTTCTCCATGGCTTGACCCCCAAATAATATTCCTTTACATGCTAAGGGGTATCTATAGATTGGGATAGGTTTAATAACTACCCTATCCCTAACGCGTACCCTAATCCTAACACATACCCTAATCATAACCCGTACCCTAAACCGAGCCCTAACCCTAATACTAACCCTAACCCTAACCCTAAACAAACCCTACGCCGTACCCGAACCCGTACTCTAAGCTGTACCTTAACCCTAACCCTAACCTTAAGCTACCCTTAACTTCTTCTGCCTCCAGTAGATTTCCTAAGCACTAGTGTTTTAAGGCACAGGTTAAAAAGAGAATCCTAATGTGATTTCTTTATAATGGGTGTGTTCCTTATCTTATCCTAGTGTCTAAACTCTTCTCCTTGGCTGCACACCCAAATAATATTCCTTTACGTGCTAAGGGGTATCTAGAGAGTGGGATAGATTTAATAACTACCCTAACCCTAACGCGTACCCTAACCCTAACCCCTACCCTAACCCTAACACGTACCCTAATCCTTATCCGTACCCTAAACCGAGCCCTAACCCTAACACTAACCCTAACCCTAACCCATACCCTACGCCGTACCCAAACCCGTACCCGAATCCGTAACCTAAGCTACCCTTGACTGCTTCATCAAGCCTCTTAGACAGCCTCAACCACCATAGGGCCGACAGCAGGAGCAAGAAAAACTACAATTCTGCAGCCTGTGGACCAAAAATCACAGTTACAAGAAGATAGACAAGATGAAAAGTCAGAGGGCTATGTTCCAGATGAAGGAACAAGGACAAACCCCAGAAAAACAACTAAATGAAGTGGAGATAGGGAACCTTCCAGAAAAAGAATTCAGAATAATGATAGTGAAGATGATGCAGGACCTCGGAATAAGAATAGAGGCAAAGATTGAGAAGATGCAAGAAATGATTAACAAAGACCTAGAAGAATTAAAGAACAAACAAACAGAGATGACCAATACAATAACTGAAATGAAAACTGCACTAGAAGGAATCAATAGCAGAATAACTGAGGCAGAAGAACGGATAAGAGACCTGGAAGACAGAATGGTGGAATTCACTGCTGCGGAACAGACTAAAGAAAAAAGAATGAAAAGAAATGAAGACAGCCTAAGAGACCTCTGGGACAACATTAAACGCAACAACATTCGCATTATACGGGTCCCAGAAGGTGAAGAGAGAGAGAAAGGACCAGAGAAAATATTTGAAGAGATTATAGTTGAAAACTTCCCTAACATGGGAAAGGAAATAGCCACCCAAGTCCAGGAAGCGCAGAGATTCCCATACAGGATAAACCCAAGGAGAAACATGCCGAGACACATAGTAATCAAAGTGGCAAAAATTAAAGACAAAGAAAAATTATTGAAAGCAGCAAGGGAAAAACGACAAATAACATACAAGGGAACTCCCATAAGGTTAACAGCTGATTTCTCAGCAGAAACTCTGCAGCCAGAAGGGAGTGGCATGATATACTTAAAGTGATGAAAGGGAAGAACCTACAACCAAGATTACTCTACCCGGCAAGGATCTAATTTAGATTTGATGGAGAAATCAAAAGCTTTACAGACAAGCAAAAGCTAAGAGAATTCAGCACCACCAAACCAGCTCTACAACAAATGCTAAAGGAACTTCTCTAAGTGGGAAACACAAGAGAAGAAAAGGACCTACAAAAACAAACCCAAAACAATTAAGAAAATGGTCATAGGAACATACATATTGATAATTACCTTAAACGTGAATGGATTAAATGCCCCAACCAAAAGACATAGACTGGCTGAATGGATACAAAAACAAGACCCATATATATGCTGTCTACAAGAGACCCACTTTAGACCTAGGGACACATACAGACTGAAAGTGAGGGGATGGAAAAAGATATTCCATGCAAATGGAAATCAAAAGAAAGCTGGAGTAGCTATACTCATATCACATAAAATAGACTTTAAAATAAAGAATGTTTCAAGAGACAAGGAAGGACACTACATAATGATCAAGGGATCAATCCAAGAAGAAGATATAACAATTATAAATATATATGCACCCAACATAGGAGCACCTCAATACATAAGGCAACTGCTAACAGCTATAAAAGAGGAAATTGACAGTAACACAATCATAGTGGGGGACTTTAACACCTCACTTACACCAATGGACAGATCATCCAAAATGAAAATAAATAAGGAAACAGAAGCTTTAAATGACACAATAGACCAGATAGATTTAATTGATATATATAGGACATTCCATCCCAAAACAGCAGATTACACGTTCTTCTCAAGTGCGCATGGAACATTCTCCAGGATAGATCACATCTTGGGTCACAAATCAAGCCTCAGTAAATTTAAGAAAATTGAAATCATATCAAGCATCTTTTCTGACCACAATGCTATGAGATTAGAAATGAATTACAGGGCAAAAAAACGTAAAAAAGACAAACACATGGAGGCTTAACAATACGTTACTAAATAACCAAGAGATCACTGAAGAAATCAAAGAGGAAATAAAAAAATACCTAGAGACAAATGACAATGAAAACACGACGACCCAAAACCTATGGGATGCAGCGAAAGCAGTTCTAAGAGGGAAGTTTATAGCTATACAAGCCTACCTAAAGAAACAAGAAAAATCTCAAGTAAACAATCTAACCTTACACCTAAAGAAACTAGAGAAAGAAGAACAAACAAAACCCAAAGTTAGCAGAAGGAAAGGAATCATAAAGATCAGAGCAGAAATAAATGAAAGAGAAACAAAGAAAACAATAGCAAAGATCAATAAAACTAAAAGTTGGTTCTTTGAAAAGATAAACAAAATTGATAAGCCATTAGCCAGACTCATCAAGTAAAAGAGGTAGAGGACTCAAATCAATAATTTCAGAAATGAAAAAGAAGTTACAAAAGACACCCCAGAAATACAACACATCCTAAGAGACTACTACAAGCAACTTTATGCCAATAAAATGGACAACCTGGAAGAAATGGACAAATTTTTAGAAAGGTATAACCTTCCAAGACTGAACCAGGAAGAAACAGAAAATATGAACAGACCAATCACAAGTAATGAAATTGAAACTGTGATTAAAAATCTTCCAACAAACAAAAGTCCAGGACCAGATGGCTTCACAGGTGAATTCTATCAAACATTTAGAGAAGAGCTAACACTCATCCTTCTCAAACTCTTCCAAAAAATTGCAGAGGAAGGAACACTCCCAAACTCATTCTATGAGGCCACCATCACCCTGATACCAAAACCAGACAAAGACACTACAAAAAAAGAAAATTACAGACCAATATCACTGATGAATATAGATGCAAAAATCCTCAACAAAATTCTAGCAAACAGAATCCAACAACACATTAAAAGGATCATACACCACGATCAAGTGGGATTTATCCCAGGGATGCAAGGATTCTTCAATATACGCAAATCAATCAATGTGATACACCATATTAACAAATTGAAGAATAAAAACCATATGATCATCTCAATAGATGCAGAAAAAGCTTTTGACAAAATTCAACACCCATTTATGATAAAAACTCTCCAGAAAGTGGGCGTAGAGGGAACCTACCTCAACATAATAAAGGCCATATATGACAAACCCACAGCAAACATCATTCTCAATGGTGAAAAACTGAAAGCATTTCCTCTAAGATCAGGAACGAGACAAGGATGTCCACTCTCACCACTATTATTCAACATAGTTCTGGAAGTCCTAGCCACGGCAATCAGAGAAGAAAAAGAAATAAAAGGAATACAAATTGGAAAAGAAGAAGTAAAACTGTCAGTGTTTGTGGATGACATGATACTATACATAGAGAATCCTAAAACTGCCACCAGAAAACTGCTAGAGCTAATTAATGAATATGGTAAAGTTTCAGGATACAAAATTAATGCACAGAAATCTCTTGCATTCCTATACACTGATGATGAAAAATCTGAAAGAGAAATTATGGAAACACTCCCATTTACCATTGCAACAAAAAGAATAAAATACCTAGGAATAAACCTACCTAGGGAGACAGAAGACCTGTATGCAGAAAACTATAAGACACTGATGAAAGAAATTAAAGATGATACCAACAGATGGAGAGATATACCATGTTCTTGGATTGGAAGAATCAACATTGTGAAAATGACTCTACTACCCAAAGCAATCTACAGATTCAATGCAATCCCTATCAAATTACCAATGGCATTTTTTATGGAGCTAGAACAAATAATCTTAAAATTTGTATGGAGACACAAAAGACCCCAAATAGCCAAAGCAGTCTTGAGGCAAAAAAAATGGAGCTGGAGGAATCAGATTCCCTGACTTCAGACTATACTACAAAGCTACAGTAATCAAGACAATATGGTACTAGCACTAAAACAGAAACATAGATCAATGGAACAAGATAGAAAGCCCAGAGATTAACCCACACACCTATGGTCAACTAATCTATGACAAAGGAGGCAAAGATATACAATGGAGAAAAGACAGTCTCTTCAATAAGTGGTGCTGGGAAATCTGGACAGCTACATGTAAAAGAATGGAATTAGAATACTCCCTAACACCATACACAAAAATAAACTCAAAATGGATTAGAGACCTAAATATAAGACTGGACACTATAAAACTCTTAGAGGAAAACATAGGAAGAACACTCTTTGACATAAATCACAGCAAGATCTTTTTTGATCCACCTCCTAGAGTAATGGAAATAAAAACAAAAATAAACAAATGGGACCTAATGAAACTTCAAAGCTTTTGCACAGCAAAGGAAACCATAAACAAGACGAAAAGACAACCCTCAGAATGGGAGAAAATATTTGCAAACGAATCAACGGACAAAGGATTAATCTCCAAAATATAGAAACAGCTCATTCAGCTCAATATTAAAGAAACAAACACCCCAATCCAAAAATGGGCAGAAGACCTAAATAGACATTTCTCCAAAGAAGACATACAGACGGCCACGAAGCACATGAAAAGATGTTCAACATCACTAATTATTAGAGAAATGCAAATCAAAACTACAATGAGGTATCACCTCACTCCTGTTAGAATGGGCATCATCAGAAAATCTACAAACAACAAATGCTGGAGAGGGTGTGGAGAAAAGGGAACCCTCTTGCACTGTTGGTGGGAATGTAAATTGATACAGCCACTATGGAGAACAATATGGAGGTTCCTTAAAAAACTAAAAATAGAATTACCATATGACCCAGCAATCCCACTACTGGGCGTATACCCAGAGAAAACCGTAATTCAAAAAGACACATGCACCCGAATGTTCATTGCAACAGTATTTACAATAGCCAGGTCATGGAAGCAACCTAAATGCCCATCAACAGACGAATGCATAAAGAAGATGTGGTACATATATACAATGGAATATTACTCAGCCATAAAAAGGAACAAAACTGAGTCATTTGTGGAGAAGTGGATGGATCTAGAGACTGTCATACAGAGTGAAGTAAGTCAGAAAGAGAAAAACAAATATCGTATATTAATGCATGTATGTGGAACCTAGAAAAATGGTACAGATGAGCCGGTTTGCAGGGCAGAAGTTGAGACACAGATGTAGAGAATGGACATATGGACACCAAGGGGGGAAAACTGCAGTGGGGTGGGGATGGTGGTGTGCTGAATTGGGAGATTGGGATTGACATGTATACACTGATGTGTATCAAATTGATGCCTAATAAGAACCTGCAGTATAAAAAAACAAACAAACAAAACAACTAATACTAAACTTTCATTGGGTTATTTGTATGGAAATATGTTAATATAAATGTTTCAGACATTACATGAAATTTCTAAAAATCTTATATTTGTATTTGTATGGAAATATGTTAATATAAATGTTTCAGACATTATATGAAATTTCTAAAAATCTTATATTTGTATTTGTATGGAAATATGTATGGAAATATGTTAATATAAATGTTTCAGACATTACATGAAATTTCTAAAAATCTTAAAAAAAAAAAGATATTTCATTTCTTACCCAGTTTGGCATTATGATATGAAATTTATCAGAGACCTGTGTTTGCCAAAATGTCCTTCACATAGATCTTCTTGAAGATGGAGCACTTTTGCAATGTGTTAGAGCACAACAATAACTATCTATAAATCACATAAAGACTTAAAAGGTCACTGTTAAACATTTGATCACAATGTAAATGACAAAAGAAACAATTATTGCTCTTACATGCAACATTTAAAAATAACTAGAATTATGACTGATAACATTTTACCAGGACATACTAGATTTTTAGGAATTCCATGTAATTTAACATACTAATCAAACAGTTCTCTCTGAGATGGCTCAAGGGCCTTCTAAAGCATCTCAAAGTTAGCTGGAGATCAAAAGTACTGTTAAAATTGGCCAAACAACACTTACTCACTGAACCAAAGTAAAGATATTTCAAACAAAAATACAGATCACAGACACAGGCAAAGGAACTCACAAGCTGTCCACAATCAAAAGCAGCATTCCAAGAAAACTTTGGAGGGAGAAACCAAATCCAGGCTTGCCCTAACCCACTTCCAACAAAATCCAGCTTAGAAAATCCTGGTCATGCACAACTCTTTCCTCAGTGTTCTCTTTTCACAAATGTTCATCACCTTCTGTACCCATCTTACTTTGCCCCTTATTTTTTTCCGCATTCAGACACAGCCAGGTCTAGTACAAAGTGACTTTCTTTTCTCTTTGTACCATCAGCCTGTTACCTAGCTGCTCACTTTGTTTATTATGTAGCTTCAAAAATGCTTGAACATATGGAACTTCTTTTGTCTTTCTCTTCCTGTGACAAAATAACTCTAGCTGAAGGATAGTATAGTCATTTAGGCTACCTTTCAAAGACCACCTTTCCTCATTTTTCAAGAATGTATCCATACATTGGCCAGACAAAATTACAATAGAGTTTCATTCTTTTCTTAGTCTTAGGTTTACAACTATAGGTTGACCAGTCTGCCAGGATTTTGCCCACTGGCTATCAGATGGAACTGAAGAAGCAGCACTTCTTATGTTTGAACCATAGAACACTCACACACAGACTAAGAATAAAACAAAATCCACACCACCAATGGAAGCCTCAAACCAAAGGAACCAAAAACTAAACAGAAACCAAAAACCAAACAGCACAAGACTCAAATCAGCTTCCAAGTCTCAACTTAGCTTGTGACCTCTGTTCAAGTGATGCACCTTCCAAATGAGATTTTCTGGAATGAAAAGTCACCTAAATGGGAACCAAGGTTCCCCGAAATGTACAGGGCTAAAAGGACCTCAGAGTGCATACCAGGGGAGTTACCACACGCTGACTGAGGTGTGGCAACATCCCAAATGCTATTTTTCTGGTTCCCCAAAATAATCTCTTGGAGTAGGACATTCGGGGCAGTCCAGGATGGAGGAAGAGAGGAATGTCCTCAAGGCAAGGATGGCCTCAGCAGTTGCTAGGGTGGTCCCTCTTCCACCATCTACTCCTGCCCCAGAGTTCCAACTGCTGGGATGACTGGGGCTCGGCCTTTCCAGGCAAGGGTCCCACTTGGTCTGGCCTCTAAAGGAATTCTCCAACCCTACACTCTCTCGAAAGAGGCTGGCATGGAGAAAATCTCAGTATCCAATCAAGTCAGGGGACCCACAGGGGCCATCCCCAAGTCAGCCCCACACTGGGTACTAAATTTGATGTCGAAAACTCGACCTCTGTGCACCAGTGCCGAATCGAATCTCAGAGAGAGAGGATTGGAGGAAGTAGAAAAGAATAGCTTTACTGCTTTGGCAGCCAAAGGGGGACACAGAAAACTCGTGCCCTCAAAAACCATGCGTCCCAATGCACGAGGATCTGGTGAGGAGTTTTACAGCAATGGTTTAAGGACACAGTTTCTCCTAAGGATTAGTGTGTGTACAGGGCCTTAACTCCCTTTAATCTGGCCTCAGATGGTCTCTTGATGAGCTTCTCTGGAATGAAGAACACTAAAATCTTCTATTTTGTGGGGGTTGTAGTTTGGTAAAGAGCCCAAAGATACTCTTACGTACATCCCTTGAGGCAGAACCAGGATCCTGCCCCAAGGCTGCACTACTGTTTCTTGATGGTTCCTCCCTTGTATCTGCATCCCCTCCCTTCCCTGATTAGCAACTGTTCGAATCTGCCCTTTGGAACTCAGGGAAGGTTATGGAACCTGGAGTCTATTCCCAACAAACAGGAAACAGGAGACACAGGAAAGGCTTTCGTGCCCAGGAGCCCCACAGGGCCCTGCTCGATTTCACTACGAGACCCTGACCCTGACACTAACTATGGCCCTGAGCTGTCTAGAATGGCATGAGCTTTCCCTAAATATGAATTTCTCTCTCCCCCTAACTAAGGTCCTGATGCTGTCTCTAAGGACTGAGGCTGTCCCTAACAAAGGCCCTGATTATGTCCCTAACTATTGGCCTGAACTGTCTCTAACTAAAGCCTTGACACTGACCTTAATTAAGGTCCTTATGCTGTTCCTGAGGCCCTGAGGATGTCCTTAGCAAAGGCCCTCAGCTTATCTTTAACTGAGGCCCTGACACTCTCCCTAACTAAGGACTGAGGCTGTCTCTAACTAAGGCCCTGATTCTGTCTTTAACTAATGGCCTCACTCTTTCCCTAACAAAGGCCCTGACACAGTCCCTAACTAAAGCCCTGACACGGTCCCTAATAACATGAGCTGTCCCTCATTAGTGCCCTGATGAGGCCCATAAATGATGTACCGAAGATGGCACTAAGGTCCTGATGATGTCACTAATGACCTAAAATGTCTCTTACTAAGGCCCTCAAGTTACCTCTAACTGAAGCCCTAAAGATGTCCATAACTAAGTCCCTGACACTATCTCTAAGACCCTCAAGTTATCTTTAACTGAGGCCATGACAGTGTTCCTAACAAAGAACTTGACACTGTCTCTAACTAAGGCCCTGAGTCTGTCTTTACCTAATGGCCTCACTCTTTCCCCAACTACTCCCTGACGCTGCCCCTAACTAAGGCCCTGACAGTAGGCCTAATTGCCTGAGCTCTCTTTCACTAATACCCTGACCCTGTCCATAACTTATGCCCTGATGATGTCCCTAACGAACAGCCTGAAGTGTCTCTTACTAAGGTCCTCAAGTTTTCTCTGAGGCCCTGACACTCTCCCTAATTAAGGCCTTGACACTGTCTTTAAGTAATGGCCTGATGCAGTTCCTACCTGAGATGCTGATGCTCTCACTAAGACCCCGAAGTCTCTACCTGAGAAGCTGACACTGTCTGTAACTAATTTCCTGACTTTTTCCTTAACTAACATCCTAATTTTGTCCCTAAATAACACCCTGACACTGGTCCTAACTACGGCCCTGATGCTGACCCTATCTAAGGCCCTGATGATGTCCCTAATAGACTTAGATGTCCCTCACTGTGGTCCTGATCCTGTCCATTACTAAGGTCCTGAATATGTGCCTAAGTACGTCTCTGACCCTGTCCTAAGGCCCTGACCCTCTTCCTAACTAAGGGCCTTGACGCTGTCTCTACACAAGGCCCTGACACTGCCCCTAAATAACGGCCTGACACTGGTCCCAAGTATGGACCTGATCCTGTCCATAACTAAGCCCCTGAAGATGTCCCTCATTAAGTCTCTGACACTGCCCTTAATAAGTCCCTGACACTGTCCCTAGCTAATGGCCTAAGTTATAACTTACAAAGTCCCTAACACTATCCCCAAGACGCTGACACCCTCCCTAACTTAGGCTTTGATGCTGCCCCTTAGTGCCTAAGCGGTGACAAAATAACACCCTGATTCTATTACTAAGGCCCTGAATATATCCCTACGAATGTCTCTGAAGTGTCCCTAACTAACGGCCTAACCTGTCTCTTACTAAGGCCCTCAAGTTATCTCTGAGGGCCTGACAACACTGTCCCTAACTAAGGCCCTGTTGCTGGCCCTAACTAACGTCCTGATGCTGAACCTAACTGAGGCCCTGATGTTCTTCCTAACTAAGGCCTTGATGCCGATTCTACCTGAGGCGCTAAAACTGTCTGTGACTAATGACCTGACTCTTTCCCTAACTAACACCCTGATGCTATCCCTAATTGAGGCCCTGAAGATGTCCCTAGTACCTTTAGGTGTTCCTCAGTATCACCCTGATCCTGTCCATAACTAAGGCCCTGAATATGTCCCTAGGTAAGTCTCTGACGCCGTCCCTAACTAAGGCCCTGATGCTGTCTCTACCTCAGAACCTGACATTCTAATGTCCTGACTCTCCCTAACTAACATCCTGACGCTGCCCCTAAGTGAGGCCCTGACACTCTTCTTAACTAAGGACTTGCCACTGTCCCTACCTAAAACCCTGACACTGTCTGTAACTAATGACCGGACTCTTTCCCTAACTAACACCCTAGATTTGGCCCTAACACCCTGACACTTGCTCTAATTATGGCCATGATGCTGGCTCTAAGGCCCTGAAGATATCCCTAAGTAACAGCCTGAATTGTGTCTAACTAAGGCTCTCACGTTATCTCTAACTTAGGCCCTGACGCTGTCCCTTATAGTCTAAGCTGTCATTAAATAATGCCCCAATCCTGTCCATAACTAAGGCCCTGAGTATGTCCCTAAGTACATCTCTGATGATGTCCCTAACAGCCTGAACTGTCTCTTCAAGTTATCTCTGAGGCTCTGACACTGGCCCTTACTAAGGCCTCACCCCGGGGTTGTCCCAGGCTGCTGGGCAGTTTTCTCTTGTCCGCATCTCTAGCCAGCTGCCTGCCATTGGCCACTCTAAGGTTCTGCGATGCAGTGGTCCCACGTGGGATGTGCCTGTGTAGGCTCACCTGTGGGAGGAGAGTCATGGCCACTCCACCCTCCAGGGGACTGCAGCTCAGGGTAGGAATCTCTCAGCCAGCGTCTGGACACAGGGTTCTGTGTCCTTGTTTGTTGTAAATCCCTTGGAGTTACCTCTAACATTTTTTAAATGGATCTCCCCCTCAGCATATTTATGATTTAAATTATTTACCACATTAAAATTCAGGAATGACATTATTAGAATGAGCAGGAAGACACAGGATGCCCCCCCAATGATCTATTACTTGGAGGATTTAAAATTCTAATGAGAAAACACTCACTCTCCTCATCTTCTTGGGTGTCAGCACAAGGCGGGAATCAGCTGCATTCTTTATTTATCCCTCTGGTTTTCCAGAACCTTTCCTTCGAGGAGAAATCTCTGGGCTCTGCGGGAACTCTGAGTGGTGACCATCAGGTAAATCTGAGACTGAAAAGCAAGAGGAAAAGAGAGAGGGGAGGAGATGAGGATCGGTGGTGGGGAGAAGCAGGGGCATCCACGTTCAATCTCAGGCTGAGAGTCTGGGTTAGTCTCCAACGAAGCTAAGGACCACCAGGATCTGGCCCCACTGGCCTTGTCACCTGGTATGGGGATTGGGGACAGCCAAACAACCATGGCCACTTTCAAAGAAATAAAGAAGGTGGGAGGGCACCCCGAGAGCCAGACTGAAAATGGTCATGCTGTGAAATAATAAGATGCCCTTTTCAGAAAAGTGAAGATGGTTCTCTTGGTTCTCAAAGACTTGCAAATACTCTGTGTCCTTCTAGAGGCATGCTGAAGGCTTCAGCCTTTGAGGGCAGTAATGGGAGTGCATCTGGGCTCAAGACCATCCAGCGCTCACTCCTTGAGGGTGCAGAGGATGACCAGTGTCCACCCCTCGGGTGCTGTGGGGCCTGAGATCCCCTGATCACCGAGGACGGGTGGGGCCGCACAGACACTCCACTGGACCACCGGGGGCTTGGCTGGTGGGCTACAGTCCTTTATCAGATACATGGTTTACAAACATCTTGTGCCATTTTGCATGGTGGATTATCTTATTCCTTGCTCCTTTTATACACAACTGTTTTTCATTTTGAGGAAGTCCAATTCATCTATTTTGTCCTTTGTTGTTTGTGCTTTTGGTAGATCTAAGAAATCATGACTAAATCCAAGGTCATGAAGATTTACTCTCATGTTTTCTTCTACGAGTTTTACAATTTTGGTTCTTGCATCTAGGCCTTTGGTCCATTTTGCATTGATTTTTGTATACGGGGTGAGGGGAGGTAAGGATCCAAGTTTATTCTTCTGCATGTGGGTATCCAGTCGTTCCAGAACCTGTGCTAACTGTTTGGGAGAAAATACATGCAAATGATGCGACCAACAAGGGCCTAATTCTAAAATATACAAACAGCTCATACAACTCAAAAAAGAAAAAAAAATCAAAAAATAAGCAGAAGGTCTAAATAGACATTTCTCCAAAGACATACAGTTGGCCAATAGGCACATGAGAAGATGCTCCACATCGCTAGTTATTAGAGAATGCAAATCAAAACTACAGTGAGTTATCACCTCATAGTGGTCAGAATGGCCATCATTAAAATGTCTATAAATAAATGCTGGAGGGGGTGTGGAGAAAAGGGAACCCTCCTACACTACTGGTGGGAATGTAAATTGATGCAGCCACTATGGAAAACAGTATGGAGGTTCCTCAAAAACTAAAAATAGAATTACCATATGAACCAGCAATCCCACTCCTGGACACATATCCAGACAAAACTATAATTCGAAAAGATACATGCACCCCAGTATTCACAGCAGCACTATTCACAATAGCCAAGACATGGAAGCAACCTGAATGTCCCTCAACAGATGAATGGATATAGAAGATGTGATACATATATACAATGGAATATTACTTAGCCATAAAACAGAATGAAATAATGCCATCTGCAGCTACATGGAAGGGCCTAGAGATTATCATACAAAGTGAAGTAAGGCAGACAGAGAACGACAAATACCATATGATATCACTTATATGTGGATTATAAAATGAGACCCAAATGAACCTATCTACAGAACAAAAACCGACTCACAAATATAGAAAACAGACTTGTGGTTGTCAAGGGGAAGACAGGGGAGAGGGATGGATTGGGTGTTTGGGATTAGTAGATGCAAACTATTATATATAGGATGGATAAACAAGGTCTTACTGTACAGCACAGGGAACTATATTCAATACACTGTAATAAACCATAATGAAAAAAATATGAAAAATATGTATATATGTATGTATATATATATATATATATGAATCACTTTGTTGTACAGCAGAAATTAACACAACATTGTAAATCAACTATACTTCAGTATCAATTAGTTTGAAGGCACTTTTATAAATTAGGCCTTATTTCTCTTGTCCTTTCATCCTGGGACAAATGTATAACAGAAACTAACCTGGATTACTCCAGGATGAATTCATATCACACAGAACTTTAATTGTTGAACAAACCATTAATACCAGTTACACCATGGGATGTCCTGATCCAATATGAAGTTTGTAAACCTTGTATCAAACCTGCAGAATGCACTAAATTTCGAAATTCAAACTGCAATGAAGCCAACTATCCCATGACTTCTCCACAACTAGTTATACAACATCAATTGGAAACCATATACAATCAAATGAATGTAGACAGAAACAACTATAGCCTTCTTTTTTTTCCTTTTAGATGAAGACGGTATTTAAGGTGATATCTTGGGCTGTTCCAGGATGTTACTCAATTTCCTGGGTATCTCCCATGCACACAGGAGGTACACATGTTAGTTAACTTGTTTGTGCACCTATATGAAGGTAGTTAATACCACAAAACTGTATACATAAAAAGAATTAAATGTTAAAGTCATGTTTTGTATTTTTAATGACAATGAAAAAAAGTGTAGTGCTGATATTTGTTACAAAAATGAACATTAAAAACATTCTTAGTGAAAAAAAGCCATACAGAAAAGGCAACCTAGATCCCATGCTCATCTTGTCTGCTTCAAATCCATCAAGGCTGTCCAAATGAGGGGGAAACTCAGTAATGGTTCCAGAAAAAGAAAACTGGATCAGGATGGAAAAAGACATTTTCATACAGTTGGGACAGCAGGTGAAAGTTGAAGTGGGGCTGAGTATTAAATTATAATGTAGACATCAGGATTTCCTCATTTAGGGGTTATGTGCTGGTTCCTTGGGCAAAACACACTGAGCATTTTGTGTGAGGTGGCAAATGTGAGTACTTTTGGCCATTACTGAAACTTTTCTGTACATTTTAAATTACTGGTAAGTAAATTACTTTTCTAGACAACCGTGTCAGTATCATGCCAGAAAATCAGACAAGACAGACATCAAATTTTGTTATAGAGGCCAAGACTTACCCAGACCAAGTTCAACCAAAGTTGTGATACTTATTTCCCTTATAGGAGTCCACATGGTATTAAGAGGCACCGTGGGAAGAGTATATTAGTAGCTACCATGTCTTGGGTCCTGTGGATTACCTGGGGTGCAGTAGAAACTGTGAGATTTTAGTATTGCAATTTTTCACATTACTTCAAAAAATATGTTAAAAAATAAATTCAGTAAAGTTGCAAAATATGGAATCAATATACACAAATCAGTTTTGTTTCTATACACTAATAATGAACACCAACAAGAAAAATTAAGAAAACAATCCCATTTTCAATTCCATCAAAAAGAACAAACTATTTAGGAATAAATTTAGCCAAGGGCATGAAAGACCTATACTCAGAAAACTATAAAGCACTGATAAAGAAATTGAAGACACAATAGAAAACAATATTCCATGCTCATGCATCAGAAAAATTACAATTATTAAAATGTTTATTCTATCCAAAGCCATCAACAAACAGTGCCAGGAAAACTAGATACCAGACCCCAAAGAACGACACTGGTCACCATCTACACTGCACATAAAACTAACTAAAAGTGCACAGTATTCCACATTAAACCCTTTCTCTCCTGAGTCCCCTGAAGAAGCACCCCACCCACCCAGCAGTCAGCTGCACAGGAAGATTCTCCACACTTGCTCGTTTTTTCCTCTTGTGGAGTCTCCTCACCAGTGGTTCCTGAGAAAACCCAGCTGCTGTCAGTGTGGACAATGCCTCATGGTCCAGAAGCCTAAGCCCTGACAGGAGACAAAGCTCCTGTCTGCTTGTCACAGAGCAAAGTCTGTGGGCAGGGTGCACCTGTGCCCCCAGGGTCAAACAGGTGGGTTCAGCGCCCCCTGTGGGACGTCAGAGAAGAGCCGGGAGCGCCGCACTCACAAACCCAGAGGCCTCATCCGGAAGGCAGTTCTGCTGTATATACTAAGTTTGGAAATCCAAACTGAAATGGAGCCAAGTATCTCACTGTATCTTCTCAAAAGATGGTTAAGGAGCAATTAATTACAAACCATATGTAATGAAATGAATGTAGACACAAACTTTACAACTTAAACCAAAATTCACTCAAAATTGCCCATAGACGAATTTAAATTACCAAACTATAAAAAATCCTAGAAAAAAAAATAATCTACATGACTTTGGGTCTGGTGACCTTATTCAGAAAACCGGAAGACAAACCACAAACTGCAAGAAACTATTTCCAAAGCACATATCTGATAAAGGATTTGTACTCAAATTATGCCAACGCCATTAAAATTTGGTAAAGATTGAAACACACACGTGGCCCAAGAAGATAAACAGGCAGTAAATAAGCATACAAGAATATACTCAAGATGCTGGTGGAATGCATGTACAACCAACTTTGGAAGACAGTTTGGCAATTTTTTCCAAATCTAAAAAGTCTCACCTTAGGATCCAAGAAGTGTACCACTTGTATTTAGACAACTGCTTTAAAAAACTGTGTTCAAACCCAAACTAGCATCAAGTAATGTACAGCAGCTCTATCCATAATGGCTAAAAACTTAAAGATATCAGGATGTCCTTCTGTAGGTGAATTCATAAACAAATTAGGGCACATACATGTCAAGGAGAGCAGAATACACCACCCCAAAATATGCCCATTTGACAAAAGGATTATTTTGGACTGATTAATAAGAAAGAGCAGACCCAGGAGAATCTTTCAAAGCCCAGTAGAAAATGCCCTTTTATGAGGTAAATTTACATTTATTAAGGATATCTCCATTTGTAAGGGTTTGTCCCTCTCTGGACCAGGAATTGAATGATGACTAAATATCAAGAAAAGCTTGTTGGGACTTCCCTGCTGGTCCAGTGGCTAAGGCTCCATGCTCCCAATGCAGGGGGCCAGGGTTCAACTCCTGGTCATAGAACTAGATACCGCATGCTGCAACTAAGAGCCCACATGCCGCAACTAAAGATTCCACAGGCCGCAACTAAGACCTGGCACAGCCAAATAAATAAATGTTTTTTATAAAAAATCCTTGTCAATGAAATAGGCCTGGATGTAAATCTGTGTAACAACCATACCCTTGTTTACTGTGCTTTGCCTAATAACCTCCTTTAAATGGCTTCTTCCATTCCCTAACATCTTTCTTTTGTTCTCAGCAGAAGATAGCATTTAAGCTAACGGCTTGGGCCAATTCAGGGAGTGACTCAGTTTTCCTAGGTATCTTTCAAGTATACAGGAGGTATGCATGGTATATATTAAACTTCTGATTGTTTTCTCTAGTTCCTCTCTTTTTCATTACAAGGGAGATCTCAATAAAGAACATAGAAGGGTAGAGGGAAAATTATTTTTCCTCTAATATACATGCAATGCAATAGTATTCAGAGATATAAAGGAATGGACCATCAACCCGTGCAAAAAAAAAATAGATACATCTAACTTACATTGCTAAGTGAAAGAATCCAGTCTGAAGTGCTACACACTGTATGGCCTCATTTATATGACATTCTAGAAAAGGCAAAACTGACATGGTAAACAATGTATAGAATATGTGGTTGAAATAGTCCATATGATACTTTAGTGGTGAATACCTGTCACTATGCATTTGTCTATACCCACAGATTTTTACAACCCAACAAGTAAATTACAATCTATTCAAACTTAGCTGCTTAGGATATGGGAGTGTCAAAGACTGGAATACAGAATGTAACAAAGAATCTGATTCAGAAATGTATGAAAAAACTCACTGTTGGTAGTGGGACAAATGGGTTGACCTAAGTTAACTTTGGAAATGTACAGAATCTGTAGGCCAAAGACAAAATGTGTCATACATACACAGTGGACTCTATGTTCTTTCCATGAGGGGTAGTAGCTAATACTACTGAAACTACTATATCAGTAATTGAATGGAACAAGCACTGAATTTAATAAATGACAAATGGTGGAAGCCAGGTTTCTTACCACTGGAGTGTGAAGTTACAGTCAAACAAAGGGAGAAGGTTACAATATCCATGTCATAACAGATCCGGTTGGAGATATCAGTATAAACTCTCTTTAGCCTGCACATAGTTCCACATGGAAATCTTTATAATTATGTGTGTATGCATAGGCTGGGATACTTGCATATATTTCCATGCACTGTCAGCTGAGCATATTTAGCTCCCACATGTACGTTTTTAATACCATTCTCTAATAAAAGGAACAAGGGCTCTTTGAAGAAAGGGCTGATACTAGGACTGAGACAGTAAATATATGAAGCAGGATAATCTTAAAATATCAGAAAGTAAAGAAGTACCAAAAATTTTAAAAACCCACAAAAGAGAAATTATGTAAAATGAAAACAGGAGCAAATGGAAAAAGCTCTCAACAGCCAAAGCAAGAATTAGCTAAGCAGTCTTAAAATGTAGCACTGGATTATAACCAAAAGTTTACAATAATTATTCACGTGCCCAAACTGGTAAAAATAAATTACATAGTTTTTGATGAACGGTGTTAAAAAGAAATCTCCTATGCAGAAAGCTTCTAAGCAATTTATATAGCCACTCAGCTGTCCATCAAGGATGTGAAGCTAACCCCTCTCTCCTCAAGTGTGGGTTCTGCATTATGACTTCCTCCTAAATAAGACACACAGGATGGACATGGGAAAAAATTAACTTCACTGTGGGAACACTTGACAAACACTACCTCAGCTAGGTGACCAAAGTTGAGAATATAAGTGAGAAGTTCCCTTGAGAGACTGTCCTCTTGACATACAGTGAAGAGGAAGCACTTCACCTCTGTGATCTGCTTTTTCAAAGCCAAGTCTAACCACAACAAAAACACCAAGCAAATCCCAGTGCCCGGCAGTCTATAAAATACCTGACCAGTCCTCCTCCACACTGTCAAGGTCATGGAAACAAGGAGAGTCTGAGCAACTGTCAAAGCCCAGAAGAGACTAAATAGATATGATGACCCCATGTCCTTTGAAATCCTGGAACAAGGAAAGGTATAACAAAGGGAACATGAATAGGGACTTCGGTTAATAATAGAGTATCAATATTTGTTCATTATTTGTCATGATTCTGTAGAAAATTAGACAGGAAAAATTAAACGTCAAATAAGAGAAACCTACTGTAACAAACTGGAAATCTAGAAGAAACAGGTGATTTCTTTGTAAAAACACATTACCAAAATGAACACTAAATTAAGGAAAATACAAAAAGACCAATTAATCACTGAGGAACCTCTTCCCCATACTGGTTATCCTATCACTGTCCCAGGGTTTCCCTCTCCCGGGACAGGGAAGGAACAGAGGCAGAGCTGTTTGGCAGCTCCACTAATATCTGGTCCCACCCAGAATCTTCATCTCCCCCAGCCATGCCTACCCAGTGAGGACACCTGAGGAAGGATCAGGGATTATTGATTCAGATGTATCAACTACGAATTTTTCTTTTCCCAACGACTGGACACACTTACTGAAGTAAAATAAGTTAGTATTTATTGTAAGGGTAGAAATAAATTAATACTTGCAAGTGGCAAGTTAAAGAATGGGTTTGGACCTGGTAGTTCCAGTGGCTCACACTATCTCAGTGTGACCTTGCTTCTCTCCAAAACTTTGTCCTGCTCAGTGCCTTTGGGGGACCCCATTCACAGGCACAGGCTCTCTCATTGCCCTTGGGCCAACAGCAATTCTAGGCTGACAACCACTCACCATCCATTTTCCAAGAAAGAGTTTCTCCTTTTCTTGGGTTCCAAGAAAGTCATGGTTTTAAATGCCTTTGATCTGGCTTGGGTTGCATTCTCATCCTTGACCCATCACCAGGAGATGGAAAATGGGACTGACTAGGTATGGGTTGTAAACCCATCTTCAAGCTGGGTGGAACATGGGGTCATCCTTCTGCAACTGTTTGGACTGGAAGCAGGTGAGATGTAATTCCCAAAGGAAAACTGAGGCACTTGGGCCTGAGAACAGATGCTGGCTGGCAGAAAGCAACAGATTCTAAGTCAATGACAGCTCACTGCACAGCACAGAATCTGACACCAAAGGAAGAAAGGGGTTCAACTCAGGGTCAGGGGCTGCAGCTACTCATCCAGTGCTCTTACTGTCCTCCCAAGACTGCAAGAAGTTCTTTCACTTGCTGACAAGTCAGAATCGTTGGTGGTGGTAAACTCAAGTCTCTTTCCTTGGGCATCAGGTCCTCACATCTCAGAGGTGGGCCCAAAACAGCCCATGTGCCCTCAGAAGACACACAGACCTCATTCCTGCCCCTGAGAGGTGGGAGCCCTTGAGTTATGCCATCTCCCTGGCCATATTAATTGCCCATCCCTGAAAAACAATACTGCTCATTTTCCAGTTTCTTCTCTCTCATTTACTAAGTGAAGAAACCAAATGCTAGGGTGGTAAGGAAACTCTTGTGCAATGAAGTAATGGGAGGCTCAAGAATTATTCCATGCCATGGAACCCATAATTGGCAGGCTTTCCAGAGGCCACATGGATGCACATGGCTCTCCAAGACAATGCAGTGTCACTGTGAACCTCCCATTGTGAGGTCCAGGTGCTCCCATATCTTTGATTCTTAATGAATATGAATGTCAAAAGTTTCTAACGACTGAAAGGACAAAGGATTTCAGGGCCATGGTCTCCTGTATGGTTGTTGTGTCAGGGACACATTCCAATGTTTAGAGGATTATTACTTCTCTTGGCAGCCTATGAGGCTGTGAGGGGGAGGCCTTTTTCTCAACCACATGGATGTTGGTAGTTGAAACTTCTCAAAGGAATGTGTACACTGCCTAGGTAGCTGTTGAATTGCCCGGCATCACGGTCAGCTCTGTAACTATACATGAGGGCCTGGCAATGCCCAGGCTGGACTGAGCTAGAGGACCACAGATGCCTGCCTGGATAGTCAGAGGTCAAGGGCTGTCCTGCCTGAGACCTGATCATCTATTTGTGCCCGCTCAGATGGGACAAAGGATGCCTCCAGTGTCAGGAGGGCCCCACCAACCCTTAAGAAGGCAACATCTGGGGGCTGGCAGGTCACTGCACCCAGTCCTGTATAAATCCACACATGTCCACTGAGTGCCCTGCTGTCTGGGCTGTGCTGGAAACTGGGGCTGCCCAGGCAGAGTAGGGCCAGCATCACACTTCCCAGGTAGGAGGGCAGAAGGAAACCATGCATGACTTCTGACACCCTCCCCAATCCTTGACAGAGGTTGAGTTGGGTAAGAAACAGTCCGAGACAAGAACAGACATTTCATTCTTCTCTCAGAGCCCAGGACTGAGGGAAGGGAGGCCAGAAAAACAGTTATTGACCTCAGCTCCCTGACTCCTGTCTGACCCTGGGCAAGTCCTATCCATTCTGGAGGCTTCAGAGAGAGGGAGAGGGGAGGGCAATGAGGGCCAATTGTGCTTAAACATAACTCTAACCTTTACCCTAAGAACCCTAACTTCTAACCTTAACCCCCTAACAACCCTAGCCCCAGACCCGTAGACCCTCGCCCCTGACCCCTAAACTCTAATCCCCGACCCTGACCCTTTAACCACAACCCTCTACCACGACTCTCCAACAATGGCCCATAACCCTAAACCATGGCCCCTGAACCCTCACACTGACTCAACCCAAGACCTAAAGCCTGGCCTAGTGGGTGCCGAAGGATGACTGTATGAACTCTCAAATAAACCAAGGAATTAAATCTTCTTGACCATGAATTTAGCAATGGTTTCTTAGATTTGACAGTAAAGCATAAGAAATGAAAGGAAAAAATAGACAAATTGGATTTCCTCAAAATTACAAACCTTTGTGCATCAAAAGAGGCTATCCAGAAAGTAAAAAGACGGCCCACAGAATGGAAGACAATATTGGCACGTTGTATATCTGATAAGACTCTTTACCTAGAATATACCCAGGACTTTTACAACTCATCAACAAAAAGACAAACAATAAAATTTTTGAAACAGACAAATGGCTTGCATGGACTGCTCTTCAGGCAAGACATAGAAATGGTCAACAAGGAAATGAAAAAAGATGTCAAACATCAGTAGTCATGATGAAAATGCAAATTAAAGCCACGATGTGATGCCCCTTCACACACACTAGAATAAAAATAAATTTTTAAATATATAAATAAAAATAACAAATGTTGGCAACAATGTAGAGTAATTAGAACCCTTAAAAGTTACTTGTGGAGATGTACAATGGTGCAGTCTATATGTACAAAACTTTAGCATTTACTCAAAAATATAAAATATAATTACCATGTGGTTCAACAACTCCACTCCTAGACATATTCCCAAAAAATTGAAAACAGGTGTTCAAACAAAAACTTGTTCACCAATTATTAATAGCAGCACTGTTCACAGTAGCCCAAGGTAGAAAAGATTTAAATGTCCATCAGCAGGTAAATGGATAAGCAAAATAAGGTAGACACATAAGCTGCATTATTCTGTCATATAAAGGAATAAAGTAAAATTATACAGCCACTGTGGAAAACTGTATGGTGGCTCCTCAAAAACATGGAAAATGTATGATCCCTTGATTCCACTCCAGGGTGTACACCCAAAATATTAGAAAGCAAGGACTGGAACAGATATCTGTACCCCATATTCATAGCAACATTATTCACAATAACCAAAAGGTGGAAGCAACACAACACATCCTTCAACAGATGAATGGATAAGTACAGTGTAGTATATACACAATGGAATATGACTCAACCTTTAAAACTAAGGTAATTCTCACACATGCTACAATGTGATGAACCTTGAAGTTATTATGCTAAGTGAAACAAGCCAGACACAGAAAGGACAAACGTTCTATGATTCCACTAGTATGAGGTATCCAGATAAGTCAAATTCAAAGACAAAGTAGAATAAGGTTGCCAGAGGTTGAGGTGAGTTAGTGTTTAATGGCTATGGTTTCACATGGGGAAAATAAAGTTCTGGAGATGGATGGTGAAGATATTTTTACAACAATGTGAATGTAGTTAACGCCATAGCACTGTACACTTAAAAATGGTTTAAATGGGTCTTCCCTCGTGGCACAGTGGTTAAGAATCCGCCTGCCAATGCAGGGGACACGGGTTCAAGCGCTGGTCCTGGAAGATCCCGCATGCCGTGGAGCAACTAAGCCCATGCGCCACAAATACAGAGCCTGTGCTCTAGAGCCCGTGCTCCGCAAGAGAAGCCACCGCAATGAGAAGCCTGCACACAGCAACTAAGAGTAGCCTCCGCTGGCCGCAACTAGAGAAAGCCTGCACACAGCAACAAACACCCGACACAGCCAAAAAATAAAATAAAATAATTTTTTTAAAAAAGCTTTAAAAAATGGTTTAAGTGGTAAATGTTATGTGTTTTTAATCACAATGGAAAAATGAATGAAATAATGATCAATGTTACAATGTGGATAAACATTGAAAACTTCCTAAGTGAAAGAAGCCATACAGAAAAACCACCCAGATCATGCTCATCTTGTACACTTTAAATCCAGCAAGGTTTTCAAAGTGAGGAAAAGCCCCAGTGATGGTTCCAAGAAAAGAAAACTGGATTCGAATGGAAAAATACGTTTCCACAAAGCTGGGGCAGCTGGTGAAAGTTGAAGCAGGTCTGGGGATAAGATTATAATGTGGAAACCATAATTATTCCCCATTTTGGGGTTATGTGCTGGTTCCCTGGGAGAGTGGCCCTCCAACTCTCACAGGGTAAAACAAACTGGTGTATTTTGTGAATGTGGAAAACTTGATACTGCTATTTGAAGTTTTGTATACACTTGAAATTTACTAGAAAATAAAGTGCTTATCAAACAACCATGTCGTACCACGCCAGAAATACAGACATCAAACTTTGTTATAGAGGCCAAGCTCTACCCAGATCCAGCTCACCCACAGTGGTGATGCCAATCACCCTTGTAGGAGGCCACATACTACAAGAGGCACCGTGGGAAGATTATATTGGGAGACACTATGTCTTGGGTGCTGTGGATGACCTAGATGTAGTTGAAACAGTGGGATTTCTGAATTCTAGTTTTCCACATTCAATCAACAAAAAACTGTTACAACTAAAAAATGAATTCAGTAAAGCTGCAGGATACAAAAGAAAGAAAAATCAATGCACAAAAATCATTTGTGATTCTATACACTGATAATGAACCATCAGAAAAAGAATTTAAAAAAAATCCCACTTACAATTGCATCCAAAAAGATAACTAGGAGTAAATTTAACCAAGGACGTGAAGGACCTGCACAATGAAAACTGGAAGACACTGATAAAGGAAACTGAACAGACAAAAATAAATGGAAAGATACCCCGTGCTCATGGGTAAAAAGAATAGTGTGAAAATATGCATTCTAAGGTGGGACTTCCCTGGCCATCCAGGGGTTGGGACTCTGCGCTCCCACTGCAGGGGGCGCAGGTTCGATCCCTGGTTGGGGAACTAAGATCCCGCATCCTGCATACCACATGGTGTGGCCCAATTTTTTTTTTTTTAACATCTTTATTGAAGTATAATTGCCTTACAATGGTGTGTTAGCTTCTGCTTTATAACAAAGTGAATCAGTTATACATATACAATATGTTCCCATTTCTCTTCCCTCTTGCATCTCCCTCCCTCCCACCCTCCCCATCCCATCCCTCTAGGTGGTCACAAAGCACCGAGCTGATCTCCCTGTGCTATGCGGCTGCTTCCCACTAGTTATCTATTTTACATTTGGTAGTGTATATATGTCCATGACACTCTCTTACCCTGTCACATCTCACCCCACCCCTCCCCATATCCTCAAGTCCATTCTCTAGTAGGTCTGTGTCTTTATTCCCGTCTTGCCACTAGGTTCTTCATGGCCTTTTTTTTTCCCTTAGATTCCGTATATATGAGTTAGCATACTGTATTTGTTTTTCTCTTTCTGACTTACTTCACTCTGTATGACAGACTCTAACTCCATCCACCTCATTACAAATACCTCCATTTCATTTCTTTTTATGGCTGAGTAATATTCCATTGCATATATGTGCCACATCTTCTTTATCCATTCATCTGTCGATGGACATTTAGATTGCTTCCATGTCCTGACTATTCTAAATAGAGCTGCAATGAACATTTTGGTACATGACTCTTTTTGACCTATGGTTTTCTCAGGGTATATGCCCAGTGGTGGGATTGCTGGGTCGTATGGTAGTTCTATTTGTAGTTTTTTAAGGAACCTCCATACTGTTCTCCATAGTGGCTGTATCAATTTACATTCCCACCAACAGTGCAAGAGTGTTCCCTTTCCTCCACACCCTCTCCAGCATTTATTGTTTCTAGATTTTTTGATGATGGCCATTCTGACCGGTGTGAGATGATATCTCATTGTAGTTTTGATTTGCATTTCTCTAATGATTAATGATGTTGAGCATTCTTTCATGTGTCTGTAGGCCATCTGTATATCTACTTTGGAGAAATGTCTATTTAGGTCTTCGGCCCATTTTTGGATTGGGTTGTTCGTTTTTTTGTTATTGAGCTGCATGAGCTGCTTGTAAATCTTGGAGATTAATCCTTTGTCAGTTGCTTCATTTGCAAATATTTTCTCCCATTCTGATGGTTGTCTTTTGGTCTTGTTTATGGTTTCCTTTGCTGTGCAAAAGCTTTTAAGTTTCATTAGGTCCCATTTGTTTATTTGTGTTCTTATTTCCATTTCTCTGGGAGCTGGGTCAAAAAGAATCTTGCTGTGATGTATGTCATAGAGTGTTCTGCCTATGTTTTCCTCTAAGAGTTTGATAGTGTCTGCCCTTACACTTAGGTCTTTAATCCATTTTGAGTTTATTTTTGTGCATGGTGTCAGGGAGTGTTCTAATTTCATACTTTTACATGTACCTGTCCAATTTTCCCAGCACCACTTATTGACGAGGCTGTCTTTTCTCCACTGTATATGCTTGCCTCCTTTATCAAAAATAAGGTGCCCATATGTGTGTGGGTTTATCTCTGGGCTTTCTATCCTGTTCCATTGATCTATATTTCTGTTTTTGTGCCAGTACCACACTGTCTTGATTACTGAAGCTTTGTAATATAGTCTGAAGTCAGGGAGCCTGATTCCCCCAGCTCCATTTTTCGTTCTCAAGATTGCTTTGGCTATTCAGGGTCTTTTGTGTTTCCATACAAATTGTGAAATTTTTTGTTCTAGTTCTGTGAAAAATGCCAGTGGTAGTTTGATAGGGATTGCATTGAATCTGTAGATTGCTTTGGGTAGTAGAGTCATTTTCACAATGTTGATTCTTCCAATCCAGGAACATGGTATATCTCTCCATCTATTTGTATCATCTTTAATTTCTTTCATCAGTGTCTTATAATTTTCTGCATACAGGTCTTTTGTCTCCTTAGGTAGGTTTATTCCTAGATATTTTATTCTTTTTGTTGCAATGGTAAATGGGAGTGTTTTCTTAATTTCACTTTCAGATTTTTCGTCATTAGTGTATAGAAATGCAAGAGATTTCTGTGCATTAATTTTGTATCCTGCTACTTTACCAAATTCATTGATTAGCTCTAGGAGTTTTCTGGTAGCATCTTTAGGATTCTCTATGTATAGTATCATGTCATCTGCAAATAGTGACAGCTTTACTTCTTCTTTTCCGATTTGGATTCCTTTTATTTCTTTGTCTTCTCTGATTGCTGTGGCTAACACTTCCAAAACTATGTTGAATAATAGTGGTGAGAGTGGGCAACCTTGTCTTGTTCCTGATCTTAGTGGAAATGGTTTCAGTTTTTCACCATTGAGGACAATGTTGGCTGTGGGTTTGTCATATATGGCCTTTATTATGTTGAGGAAAGTTCCCTCTATGCCTACTTTCTGCAGGGCTTTTATCATAAATGGGTGTTGAATTTTGTCGAAAGCTTTCTCTGAATCTATTGAGATGATCATATGGTTTTTCTCCTTCAGTTTGTTAATATGATGTATGACATTGATTGATTTGCGTATATTGAAGAATCCTTGCATTCCTGGGATAAACCCCACTTGATCATGGTGTATGATCCTTTTAATGTGCTGTTGGATTCTGTTTGCTAGTATTTTGTTGAGGATTTTTGCATCTATGTTCATCAGTGATATTGGCCTGTAGTTTTCTTTCTTTGTGACATCTTTGTCTGGTTTTGGTATCAGGGTGATGGTGGCCTCGTAGAATGAGTTTGGGAGTGTTCCTCCCTCTGCAATATTTTGGAAAAGTTTGAGAAGGATAGGTGTTAGCTCTTCTCTAAATGTTTGATAGAATTCACCTGTGAAGACATCTGGTCCTGGGCTTTTGTTTGTTGGAAGGTTTTTAATCACAGTTTCAATTTCAGTGCTTGTGATTGGTCTGTTCATATTTTCTATTTCTTCCTGGTTCAGTCTCGGCAGTTTGTGCATTTCTAAGAATCTGTCCATTTCTTCCAGGTTGTCCATTTTATTGGCATAGAGTTGCTTGTAGTAATCTCTCATGATCTTTTGTATTTCTGCAGTGTCAGTGGTTACTTCTCCTTTTTCATTTCTAATTCTATTGATCTGAGTCTTCTCCCTTTTTCTCTTGATGAGTCTGGCTAATGGTTTATCAATTTTGTTTATCTTCTCAAAGAACCAGCTTTTAGTTTCATTGATTTTTGCTATTGTTTCCTTCATTTCTTTTTCATTTATTTCTGACCTGATCTTTATAATTTCTTTCCTTCTGCTGGCTTTGGGGTTTTTTTGTTCTTCTTTCTCTAATTGCTTTAGGTGCAAGGTTAGGTTGTTTATTCGAGATGTTTCCTGTTTCTTGAGGTAGGCTTGTATTGCTATAAACTTCCCTCTTAGCACTGCTTTTGCTGCGTCCCATAGGTTTTGGGTCGTCGTATCTCCATTGTCATTTGTTTCTAGGTATTTTTTGATTTCCCCTTTGATTTCTTCAGTGATCACTTCGTTATTAAGTAATGTATTGTGTAGCCTCCATGTGTTTGTATTTTTTACAGATCTTTTCCTGTAATTGATATCTAGTCTCATAGCGTTGTGGTCGGAAAAGATACTTGATACGATTTCAATTTTCTTAAATTTACCAAGGCTTGATTTGTGACCCAAGATATGATCTATCCTGGAGAATGTTCCATGAGCACTTGAGAAAAATGTGTATTCTGTTGTTTTTGGATGGAATGTCCTATAAATATCAATTAAGTCCATCTTGTTTAATGTATCATTTAAAGCTTGTGTTTCCTTATTTATTTTCATTTTGGATGATCTGTCCATTGGTGAGAGTGGGGTGTTAAAGTCCCCTACTATGATTGTGTTGCTGTCAATTTCCCCTTTTATGGCTGTTAGTATTTGCCTTATGTATTGAGGTGCTCCTATGTTGGGTGCATAAATATTTACAATTGTTATGCCTTCCTCTTGGATCGATCCCTTGATCATTATATAGTGTCCTTCTTTGTCTCTTGTAATAGTCTTTATTTTAAAGTCTATTTTGTCTGATATGAGAATTGCTACTCCAGCTTTCTTTTGATTTCCATTTGCATGGAATATCTTTTTCCATCCCCTCACTTTCAGTCTATATGTGTCTCTAGGTCTGAAGTGGGTCTCTTGTAGACAGCATATATATGGGTCTTATTTTTGTATCCATTCAGTCAGCCTGTGTCTTTTGGTGGGAGCATTTAATCCATTTACATTCAAGGTAATTATCGATATGTATGTTCCTATTCCCATTTTCTTAAATGTTTTGGGTTTGTTATTGTAGGTGTTTTCCTTCTCTTGTGTTTCTTCCCTAGAGAAGTTCCTTTAGCATTTGTTGTAAAGCTGGTTTGCTGGTGCTGAACTCTCTCAGCTTTTGCTTGTCTGTAAAGGTTTTAATTTCTCCATCGAATCTGAATGAGATCCTTGCTGGGTAGTGTAATCTTGGTTGTAGGTTTTTCTCCTTCATCACTTTAAGTACATCCTGCCACTCCCTTCTGGCTTGCAGAGTTTCTGCTGAAAGATCAGATGTTAACCTTATGGGGATTCCCTTGTGTGTTATTTGTTTTTTTCCCTTGCTGCCTTTAATATGTTTTCCTTATATTTAATTTTTGACAGTTTGATTAATATGTGTCTTGGTGTGTTTCTCCTTGGGTTTATCCTGTATGGGACTCTCTGTGCTTCCAGGACTTGATTAACTATTTCCTTTCCCATATTAGGGAAGTTTTCAACTATAATCTCTTCAAATATCTTCTCAGTCCCTTTCTTTTTCTCTTCTGCTTCTGGGACCCCTATAATTCGAATATTGGTGCGTTTAATGTTGTCCCAGAGGTCTCTGAGACTGTCCTCAGTTCTTTTCATTCTTTTTTCTTTATCCTGCTCTGCAGTAGTTATTTCCACCATTTTATCTTCCAGGTCACTTATCCTTTCTTCTGCCTCAGTTATTCTGCTATTGATCCCATCTAGAGTATTTTTAATTTCATTTATTGTGGTTTTCATCATTGCTTGGTTCCTCTTTAGTTCTTCTACGTCCTTGTTAAATGTTTCTTGCATTTTGTCCATTCTATTTCCAAGATTTTGGATCATCCTTACTATCATTATTCTGAATTCTTTTTCAGGTAGACTACCCATTTCCTCTTCATTTGTTAAGTCTGGTATGTTCTGACCCTGCTCCTTCATCTGCTGTGTGTTTTTCTGTCATCTCATTTTGCTTATCTTACTGTGTTTGGGGTCTCCTTTTCACAGGCTGCAGGTTCGTAGTTCCCATTGTTTTTGGTATCTGTCCCCAGTGGCTAAGGTTGGTTCAGTGGGTTGTGTAGGCTTCCTGGTGGAGGGAACTAGTGCCTGAGCTCTGGTGGATGAGGTTGGATCTTGTCTTTCTGGTGGGCACGTCCACGTCTGGTGGTGTATTTTGGGGTGTCTGTGGCCTTATTATGATTTTAGGCAGCCTCTCTGCTAATGGATGGGGCTGTGTTCCTGTCTTGCTAGTTGTTTTGCATAGGGTGTCCAGCACTGTAGCTTGCTCGTCGTTGAGTGAAGCTGGGTCTTGATGTTGAGATGGAGATCTCTGAGAGATTTTTGCCGTTTGGTATTACGTGGAGCTGGGAGGTCTCTTGTGGACCAGTGTCCTGAAGTTGGCTCTCCCACTTCAGAGGCACGGCCCTGATGCCTGGCTGGAGCACCAAGAGCCTTTCGTCCACACGGCTCAGAGTAAAAGGGAGAAAAAATAGAAAGAAAGAAAGAAAGAAAGAAAGAGGCTATAATATAGTGAAGTAAAATAAAGCTATTGTAAAGCAAAGCTATACAGAAAAAATCGCACCCAGAAGCATATACATATACACTCACAAATAAAAGGAAAAGGGGAAAAATTAATATATCATGCTCCCAAAGTCCACCTCCTGAATTTGGAATGATTCGTTGTCTATTCAGGTATTCAACAGATGCAGGCACATCAAGTTGTTTGTGGAGTTTTAATCCGCTGCTTCTAAGGCTGCTGGGAGAGATTTCCCCTTATCTTCCCTGTTCACACAGCTCCTGGGGTTCAGCTTTGGATTTGGACCCGCCTCTGCGTGTAGGTTGCCTGAGGGCGTCTATTCCCCGCCCAGACAGGACGGGGTTAAAGGAGCAGCTGCTTCGGGGGCTCTGGCTCACTCAGGCCGCAGGGAGGGAGGTGTACAGAGGAGGCGGGGTGAGCCTGCGGCGGCCGAGGCCGGCGTGACGTTGCACCAGCCTGAGGCGGGCAGTGCGTTCTCCCGGGGAACTTGTCCCCGGATCACGGGACCCTGGCAGTGGCGGGCTACACAGGCTCCCGGGAGGGGCAGTGTGGAGAGTGACCTGTGCTCACACACAGGCTTTTTGGAGGCGGCAGCAGCAGCCCCAGTGTCTCACGCCCGTCTCTGTTGTCCGTGCTGATCGCAACGGCTCGCGCCTTTCTCTGGAGTTCATTTAGGCGGCACTCTGAATCCCCTCTCCTTGCGCTCAGCAAAACAAAGAGGCAAGAAAAAGTCTCTTGCCTCTTCGGCAGCTGCAGAACTTTTCCCAGTCTCCCTCCCAGCCAGCTGTGGTGCGCTAACCCCTTCAGGCTGTGTTCACGCCGCCAGCCCCAGTCCTCTCCCTGCGATCCCACTGAAGCCCCAGCCTCAGCTCCCAGCCCCACCCGCTGAGCAGACAAGCCTCTCGGGCTGGTGAGTGCTGCTCGGCGCCGAGCCTCTGTGCGGGAGTCTCTCCGTTTTTCCCTCTGCACCCCTGTTGCTGTGGGATCCGTGCTGGTAGCTGCGGCTCGTGCCCGTCTCTGAAGTTCGTTTAGGCGGCGCTCTGAATCCCCTCTCCTCGCGCACCAGGAAACAAAGAGGGAAGAAAAAGTCTTTTGCCTCTTCGGCAGCTGCAGACTTTTTCCCGGACTCCCTCTCGGCTAGCTGTGGTGCACTAACCCCTTCAGGCTGTTTTCACGCCGCCAACCCCAGTCCTCTCCCTGCGATCCGACCAAAGCCCGAGCCTCAGCTCCCAGCCCCGCCTGCCCCGGCGGGTGAGCAGACAAGCCTCTCGGGCTGGAGAGTGCTGGTCAGCACCGCTCCTCCGTGCGGGAACCTCTCCGCTTTGCCCTCCGCACCCCTGTGGCTGCGCTCTCCTCCGTGGCTCCGAAGCTTCCCCCCTCTGCCACCCGCAGTCTCTGCCCGTGAAGGGGCTTCCTAGTGCGTGGAAATCTTTCCTCCTTCACAGCTCCCTCCCACTGGTGCAGGTGCCGTCCCTATTCTTTTGTCTCTGTTATTTCTTTTTTCTTTTGCCCTACCCAAGTATGGGGGGAGTTTCTTGCCTTTTTGGCGGTCTGACGTTTTCTGCCAGCGTTCAGTGGGTGTTCTGTAGGAGCAGTTCCGCGTGTAGATGTATTTCTACTGTATCTGTGGGAAGGAAGGTGATCTCCGCGTCTTACTCTTCCGCCATCTTCCCGAGGCTCCCCCAAAATTTTTTTTTAATTTTAAAAAATATGCATTCTAGCCAAATTAATGTACACATTCAACACAATCCCTACCAAAAGTCCAAAGACACTTTCCATAGAAACAGAGCAAACAATCTTAAGATGTGTGTGGAACCACAAAGGACCCAGAAGAGCCAAAGCCACCCTGAGGAAGGTGAATGGGCTGGAGGCATCTCGCTCCCTGACTTCACACTTCATTACGAAGCTACATTCCCCAAAAATTGTGGAATTGGCACAAAAACAGGCGCACAGACCAAAGGAACAGAGCAGAGGGCCCAGGACCAACCTACAGGTATGTGATCAGTTAATTCACAAGCAAGGAGCCAAGAACATACATCAGGGAAAGGACAGTCCCCTCAATGAACGGTGCTGGGAAAACCGGACGCCACTCGCCAAAGAACAACACTGCACTCTGTCTACACCACACACAAAAGCGGCCAAAAACCCAGTTTTCCACATCAAGCCCTTCCTCTCCTGGGTCCTCTGAAGACAGACACCCTCAGCGGTCAGCAACGCACAGGAACCTTCTCCCCACATTTCCTCACAATTTCCCTCAGTGGTGTCACCTCCCAGCAGGTCCTGAGGAGACCAGACTCCTCTCAGCATGAACTGGACCCCACAGTGTCCCAAAGCTGAAGCCTCAGGGGGTCCTGAGGAGACTCGGCTTCTGTTAGTGTGGACTCGACCCCAGCTTGTCCTGAAGCCCGGCCGTCAGCGTGGATGCAACCCACGTGTCCCAGAAGCCAAAGCCCCAGGGGGTCCTGAGGAGACAGGGCTCCTCTAAGCATGAACGTGAACAGCATGATCTGAACAGACATCCCACCATAAAAAGATATACAGATGGTAAAAATCATACAGAAACAAGCTCAACATCATATACCATTAGGGAATTACAAATTAAAATCATGAGATATCACAGCATACCTATTTAGCACTGCTAAACTCCAAAAATATGAAAATACCAATTGTTAGAGGGTGAGGAACAAAAGGAGCTCTCCTTCATAGCTGGGGGGATGCATGTGCAGCCACTTTGGAAGACAATTTGGCAGTTTTTTCCAAAACTAAACAAGTCTCACGTTGGGATCCAACAATCATGCTTCCAGTATTCAGGCAACTGCTTTGAAAATCTATGTCCAAATGCAAACAAGGATGCAATTATGCACAGCAGCACTTTCATAATGGCTAAAAATTTGAAGAAATCAGGATATCCTTCAAAAGATTAATGTATAAACAAATTGGGGTACATCCATGTCAAGGTGAGTAGAATATGCCACCCCAAAATATGTCTCTCTGGCAAAAGGATTATTGGTCTGCTTTAAAAAAAAAAGGGGGGGGGCTTCCCTGGAGCCTCAGTGGTTAAGAGTCTGCCTGCCAATGCAGGGGACACGGGTTCGAGCCCTGGTTCGGGAAGATCCCACATGCCACAGAGCAACTACGCCCATGCTCCACAACTACTGAGCCTGCGTTCTAGAGCCCACGAGCCACAACTATTGACCCCGTGTGCCACAACTACTGAAGCCTGCACACCTAGAGCCTGTGCTCTGTGACAAGAAAAGCCACGATGAGAAGCCCATGCACTGCAAAGAAAAGTAGCCCCTGCTCGCCACAACCAGAGAAAAGCCTGCATGCAGCAACGAAGACCCAATGCAGCCAAAAATAAAATAATATATCCAATAAAAGTATCTCAGAAAACTGAGATTGCTGTTTTATGAAAGACATTTACAATACAGAAGTCTCCATTTATAAGGGTATGTCCCTCTTTGCACCAAAAATGGAAGGATAATTAAATCTTAAGTAACTCTTTTCAATGGAGAAGTCCTGACTTAAATGTGCAAACAATCATACCCTTGTTTACTGTGCTTTGCATGATAACCTGCCATAAGTAGTCTTCCCCCCTTCCCCAGCATATTTCTTCTGTTTTTAGCTGAAGAGGTATTTAAGGGGATGGTTTTGGTCATTTCAGAGAGTGACTCAGTTTTCCTTGCTATCCCCCCTGTATTCAGAAGGTATACATGTAATTAAACTTCTGCTTTTCTCCTGGTAATCTGTCTTTTATTTCAGGGGCAGGGGGGGCCTCAACCAAGAACCTAGAAAAGTAGAGGGAAAATTGTTTTTCTGCCCATACACATGCAGTGGAATACTACTCAGCAGAAAGGAATGCACCATCAGCCTATGGAAAGACATGGATAAATCCTCAGTATATACTGCTACGTGAAAGCATCCAGGCTGAGGAGGCTGCACACAGTATGACCCCATTGGTGACACTCTGGGAAAGGCAAAGCTACACAGATGATAAGCAGATCATGCGGTGGGGGGTTTGAAGTATTCCATGTGACATTCTAGGATGGATACCTGCCACTATGCATTTGTCTAAACCCATAGATGTGTGTAGCCCAAGGGGCCAATCATAATCTATTCAAATTTAGTTATTTAGGATGTAGGAGTGTTGCAGGATGGAATACATTATGTGACAGAGTCTAACTGTATTAGAAATATATGGAAACAACTCACCGTAGGGGATGGGATCAAAGGTGCTGACCTAAGTTATCTTTGGAAATGAATGGAATCTGTAGATTAAAGGCAAAATGGACCCTATATAAACAGTGGGCTTTATTTTACGAAGTTCTTTCCAGGGTGTAGTAGCTAACAACTCTGAAACCTCTGCACGTGTAACCTGGAAAGGAGCAATGCATATATAAACGGCAGATGGTGGGAGCCAGGCTCCTCACTGTGGGAGTGGGAAGTTACAGATAAGCAAGGGGAGAGCCTCTGCCCTCGTAATGCTGGATCTGGGCTTCCTGGGCGGATGTTGACTGGCCGGGGAAACACACAGATCTTCACGCTGGGAAGACCCTGCAGACACAGGAACTTCACGCCCCATCTTTCCACCCATACCTGCTGGAAACGCTCAGCCCTCTATCATCAGTCAATTGCAGCGTTTAAGACAGTCTCGCCCCCAGGCAGATAAAGGAACATGAGGATCTTGCTTACGCCTAAGCTGTCCCAGAATCCAGGCCCTGGGGGTGGAGCCAGGTTGGGGGTGCCTGGGCCTCTGACCAGCAGGTGAGAGGAAGGAGGAAGACCAGTCCTGAGGACAGAGGTTCCCTCAAGTCGGTGAGCCCAGGAGCCCCGATGGGATTCATTCCTACTGAGGACATGGGCGGGGCCTGCAGTGGTTCTGTGTTCCCCCTGGGCCCCTTTGATGAAGCCATGGCAGCACTGAGCCCAGACATCTACTGGCAGTGTCTCAAACTCTGACACAGTGGTTTTACAAAGGAACAAGAGAATGGAGCTGAGCCCCTGACGGCCACTCCTTTCTGGCTCTGAGTTGCTTCCAACTGGACGGCAGTCACCTGCACATAGTCTGCTGTGACCTACCTGCCCCCTTTGGCCTTTCCTCTCCCTCCCTGCGATGATGCCCATGACATTTCCAGCCTCGACCCCTCTCGCAGGCCAGACTCCTCTGTCCAGTCACTGCACCCCCATCTCACCTTGGGGGCTAACAGGCCCCTCAGAGGACTGGGATCCTGCAGCTCCCCACACACAGGAGCAGCCCCACCTTCCCAGGTTGCCGAGCCCAGGCACCAGGTGTAACCGAGCAGGACCCTACGGGACCTTCCCAGTACAGACCCCTCCCCGACATCCTCTGCTGTAGCTCCTCTCTGAAGTACCTGGATAACAGTATCTGATGCATGCTTCCTGAGTTGTTTTACAGATGCTGAAACCACCACCAAACGGAAGAAATTAACTACCTGATGATCTTGAACAGGTAACCCCGGAACTTCTGGTGCCTAAGAATTTATAATGTTAACCGCCTGTTACCTCACCATCAACCGGAGAATTGTGCACCAGCTGATCGCATACCCTGCGACGCCCCTCCTTCACTTGGCCTTTAAAATTCCTTTGCTGAAATCCTTCAGGGAGTTTGGGGTTTTAGAGCACAGGCCACCTGGCTTCCTTGTATTGGCACTCTTACAATTAAAGCTGCACTTCCCTTCACCACACCCGGTGTCAGTAGACTGGCTTTACTGCACTCGGGCAAGCGGCCCCAAGTTTTGTTCGGTAACACTGGGGTCTCCCAGGCTCCCACTCTCCTTGTGTCCCACTGACTGTCATCTGCTCCTCCAGAGTCTTGCTGCAGCAAAAATAGAAATGAAGTTTTCCCTCCCCTGAGAACAAGGAAAACAAAGGGAACGGTGAATAGGCTAGAGAAGAAACATAATCTGGCCTGAAAGAGTTAATCACTCCTTGTTTTACTTTGTCACTAATTTGTAGTAACTAGATGTGTACTTTACAAAGCTAATCTCACTCCCTGACACTATGTAATTTACCTCTGGCACCCATTACCCCTAACTCTGTGTGAGTTACATCCCCTGCCTCTCACTCCCTAACCTTATTATGTCCAGCACTTACATTCTATACACCCTTCATAACAAGTCACCCCCTATAGTTTTTGCATTTCAGAGACAAGGTCACCGGTCGATAAACCAGAAGCAAACGGATGCAATTTCCAGACTGCCGGACCCCAATTACCGGGCAGCCTGATGCCAACTATGACTGTTTTGAAATAATGCAAAGGAAAGGAGGAATGAAAGACCTTCACTACTTCGATCCTCATCCTATACCCCGGACCGCGAGAGCCCCACGCATAAAATCTTCCCTGATTCTCAAGGAGGGGTGCCCAGTTCTTGAGGCGCTAGCCGGCTGTGTCTTCCCTGTTGTCTGGCAGAAGAATAAAGCCATCTCTCTCTTCTTCCAAAATCCCTGTCTCCGTATTTCTGTTTGGCCTCGGTGCACAGGGAAGCCGAAATTTCGACAGCAGTCTGTGGCCAGTTCCCACACTAATTCACCTCTACGCCCACAGTCCTGGTCCAAGCCCGATCTTGTGCCTGGTTCCTCCATCAGGCCCTGACAGAACTCCCTGCCCGCACGGTGCACCTCACATCCCACACCAACGTGGTCTTTCTGAAGCATAAACGAGACTGTGACTCTCCCCCACCTGTAATCCCCCAAAAGTTTCCCCACTTCGCTAGGGTATCTGCTGGGAGAGACATCTGCCAAGGCCCTGAGAGTCCCCGGCATCCCCACTAGGCTGCTGGCTCCTGAGTCCCCTGACAATGAGCACCTCAGCCGGCCATGTGACACAGCAGGAAACCCCAGAACTGCTCACCTCACGAGGGGACTGGCACGGCCACGGCCTGATCAGAGAGAGCAGAGAAGGGCTCCCCAGCTGGGACACAGACTCTGCACGAGTGTCCTCTCCCTGAGCCACTACATCACCTCGTGTGACTTGAGGGAAGGAAGGACCGAGGCACACTTGGCTCCTAAGGAGGATGGGATAGGCTCAGCCACGTCCCCCCAAATTCACATGCTGAATCCCTAACCCCCAGGACCCCAGGATGTGGCTGTATTTGGAGATGGGATTTTTAAAGAGGCGATCAAGGTAAAAATGAGGTCACTAGGGTGGATCTTAATCCAATAGGATTGGTGTTCTACAAGAAGAGATTAGGACACAGATAGGCAAATGGGGAGACCACGTGAGGACCTGGGGAGAAGATGGCTGTCTAAGTACCAAGTAGAGAGGCCTCAGGAGAAGCCAGCCTGCACACACCTTGATCTCAGACAGCATCCAGGACTGGGAGTTTGGTCTGTTATTCAAGTTGCACAGTCTGTGGTATTTGTTACAGAGGTCCTGAGCAGACTCACACGCAGGGTAACTCAGGGCTCAGACTGGACAGAGCCCACTCTCCATCCCCCTGTACGGGAGTTACAGGATCCTCAGGAACTGAGGAGGGGGTCCCTGAGGAGAGGCACAAGATAGAAAGTGCTAGGCATTAACATGACTGCATTCATGTTAAACGTGCCTGAAGTCCATTCACACGAGATGGTTTTGTCCTGTATGTACATAGGCACCTTCCGTCTGAACTGCAGATCTTTAGCTTCACCACCTCCACTGAGAGCATTAGATTCACCTACTGTGGACCATCTCCTATAGGATTTCCAGAACCACAAAGCATCGAACCTTCACAGGGCCCAGAGTCTGTGCACTAGCGTCTGGGCGACCCTCACAGCAGGGCTGCGCAGCTACCCATCAGGACCCATTTCCCTTTTTCCTGTTCACAGCTACCCTGCACCTCCCAGCCTTCCCACTCCTTACAACTAGGGTGTAGTGTCTCGTGTTACCAAGGGGAAGGGGTGGAGGTGGTGAGGGCTTGGCCAGCCTGCATCCTAGGACGGAGGGCATGATGCCCACCTGGTCACCCCACCCTGCTGGTTGGAGCACTCACCTGGAAGCAGGGAGGAGAAACAAGGGGGACAGAGCCTGGGACCTGACACCCACCTGCCCTGGACTGTCACAAGAAGGGGAAAGAGACAGCTTGAGCTTCAGCCCAGTTTTGGGAGACACTTTGTCCAGCAACAAACTTCTGCCTTAAAAGCCAAGGTGCTTTACAAAGCCCTCCCCAGCTGTCACAGAAAGTCAGGCTTAATCTCATCACACTTTTCTCAAACCCCAGCTCACGCTGAGACCACCTCTCAGGTGATGGTGCTTCAGAGCAGCCCCTTTACAAGATCTCTGGAGTTCAGCTCTCCCAGCCCTGCCTTCAGTTTAAGGGAGAAGTTTCCTTGACAAACCTGCTCAGTTTCCTTGACAACCAAGCTTCGCAATCTCCCAAACTCTTCTCCTACAAACATTCCTATTCTAGGCTTGATGAGCCTAAAGTGACTAGTGCTGTCATCATGTGACAGAGAGTGACTCCTCCAAGCCCGTAGTTACTGGTTACATGATGCTACTGATGACGAAATCCCAAAAGAGCCAGCTTTGCAAGGTAACCACTTCTGGACTCGGCACTGGGTACCTTTCCATGGACAGAGTCCAGTGGCTGTTTCCACGGGCCCCATGGTGGAAGAGCTCACCTAATGCAGCCAGGACTTCATCCCTTCCAGGTGATTCCAGGGCCCTCATTCTCCCCAGACCCCCACCCACATGGCTGCTGTCTGTGCCAGTCTATATGGGACCTTGGTAATTTCCTAAAATGAGGGTTATTTTATACACAGGTAATGGGTTGAATGCTGGCCCCAAAAGATGTGTCCCCCGAGAACACGTGAACAGGACCATATCTGGGAAAAGGGTCTTTGTATATGTAGTTAAGGATCTCAAGGTGAGGTCATCTTGGGTTAGGGTGGCCCTCAATCCAACTGAGAGAGTCCTTATGAGAGACAAAAGAGGAGAGGCACAGACACAGAGGAGAAGCCACGTGAAGACAGAGGCAGAGACGGGAGGGATGCAGCCACGAGCCTGGGGATGCCTGGAGCCCCCGGAAGCTGGAAAAGGCAGGAAGAACACTATCCTGGAGCCTTTGGAGAGACTTCCGTCCTGCAACACCCTGATCTCAGATGTCTGGTCTCCAGGACTGGGGGAGGATGAATTCCTGTTGTTTTAAACCACCCAGCTTGTGGTCATTTGTTACAGAAGCCACAGAACAGTCACACAGACCCTGCTCTGTAGGATCCTGGAAGTGCGGGTCTCATTAAAGGCCAACAAAGGCTGGATCGCAGAGCCCTGAGAGTCAGCATTGGGACCCAGAAATCCTAAAGCAGTGGCTGGACACCAGAACGTTGAGGGTCAGTTGGAAGCCCATCCCTAAGGGTGCCGGCTGCACATGGCCTCCCCAGGTTTTTACGCCTGTACATGCGTAAAATAAGTATTTCCATCCTGATTCAGGACCTCTGATATCACCGTTCACATTGCTAATTAAGAACCCACTAGTTACACTGATGAAAACCCTATCAGGACACTTGCTCCAGTGGTAAACAATTCTGAAGTTGGTCACAGCTGGGGAATCGTCTCCCATGCAGCCAGCAGCCCCCACACAAGAAGCGTCCTCATTGCAAAGCTGGGGGACCATGAAGAGGCGTTTCTGAGTAAATGTGAGCTGAGCCCCAGGCCAGCTGCTGCTGAACTTTTCCCACCCTTCCCAGGTAAAACACCTGAATGTGTGCAAGGACTTGAAAGCCTAGAGGAAGGGGCTTGGAATCACACCAGTGAAAACACGCAGGCCGACTTGGTGCCTGCAGGCCAGCCAGGATGGTCCTGGCCCTGGGCACTCTTCTGGAAGCGTTCCATCTCCCTGCCTGAGGTACCCCTTCTGTCCCGGCCCCCACTGCTCTTTTACTTCCTCACCTCTGACAGGGGAGAAATTCCAGCAGCAGGTATGGGTGACACATCCTCTTCTTTAGCAGGTGGCAGCCCAGCAACTCCTGCAGAAAGTCCAGCAGAGCCCCACTCACACTGGGCCACCCATAGAGGCGTGGGCCCTACTCCCTCCCACCAGCCCAGCCCCGAGACTGCTGACGGGACAAAGAATATGGCGTCAGGCACAGCTGCAGGGGCTTTTGCTGCCTGGAGGGGTGGTTATATTGACCTCAACACAGGCACACCTGGGGAGGGCTGGCCGGCCGGGTCAGGCTGCCCAAGTCAGCCAATCCTTGCCCCTCAGAGGCTCAGAGTTGCAGAAAATGGGTCTTGCTGCACCGGCCAGATCCAAGGAACAGATGTAGGGTCCCGAGAGTCAGGATAGACAAGGGGCGGCAGCCCTGGCTTGTTTTCTAATCATTTTATCTGGTCCATGAGTGGAAGACAACTTCAAGAAGACCCTCTCCTAATGAGAGGAACCCAGGAGTCAGGGAGAAGAGGAGTGGTGGGTGGAGACAGAGGCCTGGTGCCCCGGCTGCAGTGGAAACCCCCGGAAGACCAGGTGGAGGGAGACCACACAGAGTGAAGCCTAGGGTCACAGACCTGTCGGAGCTGCTGTTTGTTAGTTCAAGCACTTCTCTGAGGTTCTCTGTGTCAGCTCTGAGCGACAGGTGTGCTGGGGGTGCTCTGCAATGAGGGCTATGTGCACGGTTCCTGTGTGCCCAGCCCTGCCATGGTACCTGTCCAGGGAAGCTCCATATCCAGGGAGGGGCCTGACCACGAGAGCCCTGTGGACTGCTGGGTACCTACTCAGGTGAGCTCCATATCCTGGGAGGGGCCTGACTACGAGAGCCCCATGGGCTGCTGGGTACCTGCTCAGGTGAGCTCCATATCCTGGGAGGGACCTGACCATGAGAGCCCCGTGGGCTGCTGGGTACCTGCTCAGGTGAGCTCCATATCCTGGGAGGGGCCTGACCATGAGAGCCCCGGGTGCTGGGAGGGGGCCGTGTGTATGAGCGTCCTCTCTGTGCAGCCGGCACAGAGTTGCTTAGCAACTTCCCTGTGGGCGGTCCTGGGATGAAATGAGAACCAGGAGATGCTGCAGGCCCCATGAACCCCTGTCCATCCAGAGTGATGAGGTCAGTAGGTGGGTGCTGGCCACTGTGCTGCTTGAGGGAAGCCCCACGGGTACCTCTTGTGTCTTCCACCTGACACCATGGAGGTCTCCCCAGGACAGAGCAGACAGCCTGCCTGGGGCAGGTGGGAGCTCCTGGTGATGCTGCAGGGGACATGAGAGGGATGGACCAGGCAGGAGGGAGTGGGAGCCCAGGCAGAGCCATGGGGCTCGGGGCCGAGGGGGCTTTTCTGGGTCTGAGCTGGGGGGACGTGCAGGTGGTGAGTGTGGTCCAGGAAAGCTGCTGTAGTGACGTGAGGCTGAACCTGCTTCAGAGTGACAAGCTTTCCGGGTGATCCCAGAACAGGATAGTGAGACAGATCCTGTTAGAAGAAGGTAAGTGAATCTCCCCAAGAGGTGGCTCTGTGAGCTGGTCCTGGGAGGGGGGCGAAGGGAACAGGTGTGTAAGCTGTGGGGAGTGGGCAGTCCCCCTGGGCGGGCAGCGGATGCAGACCCCACTCCGTGGTCCCATAGCTTGCTTCTGGCTGGATTACTTGGCCTCTCGGAGCCTCAGCTTCCTGGTCTGCTCGTGGAGTGATGGTAGTGTGGACTGACTAGTAATTTGCTCAGAACAGGGTAGAAAGGGGTCTAGTGGAAATTCTATGGAACACCATCAGTATGGGAATCGCAGGCCCTGTTTCCCACAGGTCTGTTTTCAGGATCAGGAGAGCAAATCCGAGCAGACTTGCAGCAGAGCCTGGGGATGGGCTCCGTTCGGTGGGTCCCCCGGTTTCCTGAATCTCGGAAGGAGCAGCTCCAGTGGGCAGTGGCAGTTTCATCCCACACGTGGAAGCATCCAGACCTCAAGGCCCAGCAGTCCCCAAGCCCTGTGTCTGGGCCCCCGGGAGGCAGACGGGATATGCCGGCCTCCTCCTCAGCCCTCTTCCTGCCCAGAACATTCGAGGTCCAGGCCGTCATGAGGAAGAAGCAGGGATGGGGGTGTCCCATGTGGGAATAGAACACGGAGCAGCTTGTGTACATGGACGTCCACACCAGGAATGTGGGTCAGTGTGACGCGGGCACCGGGAGGAGCAGACGGTGGGCTGAGGAAGCAGGGCGGGGCCGGGGGTCCCGAGGAGGGGGTGTGCGAGCTTTGCCTGTGCCGGGCCTCAGACTCCACGGGGCTTCCCTCCCCTGGTCACTGGGGAGGAGGAGCCGAGCAGCATTGGTGGGGTGACCACTCACGTCCCCAGGCCCTGCCAGCATCAGACCTTCAGGTTCCGGGTCGGGGAGCCTGATGAGCACAGGTCCAGCCGTGCCCGCCAGGGAGGCCTGGAGGGGTCGGGCGGGAAGCACTGGTTTGGTCATCCCCTGTGCGGAAGCTTCCGAGCCAGTGCCCAGTGGGAGCTCTCACCTCACACGTGGGTTTCACGTCCACAGCTCAGATCACCTTCTAGCCGCTTGGTTTGTTTTCTAGACACAAAGTCCTAATATCTCCTATGTCCCCTGCCCGTGAAAAGGCACGTCTGATCTGGCACCAGGTTCAGCCTCTGGTCCCTCCTGACTGGAGGCCCAGCAGCCAGTGTCACCGCGTCATGACTGTCAGGGGGTGTCAGGTGTGGGGGGATGAGAGCACACGGTCCAGGCCCATGAGGGACCATGCCGTCCACGGAGCCGGTGCTGTGGCTGTACGTGTGCCATGCCCCCACCCCACGGGCAGAGACCACCTTCCCCTTACAGACTGTTACCAAGTGAAGTCACATGGACCCTGCTCGGGCCTGAGCCTGGCAAGGCACTCTGCCTCAGCGGGGAAGGTCTCCTTTTACCATGTGGGTTCAAGTAGGCAAATACCAAAACCAAAGCTGAGACCACCACAGCACAGACTCTGTTCAGTGGCCAAAGAATGGAGAAGCGGGAACTAAGTTCACAGACCAACTTCTCGGCCTCCTGGAGAGAGTGGTTTAATTTGAAAGAGTAAAGACAAAGGGAGGAGGAGTGTGGCTACTGTTGGGGATGAAGAGGCCTTCTGGGGAAGGGGCAGGGCTTTTCCCAAGCGAGTGGGGTACCACCTCCTTTCACCCAGTTTTGGTCCTTCATGTCCAGTCATGGCCACCGGTAGGTGTGTCACTTAATATGCTGATATAGTCAATTCAACCTGTGAGGAGACTCAGGGTCTGTTGGAGGTCACATTCGTTGCCATCTTGGTCCCAGCTGGTTCCATCTGTTTGTTTGTAGTTTCCTTTCTTATCTCTGGACCCCTTAACTTAAATACTTAGGTGAACTCCTGCTGAAGTTGGGGAGTGGAGGACAGCCCTGTGAAAGGTGGGTCCACGGGTTCTGAGCAGGGCCTGGAGCAGCTCTGACAACAAGAGGAGGAGGCTGAGACGGGCGGTCATTCTGACGCCCGCACTGGGGGCTGTGGTCGGCATGCAGAGGTGGTCAGCTGGGGCACGTGTCAGGGAATGTTCTCGGTGTTTACACAGAAGATGTGAACGTGGGCCCAGATGCAGAGCTGCCTGCAGACACTGCTACAGAAACCCCTAATTCTTTCCTGAGAAAACTGGTGGGGGGCATTCAGGCAACAGGGCAAACAGCTTGCTCTGGACGTTCTTGTGGGGAAGTGGGGACTTAGCAACAGGGGCTCAGCCTGCATAACCCCAGAAGCCCTCCCAGGACAGCCCCAGAACCGCTTCTGGAATGGCAAGGAGAAGTGGGTCTTCCACCTACTAGACGTGGAGGAAAGGGCTGGGGTCTGCAGGGCCACCCTCACCTTCAGGGACTGGCTGGGAGGCTCACAGGACCCAGCACATTCTTGTGGCTTGTGTGCTCACAGCTGAGATGGGTCACAGCACGCAGTAGGGATACACGGGAGGGAGGGCCCCTGCTCCGGTCACCTCATGACCCTTCATGCCCACTCCTTCCCTCGAGGGTCTCTAGGGTGTCTCTTCCCCCAGCGATGAAGGCCAGAACCATGACAGTTACCCGCACCCCCGTCCCCCCAGGGAAGCTCACTAGAGGCTTGGAACCCGGCTCGGGGCTGGTCACGTGGTGTTGTCTGCCCTCACCCTCCAAAATGCCAGTGCCCAGAAGGGGAGCCAGGGCTCAGCATGAACCAAATGGTTTGTGCAAACAGCACGGGCGCAGGGAGCTGCCCCTAAAGGGAGGCGGGAGGGTTTAGATCAGGGCAGGGAGCTGCTCACCAGCTGCATTAGCTTCCCAGGGCAGCTGTGACAAATGACCACAAACGGAGGCTCAGAGCAACAAAAACCTGTCCTCTCTCAGTCCTGGAGGCCAGACGTCTGAGGTCAAGGTGTCCCAGGGCCGTGCTCCCTCCGGAGGCTCCAGGGGAGGGTCCTGCCTGCCTCTTCCAGCTTCTGGGGGCTCCAGACATCCCTGGGCTTGTGGCCGCATCCATCCCATCTCTACCTCTTTCTTCACATGGTGTCTCCTGTGTGTCTGTGTCTCTCCGCTTGTCCCTTAGAAGGACACTGTCCCTGATTTAGGGCCACCCTGATCCAGGATGATCTCATCTTCAGATCCGTAACTAATTATACCTGAAAAGACCTTACTTCCAAATGAGGTTCCATTCTCAGATTCTGGGGGGCATGACGTGGACATAAGTTCTGGGGGACCCCCATTCAACCCACTATAGCACCCAGTTCCCAGATGCCAGCCGACCTTCCTCAGGACAGCATCAGGCTGGTGATGTTCTGTCTTTCTGCACGGAGTTGCCTCTTGTTTCTTGTGGTAACAGTGAGGTTGGATGGGGGGCGCTGTGGCTGACCTCCCGGTCATTCCAGGGACCACGCTGATGTGTCCTTCCCGGGAGAGTGAGAGCACGGCCAGAGCTCCCTGTGAACACTCCACACTGACCGCTCAGTGGTCAGACACCTGCATGGGCTGGACCAGTCCCTGGCACATTCTACCACATCCACAGCCTGGTGGACTCTGTGCGGGCCTATGACCAGGAGGTGGGGACCGGCAGGATGGGTGGGAACCCTCCTGCCTGCCACGTGACCTCCAGCCCACCACAGACCCTCCAGTCCTGCCATGGACACCCCCATCGCATTAACCCCCAAGAGGGCTTCTGGGAGGGGTGAGAATTCGACCATGAAGAAGACAGGGCAGGCCCTAACTGCAGCAGGTGAAGGCAAGGACTGGGGGTGCTTGGCTATTTGTCCCCCAAAGACCCAGGATGTGGGCTCTGACTTGAGGGGTCCACCTCTACCTGGGCTCACCTGGGGGATCGCTGCAGGGAGAGCGTGTCCTTGGGTGATTTTCCAACTCTCCCCACATCAGCCTCACCCCCTGGGCCGCCCTGACCCCATTAATAGTCTTTAAATAGTGTCTCTCACCCAACAGGCCTGCGAGGGAGATTTTAATATTGTGTGGGAGTCCAGCGACCAGCGCCCATGTGTCCTGGGTGTCTTGGGAGGGGACGGAGCCTCGCTCTCACGTTCCTGCCCCAGTGCACCTGGGGTCGGGGGCAGCAGACCCAGGCTTTGTTCCAGCAGAAGCTCCCTTTCTGTGAACAAGTCTTCCCCCACTCCCATTATCCTCACTGGAGGCTCAGGAGGCCACAGCATCGGGGCACCTCCAGCACCAGGACCCCACCCTAGGGAATTTCTCAAGAGCAGGGACCATGCCTGGAGGCGGAGGGGAGGAGGGAGCCGGCGTCTTCAGGATCCCCGGGGCTAGGATGCCTCCTACCCAGGAGGGCCTTGGACTCAGTTAAACTTCCACCAGAGGTCTCCTACCCTCCCCTGGTAGAGGGGCCCTTCAGATTCCAGGGCCCCAAGATCCTCCCCACAGACTTCTGACCCCACCTGCAGAGTCGGGGACCCAGAGACCCCCTCCCCAGCTTCTTTTTTCTTGGAGGCTCCCAGAATTCCCTGAGGATGTTATACTCAGGGTTTATTATGCTGAAGGATGCAAGTTAAAATCAGCAAGGATGGGGGGATGAGCAGGGTCCAGCTTCCTCGGCTGTGGCAGCCCAGGGAAGCCCACCTGAGTCCTGAAGTGCAGGGTTTATTGGGGTCTGTCACGTCAATGTGGGGACCACTATGTGCCTGACCTTGGCCTCCAGCCCCCAGGGGCGACTCAGGAAGCCCCACCGTGTATCACGCCGTCAGCACAGACCAGCCTGGAGTGAGGCCCAAGGAGCATGGACACTCCCGTCAGACTCAAGGTGACCTCCTAGAGCCAGGACAGAGGCCCGGCCTCTCTGTGGGCTGGTGAACCCACACCACACAGGCCCTGGTACAGTGTCCTTTCCGTGTGGTCAGCATGGGTGCATGTGGGTCAGCAAGTGTCTGTGTGTCTCAGCCTGTAACCACAGACCACACTGTCCTGCTCTGCTCCCAAGAGCGAGGCCAATGGAGGGACAACGCGGGTGGGAACAAAGCCGGGTCATGGTCAGGCTGGGTGAGAAAGGGTCCGAGGAGCGAGAACCCGGCTGCCCTTGCCTGGTGAGCCGAGAGCTGACGTCCGCCCTGTGGTCAGTCCATCTCCCCACATCCCGAGGTAGAGCTGCCTTTCCTGCACCCTGGGGCAGGGTCATGCCTGTGTATACAGCAGGACGCACAGCAGTGCACGCAGCAGGCCTGATGCCTGCCCTTGGCATGTAGTCGGGGGCTTGGTGAGGGTGGAACATCCCGACAGGACGTGGGCCGACCCCAGTGAGGATGTAGGGGTGAAGTGTTTGGGAGCCTCTGGGGGGAACCCTCACCTGTCTGCACAGGTGGATTGAGGACACAGACCAAGGGTGGGCAGGCGGGGAGCCCAGTCCTGGGTCATCCCTGAGGCTGGAGGAGGGGTGTGGAGTGGGGGGTGATGGCGGTGGGGAGGAGGGACTGATCACAGGACAGTGAGGAGACAGAAGATCCGAGGCAGCGGGGAAGGTGAAGACTGTGCCTGATGGGAGGACGAAGAGACCAGCAGGCGGCACTGTAGGCACGGGTAGCAGGCCTGCTCCCTGCAGGGTGGCGCCAGAGCACCGCACTGCTGGAAACCATGGGATGTCCAGACAGAACCCCAGAGGATGGGGGGCCATATGGGCAGGAAGAGTTTGGAAAAGTCACCTTATCTCCACATGTCCTGGGGGAGGGTTCCCTGCTCCAGCCTCTTTCCTTAGAGTTTCCCCACCTGGGGAAGTCAGCACACTCAATAGCTGGTCGTGCAAGGCTTGGAATTCGTTGGGAGGATGAAAGGGAAAAGGGGGGAAGGAATGAGAAATAAGCTCTACGTATTTGGACAGCACATGACACTCTAATTTCCAATCAAGAAGAGGAATTTCCCAAAGGCTCAGGCTGCCCCTGTAACCAGAATGGGGTTTGAAGCAATCCTGCCACTTTGTGGCCGGTTCCAGAAAGAAGTTGAAGACACTTGCTCAGGGGCACTGCAATCCACAATGCCTGCAAACTTGTAAGTGACAACTATCGTAGAAAAATGTCTTGGGGTAAGTAACTGAAAAGAACTTGAAAACAAGGCAGAATTGCAGGAACCGGATTGCAAGAGGTAGATTGGACTTGCCGTTAAAGCACATGAAAGCTGCTCAATATTGCCTGTGATTCAGTTGGCCAAAAAGGGTGTACAGGTTGAAACCCATACGACCTTTGTGGCCAAGCAAATATGCAGGAAACACAAATCAATACGACAAAGATGTAGCACTTTGCCCCAGTCAGAATGGCCAACCTCACAAAGTGTAAAAACAACAAATGGAGGAGAGGATGTGGAGGAAATGGAACCCTGCTACGCTGATGGTGGGAATGTCAATTGCTAACAGCCACGCTGGAGGAGGGTATGATGTTTCCTAAAAATTCTAAAAAATAGAGCTACAGGGACTTCCTGGTGGTGCAGACGTTAAGAATCCAACTGCCAAGGCAGAGGACACGGGGTCGAGCCCTAGTCCAGAAAGATAACACATGCCACGGAGCAACTAAGCCAATGCATGACAACTACTGAGCCTGTGCTCTAGAGCCCATGAGCCACAACTACTGAAGCCTGGTGCCTAAAGCCAGTGCTCTGCAAGAAGAGAAGCCACGGCAATGAGAAGCCCACGCACTTCAACGAAGAGTAGCCCCAACTTCCTGCAACTAGAGAAACCCCACATGAAATAACGAAGACCCAACACAGGCAAAATTACTTACTTACTTAATTGAAAAACAATAGAGTTAAAGAGCATATGGCACTACCACTCCTGGGGATATATTTTGGGATAACCATAAATCGATAGGACACAGGAACTTTAACTATTACTGCAGCACTTTTGAAGGATCCTCGACTTGGAAACAATATAAATGTCCTTGGAAGGAAAAAATGGATAAAGACAATATGGTACTTATCTACAATGGAATAGTACTCAGCCTTGAAACCAATGAAATAAGGCCAGTTGCAGCAACTCGAGTGGACTTAGATAAGATCATACTAAGTGACAAAAGTCAGACACAAAAACAAACTTGGCACAAGATACTATTTATAGGTGGAATATAAAAATGGTTACACATGAACTAAATTACAAAACAGAAACAGGGTCACACATTTACAAAACACACTTATGGCTGATAAAGGGGAAAGGTGGGATGGGGTGAGATATAAACCAGAGAGTTGAAATTAACACAGATACGGTTCAAAAGACCAAATAGATAATCGACATAATCTACTCTATAGCTCAAGAAGTGGACTCAGCACATTCTAGTCACCAGAAAAGAATATATACGACGGGTAAGAATGTTAAAAGAATTTACGGATGTCTCTCTGTAAGAGAAACAAGTGGATGTGCAGGAGCAAGAAAGACAGCATTGAAAATCACTTTTACCAAATGATAAAAATAAATTTTAAAAAAGAAAAAAAAAAGAAACAGAAAGAAAATGTTACAAAATTCGTTCAAGGGATGTGATGCAACCTGGATTGACCATATCTAGACACACAGCTGGATGAGACATAAGGCTGGACACTCCTGGGGCTAAGAGGATTGGTGAGGTTGGGTGAGCAAATGCAGACCCTTTAAAGTAATACTGCGTGGTACCCATCCCATGGGTCCCAAATCTCCAGGTTCAAGGGCATCTTCCTACATCGAAAACATGCATGAGAATCCCAGAAGATGGTACACCGTGTGATCGGGAAAGGTTTCTAAAACGAACCTCATTTCTCATATCCTTGTGCTCAGGTTCACCATTTAAGATACTTTACTAGCAATCTCCCTACTTGGAGAATCTGCACCTTTAACCTCCTCTTCCGTACAGGTTGCAATTTTTCCTGAGGATGAACGGGAAGAGGGGCAACCAATGAGAGACTGGATCTAGGTGTTCGGACAGGCACAGGTCACCCTATTTTCCCATCAGGAAGAAGAATTAACCACAGGCTCAGCCTGCCGCCCAGAACCAGAAGAGGGCCTGAGGCAATCCCGCAATTTTGCGGTCAGCTCCCAAAAAAGCAAGTTGAAAAATGGAGCTCAGGGGCACTGCAATTCACAAACCTGCAGAGTTATAAATGATAACTCTCGTCCACAAATATATTGAGGGAAGGCAATGAAGAGGATTTGAAAGCAAGGCGGAATTGCACGAAACAGATTTCAGCAGGTAGATTCGAATCGCCTTAAAAGCACATAAAAAGTGGCAAAATGTCTACCATGATGCCCTTGGCCAAAAAGGGCGTATGCGTTTTTTCCTGAATATATTCAGGAAAAAACGCATACGCCCTTTTTGGACAACCAAGCAACCTGGAAAGGCAAATCAGCGCTACAAAGAAGTCTCGCTACCCATCGGTCAAAAGGGCTACGCTGAAAAAAGTGTCAAAACCAGAAATGCAGGACAGGCTATGGAGAAATGGGAGACTGGCTACGCTGATAGGAGGGATGTAAATTGCCAACAGCCTCTCTGGAGAAGTGTACGGTGGGTCCTGAAACATCTAAAAAATACGGCTTAGGGAGCATAGGGCACTTCCACTCATGGGCGTATAAATTGGGAAAACTAAAAATCAGCAAGACACAGGCACCCCAAAGTTTAGGGCTGCTCTCTTGACAAGAACCTCCACTTCATGACACCTTAAATATCCCAGGAAATAGAAGAATGGATAAAGAAGTGGTGGTCCTTATGTACAATGGAATATCACTCAGCCATGAAATCAATGTCATAAGGCTAGTAGCAGCATGATGAGTGGATTTAGGTAAGACAATTCTAAGTGAAATAAGTCACACAGAAAAAGACACTTATCATAAGCTATCACTTATAGAGGGAATGTAAAAACCGCTACACATGAACTGAATTACAAAACAGAACAGAATCACACGTTTAGAAAACACACTATGGCTGCTTAACGGGAAAGGTGAGGTGGGGTGATGCATAAAACAAGGGATTCAAATTAGCTCACATACCGTTCCATAAACCCAATATGTAATAGACAAGACCTACTCCTTGCTCAGTGAACTGGACTCTACACCCCCTATTCACCGCACAAGAATATATCTGAGTAGTAAGAATCTTAAAACCTATATATTGATATCTCTCTGGAAGTGAGTCAAGTGGGTGTAAAGCCAAATAAACACAGCCGTGAAAAGCAGCTAAACACCATTATAAAAATTAATTACTTTTAAAAACCCATGAAACAAAGACAGTGAAAGAGAGCGAAATTCTTACAAAATTCGTTCAGGGGCTGTGATGCAACCTGGATTGACCATATCTAGACCCACAGCTGGATGAGACATAAGGGTGCACACTCTCGGGGCTGAGAGGTTTGGTGAGGTTGGGGGAGCAAACGCAGACCCTTTAAAGTAATACTGCATGGTACCCATCCCATGGGTCCCAAATCTCCAGGTTCAAGGGCATCTTCGTACATCGAAAACATGCATGAGAAACCCAGAAGGTGGTACACCGTGTGATCGGGAAAGGTTTCTAAAACGTACGGCATTTCTCATCTCCTTGAGCTCAGGTTAACTATTTAAGCTACTTTAGAAGCAATCTCCCTACTTGGAGAATCAGCACCTTTAACCTCCTGTTCCATACAAGTTGCAATTTGTCCTGAGGATGAACGGGAAGAGGGGCAACCAATGAGAGAGTGGATCTAGGTTTTGGGACAGGCACAGGTCACCCTATTTTCCCATCAGGAAGAAGAATTAACCACAGGCTCAGCCTGCCACCCTGGAACCAGAATAGGGCCTGAGGCAAGCCTGCGCTTTTGTGGCTAGCTCCCAAAAAAGCCAGTTGAACAATGGAGCTCAGGGGCACTGCAATTTTCAAACGTACTGAGTTATAAATGATAACTCTCGTCCACAAATATATTGAGAGAAGGCAACGAAGAGGATTTGAAAGCAAGGCAGAATTGCAGGAAACAGATTTCAGGAGGTAGATTCGAATCGCCTTAAAAGCACGTGAAAAGCGGCAAAATGTCGACAATGATGCCCTTGGCCAAAAAGGGCGTATGCGTTTTTTCCAGAATATATTCAGGAAAAAACGCATACGCCCTTTTTGGCCAACCAAGAAACTTGGAAAGGCAAAGCAGCGCTACAAAGAAGTCTCACTACCCATCAGTCAAAAGGGCTACGCTGAAAAAAGTGTAAAAACCGGAAATGCAGCACAGGCCATGGAAAAATGGGAGACTTGCTACACTGATGGGCGGGATGTAAATTGCCCACAGTCACTCTGGAGAAGTGTACGGTGTGTCCTGAAATATCTAAAATACACGGCTTACGGAGCATAGGGCACTTCCACTCATGGGCGTATAAATTGGGAAAAGTAAAAATCAGCAAGACACAGGCACCCCAAAGTTCAGAGCTGCTCTCTTGGCAAGAACCTCCAGTTCATGACACCTTAAATATCCCAGGAAAGAGAAAAATGGATAAAGAAGTTGTGGTCCTTATATACAATGGAATATCACTCAGCCATGAAATCAATGTCATAAGGCTAGTAGCAGCATGATGATTGGATTTAGGTTCGACGATTCTAAGTGAAATAAGTCACACAGAAAAAGACACTTATCATAAGCTATCACTTATAGAGGGAATGTAAAAACCGCTACACTTGAACTGAATTACAAAACAGAACAGAGTCACACGTTTAGAAAATACACTATGGCTGCTTAACGGGAAAGGTGAGGTGGGGTGATGCATAAAACAAGGGTTTCAAATTAGCTCAGATACCGTTCCATAAACCCAATATGTAACAGACAAGACCGACTCCTTGCTCAGAGAACTGGACTCACCACGCCCTATTCACCTCACAAGAATATATCTGACAAGTAGTAATCTTAAAACCTTTTTATTGATATCTCTCTGTTAGTGTGTCAAGTGGGTGTAAAGCGCCGTAAACACAGCAGTGAAAAGTAGGTAAACCCCATTATAAAAATAAATTACTTTAAAAAACCCATGAAACAAAGACAGTGAAAGAGAGAGAAATTCTTACACAATCTGTTCAGTGGCTGTGATGCAACCTGGATTGACCATATCTATACACACAGCTGGATGAGACATAAGGATGGACACTCTAGGGGCTGAGAGGTTTGGTGAGGTTGGGTGAGCAAACACAGACCCTTTAAAGTAATACTGCGTGGTACCCATCCCATGCGTCCCAAATCTCCAGGTTCAAGGGCATCTTCCTACATCGAAAACATGCATGAGAAACCCAGAAGATGGTACACCGTGTGATGCGGAAAGGTTTCTAAAACGGACCTCATTTCTCATCTCCTTGTGCTCGGGTTCGCCATTCCAGCCACTTTACTATCAATCTCCCTACATGGAGTATCAGCACCTTTAACCTCCTGTTCCGTATATTTTGCAATTTGTCCTGAGGATGAACGGGAAGACGGGGAACCATTGAGAGACTAGCTCTTGTTATTTGGACAGGCACAGGTCACTCTATTTTCCCATCAGGAAGAAAAATTAACCACAGGCTCAGCCTGGCCCCGGAACCAGAACAGGGCCTGAAGCCACCCTGCGCTTTTGCGGACACCTCCCAAAAAAGCGACTTGTAAAATGGAGCTTCAGGGCACTGCAATTCACAAACCTGCAGAGTTATAAATGATAACTCTCGTCCACAAATATATTGAGGGAAGGCAAAGAAGAGGATTTGAAATCAAGGCAGAATTGCAGGAAACAGATTTCAGGAGGTAGATTCGAATCGCCTTTAAAGCACATGAAAAGCGGCAAAACGTTGACAATGATGCCCTTGGCCAAAAAGGGCGTATGCGTTTTTTCCTGAATATATTCAGGAAAAAACGCATACGCCCTTTTTGGCCAACCAAACAACCTGGAAAGGCAAATCAGCGCTACAAAGAAGTCCCGCTTCCCATCGGTCAAAAGGGCCATGCTGAAAAAATTCTCAAAACCAGAAATGCAGGACAGGCCATGGAGAAATGGGAGCCTTGCTACACTGATGGGCGGGATGTAAATTGTCAACAGCCACTCTGGAGAAGGGTACGGTGTGTCCTGAAACATCTAAAACACACAGCTTAGAGAGCATAGGGCACTTCCACTCACGGGGGTATAAATTGGGAAAATGAAAAATCAGCAAGACACAAGCACCCCAAAGTTTAGGGCTGCTCTGTGGCCAAGGACCTCCACTTCATTCCACCTTAAATATCCCAGGAAAGAGAAAAATGGATAAAGAAGTGGTGGTTATTATGTACAATGGAATATCACTCAGCCATGAAATCAATGTCATGAGTCTAGTAGCAGCATGATGAGTGGATTTAGGTACGACGATTTTAAGTGAAATAAGACACACAGAAAAGGACACTTCTCATAAGTTATCACTTATAGAGGGAATGTAAAAACCGTTACACTTGAACTAAATTACAAAACAGAACAGAATCACACATGCAGAAAACACACTATGGTTGCTTAATGGGAAAGGTGAGGTGGGGTGATTCATAAAACAAGGGTTTCAAATTAGCTCAGATACCATTCCATAAACCAAATATGTAATAGACAAGACCTACTCCATGCTCAGAGAACTGAACACAACAACCGCTATTCACCGCATAAGAATATATCTGACTAGTAAGAATCTTAAAATATGTATTGATATCTCTCTGTAAGTGTGTCAAGTGGCTGTAAAGCGGCATAAAAACAGCCTTGAAAAGCAGCCAAACCCCATTATAAAAATAAATTACTTTTAAAAACCCATGAAAAAAGACAGTGATAGAGCGAGAAATACTTACACAATTCGTTCAGGGGCAGTGATGCAACCTGGATTGACCATATCTAGACCCACAGCTGGATGAGACATAAGGGTGGACACTCTTGGGGCTGAGAGGTTTGGTGAGGTTGGGTAAGCAAACGCAGACCCTTCACAGTAATACTGCGTGGTACCCATCCCAAGTGTCCCAAATCTCCATGTCCAATGGCGTCTTCCTACCTCAAAAACATGCAAGAGAAACCCAGAAGATGGTACACCGTGTGATGGGGAAAGGTTTCTAAAACGTACCTCATTCCTCATCTCCTTGTGCTTGGGTTCGCCATTCCAGCCGCTATACTAGAAATCTCACTACTTGGAGCATCAGCACCTTTAACCTCTTGTTCCGTACAGTTTTCAATTTGTCCTGAGGGTGAACGGGAAGAGGGGGCACCAATGAGAGACTAGCTCTAGGTGTTGGAACAGGCACAGGTCACTCTATTTTCCCATCGGGAAGAAGAATTAAACATAGTCTCTGCCTTCCCTCCGGAACCAGAATAGGGCCTGAAAGAAACCTGCGCTTTTGCGGAGAGCTCCCAAAAAAGCGAGTTGAAAAATGGAGCTCTAGGGCACAGCATTTCACAAACCTGCAGAGTTATAAATGATAACACTCATTCACAAATATATTGAGGGAAGGCAACGAAGAGGATTTGAAAGCAAGGCAGAATTGCAGGAAACAGATTTCAGGAGGTACATGCGAATCGCCTTTAAAGCACATGAAAAGCGGCAAAACGTGGACAATGATGCCCTTGGCCAAAAAGGGCGTATGCGTTTTTTCCGGAATATATTCAGGAAAAAACGCATACGCCCTTTTTGGCCAACCAAGCAACCTGGAAAGGCAAATCAGCGCTACAAAGAAGTCTCGCTTCCCAACGGTCAAAAGGGCCATGCTGAAAAACGTGTAAAATCCAGAAATGCAGGACAGACCGTTGAGAAATGTGAGCCTTGCTACGCTCATGGGTGGGATGTAAATTGTCAACAGCCACTGTGGAGAAGGGTACGGTGTGTCCTGAAACATCTAAAAAACACAGCTTAGAGAGCATAGGGCACTTCCACGCATGGGGTATAAATCGGGAAAATGAAAAATCAGCAAGATACAGGCACCCCAAAGTTTAGGGGTACTCTGTTGACAAGGACCTCCACTTCATTTTACCTTAAATATCCCAGGAAAGAGAAAAATGGATAAAGAAGTTGTGGTCCTTATGTACAATGGAATATCATTCAGCCATGAAATCAATGTCATAATGCTAGTAGCTGCATGATGAGTGGATTTAGGTACGACGATTCTAAGTGAAATAAGTCACACAGAAAACGGCACTTATCATAAGATATCACTTATAGAGGGAATGTAAGACCGTTACACTTGAAATGAATTACTAAACAGAACAGAGTCACATATTTAGAAAACCGACTATGGTTGCTTAACGGGAAAGCTGAGGTGGGGTGATACATAAAACAAGAGTTTCAAATTAGCTCAGATACTGTTCCATAAACCCAATATGTAATAGACAAGACCTACTCCTTGCTCAGTGAAGTGGACGCAACACCCCCTATTCAACGAAGAAGAATATATCTGACTAGTAAAAATCTTAAAACCTATGTATTGATATCTCTCTGTAAGTTAATCAATGGGTGTAAAGGGGCATAAACACAGCAGTGAAAATCAGGTAAACCCCTTTATAAAAATAAATTACTTTAAAAAGCCCAAAAAACAAAGAGAGTGATAGAGGGAGAAATTTTTACATAATTTGTTCCGGGGCTGTGATGCAACCTGGTGTGACCATATCTAGACCCACAGCTGGATGAGAAATAAAGCTGGACACTCTTGGGGCTGAAGGTCTCTTTCCCTAGTTACCAGATTGGGGAACGTAGAAAGGCTGCCGCCCTCTTGCCGTTACCTGTAAAAGCAGCTTTAAAACCTGTGCTAATGGTCACTTCATATGAACAAGTACTTCAGGGTTGTAAATGAAACCTGCCCTCAAAATGTCTTGACGGAGGTAATGGCCAAAAATTTTCAAAATGTGACACTTACTTTAAGAAAACACTTTGAACAACTAAGCTGTAATCACATTTTGATAAATAAAAAGGGCATGCTTTAAAGCTCAATTTCAACAGATTATGGGACACATGCAAATTCAACCACAGAGAGGTATCAGCTCACACCTGTTAGAATAACCATCAGCAAGAAAACTACAAACAATAAATATTGAAGGTGTTTTGGAGAAATGCATACCCTCAATTTTAAGTGGGACGTATCCTGGAAAGAGCCACTAATGAAAACTGAATGGTGGTGCCTTTAAAACGTACACACTGAGCTACCATATGATACAGCAAGCCCACTCCTTGGCCTATAACATAAGAAGATAGAACTGGAAAGACACAGGCAAGCAAATGTGCATTGCAGCAGTATTACAATAGCCAAGACATGGAGGCAACCAGAAAGTCCATCAACAGGTGCGTGGCCAAAGAAGAACTGGTACACGTACAGATGGACTATTAGCCAGGGAAAAAAATGAAACAATGCCATTTGCAGCACCATGTATGATTCTTGAGGTAATCAGGCAAATTGTACTAAGTCAGAAAGCAAAAGACACATATCCTATAATATCACTTATAGGTCTTAGCTAAAAATTGATACCAATGAAGATATTTCCACAGAGAAATGCAATCACAGGTTCATTAAACAAACTTATGGTTCACCAAATAGAAAGGTGTGAGGATTGGAAACATTAGGATATTGGGGTTAAGATAGATATAGAAACACATGTGAAATATGTAATCACCAAAGACCTATGTAATACCAAGACAAGACTACTCAACATTGTATCATAACCTACATGGGAAAATGATCCAAAGAAGAATAGATATATGTATATGTTTAAAAGAACCACATCTTGCACACCTAGAAGAAACAAAACATTTTAATTACATTTGCTCTGACAAAAAACAAGAATTAAATTAAAAAAAGAACAAGAAGTAATGAGACATAAACTTAAGGGGCTTTTTGCTGGCACATTGCATTCTAATTTACAACCAGAACATGACTTCCATTAAGGCTCTGTCATCACTAATAAAGCAGCTTTATAAGCAATGTTGAAGGTAGCTTAAAAGAAGTCTCACTAATTATTGATAGTAACAAGGAAACAAAGAAAAGTAAAAATCTCACTGCAAAAAGTATACATAGGGTAAGGATAGTAGATCAAACACTTATTAAACTTCTGTAAAGAATAAAAGACAACAGTAGTATGTTTTTTTAAAAAGAGAGGGCCTAAATAAATCTGAAATGAAAGAGATGATGTTACAACAGACACCACAGAAATACAAAGTATCCTAAGATACACACAGGGTAACTCAGGGCTCAGACTGGACAGAGCCCACTCTTCAGTCCCCTGTACATGACTTACAGGAGCCTCAGGAACTGAGGAGGGGGTCCCTGAGGAGAGGCTCAAGATAGAATATGGTAGGCATTAACATGACTGCATTCATCTTAAACATGCCTGAACTACATTCACACGAGATGATTTTGTCCTGTATGTACATCGGCACCTCTAGTTGGACCTGCAGATCTTTGGCTTCAACACCTCTACTGACAACATTAGTGTCACCTGCTGTGGACCGTCTCCTATAGGATTTCTAGAATCAGAAAACATCGAAGCTTCACAGGACCCAGAGTCTGTGCGACCCCACACAGAGAATCAGAGTCTCAACTCCACTCAGATACTCCACTCTTGGAAGGCACACACAAAGTAGTGTGCACATCAGGACCCAGGGGAAGGAGCAGTGACCCCGTAGGAGAATGACCAGAATTACCTGCTACTTTTAGAGGGTCTCCTGCAGAGGCAGGTGGTGTCTGTGGCTGTGGCTCACCATGAGGACAACGACACTGGCAGCAGAAGTTCTGGGAAATACTCCTTGGTGTGAGCCCTCCCAGAGTCCGCCATTAGCCCCACCAAGAGCAAGGTAGGCTACAGTGCTGGGTCGCCTCAGGCCAAACAACCAACAGGGAGGGAACCCAGCCCCATGCATCAGCAGACAAGCGGATTAAACTTTTTATTAAAGTTTTATTTAATCTGTAGACAAGCAGATTAAAGCTCTGTCCACCAAAGCAACACCCAGCTCTACCCACCACCAGTCCCTCCCATCAGGAAGCTTGCACAAGCCTCTAAGATAGACTCATCCACCAGAGAGCAGACAGCAGAAGCAAGAAGAACTACAATTCTGCAGCCTGTGGAAGGAAAACCACATTCACAGAAAGATAGACAAAATGAAAAGGCAGAGGACATTATACCAGATCAAGGAACAAGATAAAACCCCAGAAAAAAAATGAAATGAGGTGGAGATAGGGAACCTTCCAGAAAAAGAATTCAGAATAATGATAGTGATGTTGAGCCAAGACCTTGGAAAAAGAAAGGAGGCAAAGATCGAGAAGATGCAAGAAATGCTTAACAAAGACCTAGAAGAATTAAGGAACAAACACCTAGAAGAATTAAAGAACAAACAAACAGAGGTGAACAATGGAATAACTGAAATGAAAAATACACTAGAAGGAATCAGTAGCAGAATAACTGTGGCAGAAGAACGGATAAGTGACCTGGAAGACAGAAAGGTGGAAATCACTGCCATGGAACAGAATAAAGAAAAAGAATGAAAATAAATGAAGACACCCCAAGAGTCCTCTGGGACAACATTAAACGCAACAACATTCGCATTATAGGGGTCCCAGAAGGAGAAGAGAGAGAGAAAGGACCCGAGAATATATTTGAAGAGATTATGGTCAAAAACTTCCCTAGCATGGGAAAAGAAATAGCCACCCAAGTCCAGAAGCACAGAGTGTCCCAGGCAGGATAAACCAAAGGAGAAAAATGACAAGACACATAGTAATCAAATTGACAAAAATTAATGACAAAGAAAAATGATTGAAAGCAGCAAGGGAAAAATGACAAATAACATACAAGGGAACTCCCATAAGGATAACAGCTGATTTCTCAGTAGAAAATCTACAAGCCAGAAGGAAGTGGCATGATAAATTTAAAGTGATGAAAGGGAAGAACCTACAACCAAGAGTACTCCACCCTGCAAAGAGCTCATTCAGATTTGATGGAGAAATCAAAAGCCTTACAGACAAGCAAAAGCTAAGAGAATTCAGCACCATGAAACCAGCTCTACACCAAATGCTGAAGGAACTTCTCTAAGTGGGAAACACAAGAGAAGAAAAGGACCCACCAAGACAAACCTATAACAATTAAGAAAACAGTAGTAGGAACATACATATCGATATTTACCTTAAACGTGAATGCACTAAATGTTCCAACCAAAAGACACAGGCTCGCTGAATGGATACAAAAACAAGACCCATATATATGCTGTCTACAAGAGATCCATTTCAGACCTAGGGACACATACAGACTCAAAGTGAGGCGATGGAAAAATATATTCTATGCAAATGAAAATCAAAAGAAAGCTGGAGTAGCAATACTCATATCAGATAAAATAGACTTTAAAATAAAGAATGTTACAAGAGACAAGGAAAGACACTACATAATGGTCAAGGGATCAATCCAAGAAGAAGATATAACAATTATAAATATATATGCACCCAAAATAGGAGCACCTCAATGTATAAGGCAACTGCTAACAGCTATAAAAGAGGAAATCGACAGTAACACAATAATAGCGGGGGACTTTAACAGCTCATTTATGCCAGTGGAGATCAGCCAGACAGAAATTTAATAAGGAAACACAAGCTTTAAATGACACAACAGACCAGATAGAGTTAATTGATATTTATAGGACATTCCATCCAAAAGCAGCAGATTACACGTTCTTCTCAACTGCACATGGAACATTCTCCAGGATAGATCACATCTTGGGTCACAGATAAAGCCTCAGTAAATTTAAGAAAACTGAAATCATATCAAGCAGCTGTTCCGACCACAATGCTATGAGATTAGAAATCAATTACATGGAAAAAAACGTAAAAAACACAAACACATGGAGGCTAAACAATACGTTAATAAATAACCAAGAGATCACTGAGGAAATCAAAGAGGAAATCAAAAACTACCTAGAGACAAATGACAACAAAAACACGATGATCCAAAACCTATGGGATGCAGCAAAAGGAGTTCTAAGAGGGAAGTTTATAGCAATACAAGCCTACCTCAAGAAACAAGAAAAATCTCAAATAAATAATCTAACCTTACACCTAGAGGAACTAGAGAAAGAAGAACAAAACCCAAAGTTAGTAGAAGGAAAGCAATCATAAAGATCAGAGCGGAAATAAATGAAATAGAAACAAAGAAAACGAAAACAAAGATCAATAAAACTAAAAGCTGGTTCTTTGAGAAGATAAGCAAAAATGATCAACCTTTAGCCAGACTCCAGAAAAAGAGGGAGAGGACGCAAATCAAGAAAATTAGAAGTGAAAAAGCAGAAGTTACAACAGACACCACAGGAATACAAAGCATCCTAAGAGACTACTACAAGCAACTCTAGGGCAATAAAATGGACAATCTGGAAGAAATGGACAAATTCTTAGAAAGGGATAACCTTCTAAGACTGAACCAGGAAGAAATAGAAAATATGAACAAACCTATCGCAAGCAATGAAATTGAAACTGTGATTAAAAATCTTCCAACAAACAAAAGTTCAGAACCAGATGGCATCACAGGTGAATTCTATCAAACATTTAGAGAAGAGCTAACACCCAACCTTCTCAAATTCTTCAAAACAATTGCAGGGGAAGGAACACTCCCAAACTCATTCTATGAGACCACCATCACCCTGATACCAAAATCAGACAGAGATACTACAAGGAAAGAAAATTATAGACCAATATCACTGATGAATATAGATGTAAAAATCCTCAACAAAATACTAGCAAACAGAATCGAACAACACATTAAAAGGATCATACACCATGATCAAGTGGGGTTTATCCCAGGGATGCAAGGATTCTTCAATATACACAAATCAATGTGATACACCATATTAACAAATTGTAGAATAAAACCATATGATCATCTCAATAGATGAAGGAAAAGATTTTGAGAAAATTCAACACTCATTTACGATAAAAACTCTGCAGAGTGTGGGCATAGAGGGAAACTACCTCAACATAATAAAGGCCATATATGACAAACCCACAGCAAACAGCATTCTCAATGGTGAAAAACTGAAAGCGTTTCCTCTAAGATCAGGAACAAGACGAGGATGTCCACTCTCACCACTGCTATTCAACATAGTTTTGGAAGTCCTAGCCATGGCAATCAGAGAAGAAAAAGAAATAAAAGGAATACAAAAAGGAAAAGAAGAAGTAAAATTGTCACTGTTTGCAGATGACATGATATCATAGATAGAGAATCCTAAAGATGCCACCAGAAAAACACTGGAGCTAATCAATGAATTTGGTAAAGTTGCAGGATACAAAATTAATGCACAGGCCTTCCCTGCTGGTGCAGTGGTTGAGAATCTGCCTGCCAGTGCAGGGGACACGGGTTCGAGCCCTGGTCTGAGAGGGTCCCACATGCCGCGGAGCAACTAGACCCGTGCGCCACACCTACTGAGCCTGCGCGTCTGGAGCCTGTGCTCCGCAACAAGAGAGGCCGCGACAGTGAGAGGCCCGCGCACCGCGATGAAGAGTGGCCCCCACTCGCCGCAAATAGAGAAAGCCCTTGCACAGAAACGAAGACCCAACACAGCCAAAAATAATAAATAAATAAATTAAAATTAAAATTAATGCACAGAAATTGCTTGCATTCCTATACACTAACAATGAAAGATCAGAAAGAGAAATTAAGGGAACAATCCCATTACCACTGCAACAAAAAGAATAAAATACCTAGGAATAAACCCACCTAAGGAAGTAAAAGACCTGTACTCAGAAAACTATAAGACACTGATGAAAGAAATCAAAGATGATATAAACAGATGGAGACATATACCATGTTCTTGGATTAGAAGAATCAATATTGTGAAAATGACTATACTACCCAAAGCAATCTACAGATTCAATGCAATCCCGATCAAAATACCTTTGGCATTTTCTACAGAACAAGAAAAAAAAAATTAAAATTTGTAGGGAGACACAAAAGACCCTGGATAGCGAAAGCAGTCTTGAGGGGGAAAAAAAAGAGCTGGAGGAATCAGACTTCCAGACTTCAGACTATATTACAAAGCTACAGTAATCAAGATAATATGGTACTGACAGAAAAACAGAAATATAGGTCAATAGAACAGGATAGAAAGCACAGAGATAAACCCACGTACCTATGGTTCACTAATCTATGACAAAGGAGGCAAGGGTATACAATGGAGAAAAGACAGTGTCTTCAGTAAGCGGTGCTGGGAAAACTGGACAGTTACATGTAAAAGAATGAAATTAGTACACTCCCTAACACCATACACAAAAGTAAACTCAAAATGGATTAGAGACCTAAATATAAGACCAGCCACTATAAAACTCTTAGAGGAAAACATAAGCAGAACAGTCTATGACATAAATCACAGCAAGATCCTTTTTGACCCACCTCCTAGAGAAATGGAAATAAAAACAAAAATTAAAAAATGGGACCGAATGAAACATAAATTCTTTTGCACAGCAAAGGAAAACATTAGCAAGATGAAAAGACAACCATCAGAATGGGAGAAAATATTTTCAAATGAAGCAAATGGCAAAGGATTAATCTCCAAAAAGCAGCTCATGTAGCTCAATATCACAAAACCAAACAACCCAATCCAAAAATGGGCAGAAGACCTAAACAGACATTTCTCCAAAGAAGATATACAGGTTGCCAACAAACACATGAAAGGATGCTGAACATCACTAATCATTAGAAAAATGCAAATCAAAACTACAGTGAGGTATCACCTCACACCAGTCAGATTGGCCATCATCAAAAAATCTACCAACAATAAATGCTGGAGAGGCATTTATTGGAGCAAAGGGAACACTCTTGCACTGTTGGTGGGAATGTAAATTGATATAGCCACTAGGGAGAACGGTATGGGGGTTCCTTAAAAACTAAAAATAGAACCACCATACAACCCAACAAACCCACTCCTGGACATTTACCCTGAGAAAACCATAATTCAAAAAGAGTCATGTACCACAATGTTCACTGTAGCTCTATTTACAATAGCCAGGACATGGAAGCAACCTAAGTGTCCAACAACAGATAAATGGATAAAGAAGATGTGGCACATATATACAATGGAACATTATTCAGCCATAAAAAGAAACAAAATTGAGTTATTTTTAGTGAGGTGGATGGATCTAGAATCTGTCCTACAGAGTGAAGTAAGTCAGAAAGAGAAAAACAAATACCGTATGCTAACACATATATATGGAATCTAAAAAAAAAGTTTATGAAGAACCTAGGGGCAGGAAAGGATTAAGGACACAGACGTAGAGAAAGGATTTGAGGACATGGGGAGAGGGAAGGGTAAGCTGGGACAAAGTGAGAGAGCGGTATGGACAAATATACACTACCAAATGTAAAATTGACAGCTACTGGGAAGCAGCCACATAGCACAGGGAGATCAGCTCTGTGCTTTGTGACCACCTAAAAGGGTGGGATAAGGGAGTGAGAGGGAGGTGCAAGAGGGAGGGGATATGGTGTTATATGTATACGCACAGCTGATTCACTTTTTTATACAGCAGAAACTAACACACAATTGTAAAGCAATTATACTCCAATAAAGATGTAAAAGAAAAAAAAAAGAAAGCCCAGAGATAAACCTACACACCTATGGCCCACTAATCTATGACAAAGGAGGCAAGGGTATACAAAGGAGAAAAGACAGTCTCTTCAATAAGTGGTGCTGGGAAAAATGGACAGCTACATGTAAAAGAATGAAATTAGAACACTCCCTAACACCATACACAAAAAATAAACTCAAAATGGATTAGAGACCAAAATGTAAGACCGGACACTATAAAACTCTTAGAGGAAAACATAGGAAGAATACTCTTTGACATAAATCACAGCAAGATCTTTTTTGATCCACCTTGTAGAGTAATGGAATAAAAAAAAATAAACATATGGGAGCAAATGAAACCTAAAAGCTTTTGCAAAGCAAAGGAAACTACAAACAAGACGAAAAGACAACCCTCACAATGGGAGAAAATATTTGCAAATGAATCAATGGACAAAGGAGTAATCTCCAATGTATATAAACAGCACATGCAGCTCAACAGTAAAAAAAAAAACAACCCAATCCAAAAATGGGCAGATGATGTAAATAGACATTTGTCCCAAGAAGACATACAGATAACTAAGAAGCACATGAAAAGCTGCTCAACATCACTAATTATTAGAGAAATATAAACCAAAACTACAATGAGGTATCACTTCACACGAGTTAGAATGGGCATCATCAGAAAATCTACAAGCAACAAATGCTGGAGAGGGTGTGGAGAAAAGGGAACCCTCTTACACTATTTGTGGGAATGTAAATTGATACAGTCACTATGGAGAACAGTATGGAGGTTCCTTAAAAAACTAAAAATAGAATTACCATATGACCCAGCAATCCCACTACTGGCCATATACCCAGAGAAAACCATAATTCAAAAAGACATATTCACCACAATATTCATTGCAGCACTATTTATAATAGCCAGGTCATGGAAGCAACTTAAATGCCCATAGACAGACGAACAGAAAAGATGTGCTACATGTATAAAATGGAATATTACTCAGCCATAAAAAGGAATGAAATTGGGTCATTTGTAGAGACGTGGATAGATCTAGAGACTGTCATACAGAGTGAAGTAAGTCAGAAAGAGAAAACAAATATCGTATATTAATGCATACATGGGGAACCTAGAAAAATGGTAAAGATGAACCGGTTTGCAAGGGAGAAATAGAGACACAGATGTAGAGAACAAATGTATGGACACCAAGGGGGGAAAGTGGCAGGGTGGTGGTGGTGGGATGAATTGCGAGCCTGGGATTGACATATATACACTTATATGTATAAAATAGATAACCAATAAGAGCCTGCTGTATAAAAAAATGAATAAAATAAATTCAAAAATTAAAAAATAAATAATACTTAAAGAAATAAAACAGAAAAAACTGTTCTGTCCTTCCCATAGACGTATTTATATGAATGAATTATTTCCATGCTTATATCCATAAATACAAAATGAGGAATAAAACTTACCTTGAACCAAAAAAGAAAAAAAAAAACAGAACCCACTGGTCATACAGAGGAAAACCCTATCAGGGCACTTGCTCCAGTGCTAAACAATTCTGAAGTTGGTCACAGGTGGGGAATCATCTCCCATGCAGCCAGCAGCCCCCACACGAGGAGCGTCCTCATTGCAAAGCTGGGGGACCGTGAGGAGGCGTCTCTGAGTAAATGTGAGCTGAGCCCCAGGCCAGCTGCTGCTGAACTTTTCCCACCCTTCCCAGGTAAAACACCTGAATGTGTGCAAAGACTTTAAAAACTAGAGGAAGGGGCTTGGAGTCACACCAGTGACAGCACGCAGGCCGACGTGGTGCCTGCAGGCCAGCCAGGATGGTCCTGGCCCCGGGCGCTCGTCTGGAAGCTTTCCATTTCCCTGCCTGAGGTACCCCTCCTGTCCCGGCCCCCACTGCTTTTTTCCTTCCTCACCTCTGCCCGGGGAGAAATTCCAGCAGCAAGTATGGGTGACACATCCTCTTCTTTAGCAGGTGGCAGCCCGGCAACTCCTGCAGAAAGTCCAGCAGAGCCCCAGTCACACCGGGCCACTCATAGAGCCGTGGGCCCTACTCCCTCCCACCAGCCCAACCCCGAGACTGCTGACAGGGCAGAGAATACGGCGTCAGGCACAGCTGCAGAGGCTTTTGCTGCCTGGAGGGGTGTTTATATTGACCTCAACCCAGACACACCTGGGAAGGGCTGGCCGGCCGGGTCAGGCTGCCCAGGTCAGCCAATCCTCGCCCCTCAGGGGCTCAGAGTTGCAGAGAATGGGCCTTGCTGCACTGGCCAGATCCAAGGAACAGATGTAGGGTCCCGAGAGTCAGGATAGATAAGGGGCGGCAGCCCTGGCTTGTTTTCTCATCATTTTATCTGGTCCATGAGTGGGAGACAACTTCAAGAAGAACCTCTGCTAATGAGAGGAACCCAGGAGTCAGGGAGAGGAGGGGTGGTGGGTGGAGACAGAGGCCTGGTGCCCCGGCTGCAGTGGAAGCCCCTGGAAGACCAGGCAGAGGGAGGCTGCACAGAGTGAAGCCTAGGGTCACAGACCTGTTGGAGCTGCTGTTTGTTAGTTCAAGCTCTGCTCTGAGGTGCTCTGTGTCAGCTCTGAGTGACAGGTGTGCTGGGGGTGCTCTGCAATGAGGGCTATGTGCACGGATCCTGTGTGCCCAGCCCTGCCGGGGTACCTGTCCACGGGAGCTCCATATCCAGGGAGGGGCCTGCCAACGAGAGCCCCGTGGGCTGCTGCGTACCTGCCCAGGTGAGCTCCATATCCTGGGAGAGGCCTGACCATGAGGGCCCCATGGGCTGCTGGGTACCTGCCCAGGTGAGCTCCATATCCTGGGAGCGGCCTAACCACCAGAGCCCCGTGGGCCGCTGGGTACCTGCCCAGGTAAGCTCCATATCCTGGGAGGGGCCTGACCACAAGAGCCCCGTGGGCTGCTGGGGACCTGGTAGAGGACTCCAGGACAGTCAGTGAAGCCACAGAGGATATACATCTAGTAGTTCCTAATTCCTACACCCTGCTGGTCATTCTACCATCCACCAGGACATGGTATTCTGTATTAGACTTCAATGATGCCTTCTTCTGTATTCCATTACTCCCAGAATCACAAGAAATTTTGGCTGTGAGTGGCAGGACTCAACATACAACAAAAACAATACTGCTGGGCCGTCCTGCCCCAGGGGTTCAAAAATTCCCACACCATCTTTGGGGAAACGTTAGCTAAAGACCTAAAAGATCTACCTCTGGAGAAGGGAACCCTCATTCATTATGCAGATGACATTCTGATCACCAGCCCGACTAAGGAGGCCTCTGAACTACCTAGCCAATAAAAGATAGAAGGTGTCCAAGGAAAAGGCTCAAATATCACAAACTAAAGTGGCCTTCCTGGGCTTCATTCGCACAGAAGGTCGGAGAAGCCCACCCCAGGAAAGGGAAGAAGCCATTTGCAGCCTCAGCCTTCCTGAAACTAGAAGACAGCTTAGGGGTTCCTGGGGAGACCGGGGTTTGCTGCATCTGGATCCCTAACTAGAGTCTAATAGCTGGGACTCTATATGAAACACTGAAAGGAAAAGATGATGATCCTTTTGAATAGAATCCAGAAGCGGCCTTTCAAAAATGGAAAGAGCAGTCAATTCAGACCCTGGCCCTGGACCTCCCTAAGTTAGCTAAACCCTTTGACCTTTACATTCCTGGTCCAAGGCGAATCACCCTTGGAGTATTAGTGCAAAAACTGGGACCACTTGAAATGGAACAATGCAAGAATGCCCTCCAGGCATTGGCCAGCCACCCCATCCGACCAGGATACTGGGGGTATCTAAAAACCTGGAAATCAGCAGCCCGCAAGGCCAGCTCCCTCCTAAGGGAAAAGGACGCCACTTGGTGATCCTAACCACCCACCATGCCCTGAAGTTGCAGGGATTGCTCCGTGGGCACAATGACCTCGAGTGAGGAGGCCCTCCAACACCAACCTCCAGAGAGACAACCTGGGGCAATGGGCCCCCATGACGACTCGTGTGACCATCACTTGACCTGGAGCTTCTCTCAGAAAACAAGAGTGTGCCCCTAAAGAGCTGACTATTGCTTACAGGACTTACTGCACCCAGAGAGGAGCTAATAAACTTGGCAGGGGAACCGTAAATAACGCTGCCACCATAGAAAAGCCTACAGACACTGTGGTGACAGGGGCTAATGAGACCAGCTGTACTCCTGGCTACTTCAAAAGGCCGTTGACTGAGTGGCCGTCATGGTCCTGGATCACCACCGGCCCTGGAATGTCTGGGAGTTGAGCAAGCAGGGCTCTGACACCTGGTGCTGTTTGTACGTTATTTCAGTTGGCCTAACTGAAGAAAGCGCAGACTACTGGTCAGAGCATCTAGGCTGGCAGAAACCGTCAGCCTAAGGGGGCCGAACCAATGTGGAGCAGGGTAAAACCGCCCACCCCCTCAGCGTCTCTGCACATCTCTTTCCTGGACCCTTAAAGGTCATTAGAATCTATAAAACTTCCAATGCTGGTGCTCAGGCAGACGAGCAGTGAGGGAGGAGGCCTGCGGACAATCAACCTCACCTGGAGGCTGCTGGGGAGAAGTCCTGCCCCTACCCCCGGGTATGAGGACACCCAACTCAGCACGAAGCATTTACAGAAGACGTGTCTGCACCCTCAGCGCCCCAAGAATGAGGAATGGGACAAAAGGCAGAGGAGGGCTTTGTCACTGGCAAAGCCCATTAAAAATTCCTGGGAGATAAAAATAGAATCTGGGCAATAAAATAAAGTCTAACCATTTTTTCCTTTGTGCTTTGTCTAATTTCACTTGCTCCTAGGTTTCCACATGCAGAGGTCCCACACCCGACACTTCAGACCCGATATCCTAGTGCAAAATGGCTGGGCCGACACCTCAGCTCGTGGGGCCCCGTGCAGACTCTGCGACATAGAGCCTGAGCTCCAGGCAACCCAGCCCTCGAGAGCTCCGCCCCCTCCCTCCCGCTGATGCTGACAGGATCCCTACACAGCAGCCCGGCCCACAAACCGCAGGGGAGCACACACTATCACCTCTCCATTCTCTGATCAAAATATAAAGATTTCCTTTGCTTCTGAACCAAAGTCAGTCTCGATCTGTTGGCTCCAATGACACTGGGCAGGGAGACCCTTGTTGGGGCCCACTCTGCAGGATCAGTAACAGAATTTGAGAACATTGTAACTTCAATGAACAGATGTGTGAGCCAAACTGTAATTAACATAGAGCAGTGTATAAGGCTCGTGTAAAATAAGATGTTTCTAACATTTCCATTTGATATTTCCATCACTTTATTATAAGCAAGTTCAGTGGAGGGGTTTGTCTTATTTGTCAGGTCAACAGTAGAGAAATGCAGTGATTTCTTTCCAAGGATGTACATCTAATAATCTTGGTTGAAGTTTCAACCTTGTTTCGAATGATTTTCCATTGAAAATGATACCTGTCTTTCAGCTCCTAGATTTCTGAGAAGTATAAAATCTTATATTTTTTATTACCAAAGGGGAAAGGTGGGAGGAGGGATAAATTAACAGTTTCAGATTAACATATACACACTGCTATGTATAAAATATATCATCAACAAGGAACTACTGTATAGCACAGGGAACTATACTCAATATTTTGTAATGACCCCTGAGGGGAAATAATCTGAAAAACCATAGATATCTATATTGACATCATCTATCAACTACAGATAAAATGGAAACTAAAGGAGGCCGATGGTGAGCGTTTCTGAACCTGAAGACTTCAATCATCTAAAGTTCAGACTCTGCCTACGGCCCAAGTCCCTTAATGAACACACATGTACCAGTAGCTTAAAAATTCCCCAGATTGGAGTTCGGGGAGACACTGATTTGGAAAAATCCCTTGTGTTCTCCTTACATACACGGGACCTTTCCTACAGCTACAACATGCCTGTGACACCCAGAAGATGGAACACGGTTGGATCAGGAAGATTTTGGAAAAGGCACTAAAACTCCTAATTTCCTGGTTGTTGGGTTCACCCCTCCACCTTTTTCCTTAAAATCTCCCCACTTGAGGATGTCAGCACCTTCAACAACCAGTTGCACAGAAATTGCAATTTGTCCAAAGGAAGAAGGGGAAGGAGGAGAAACAAGGAGAGCCAAGCCCTAGATGTTCAGAGAGGCACATGTCACTCTACTTTCCAGTCAGGAAGAAGAATTAAGCAAAGGCTTAGCCTGCAACTGGGAACCAGAGTAGGGCCAAAAGCAAACCAGCGGTTCTGCGAAAAGCTCCCAAAAAAGAGAGTTGAAAAATGGAGCTCAGGGGCCCTGCAATTCACAAACCTGCAGAGTTATAAATAATAACTCTCGGCCACAAATATATTGAGGGAAGGCAACGAAGAGGATTTGAAATCAAGGCAGAATTGCAGGAAACAGATTTCAGGAGTTAGATTCGAATCGCCCCTAAAGCACAAGAAAAGCGGCCAAACGTCCACAATGATGCACTTGGCCAAAAAGACAATATGCGTTTTTTTCTGAATAAATTCAGGAAAAAACCCATAGGCCCTTTTTGGCCAACCAAGCAAGCTGGAAATGCAATTCAGCACTACAAAGAAGACTCACTTCCCATCGGTCAAAAGGTCCTTCCTAAAAAAGTGTAAAAACAAGAAATGCAGGAGAGGCCAGGGAGGAAAGGGAGCCTTGTTACACTGATGGGTGGGATGTAAATTGCGAATGACAACTCTGGAGAAGGGTATGGTGTTTCCTAAAACATCTAAAAAACACAGCTAGAGAGAAAGGGGCACATCCAATCATGGGGGTATAAATTGGGAAAACTAAAAATCAGCAAGACACAGGCACCCCAAAGTTTAGGGCTGCTCTGTTGACAAGAACCTCCACTTCATTCCACCTTAAATATTCCAGGAAAGAGAAAAATGGATAAAGAATTTATGGTCCTTATGTACAATACAATATCACTCGGGCGTGAAATCAATATCATAAGGCTAGTAGCAGCATGATGAGTGGATTTAGGTACGACAATTCTAAGTGAAATAAATCACACAGAAAAAGACACTTATCATAAGATATCACTAACAGAAGTAATGTAAAAACCGTTACACTTGAACAGAATTACAAAACAGAACAGAGTCACACATTTAGAAAACACACTATGGTTGCTTAATGGGAAAGGTGACCTGGGGTGATGCAAAAACAAGGATTTCAAATTAGCTCAGATAACGTTCCATAAACCCAATATGTAATAGACAAGACTTACTCCTTGCTCAGTGAACTGGACTCAACACCCCCTATTCACCGCACAAGAACATATCTGACTAGTAAGAATCTTAAAACCTATGTATTGATATCTCTCTGTAAGTGTGTCAAGTGGGTGTAAAGCGGCATAAACACAGCAGTGAAAAGCAGCTAAACCCCATTATAAAAACAAACTACTTTTAAAACCCCATGAAACAAAGACAGTGAAAGAGAGCGAAATACGTACACAATTCATTCAGAGGCTGTGATGCAACCTGGATTGATCGTATCTAGACCCACAGCTGGATGAGACATAAAGGTGGACACTCTTGGGGCTGAGAGGTTTGGTGAGGTTGGGTGAGCAAACGCAGACCCTTTAAAATAATACTGCATGGTACCCATCGCATGGGTCCCAAATCTCCAGGTTCAAGGGCATCTTCCTACATCGAAAACATGCATTTGAAACCCAGAAGATGGTACACCATGTGATCAGGAAAGGATTCTAAAACGCACCTCATTTCTCACGTCCTTGTGCTCAGATTCGCCATTCCAGCCACTTTAATAGCAATCTCCCTACTTGGAGAATCAGCACATTTAACCTCCTGTTCCGTACACGTGGCAATTTGTAATGAGGATGAATGGGAAGAGGGAGAACCAATGAGAGACTAGCTCTAAATTTTGGGACAGGCACAGGTCACTCTATTTTCCCATCAGGAAGAAGAATTAACCACAGGATCAGCTTGCCCACCGGAACCAGAATAGGGCCTGAAACCATTCTGAGCTTTTGCGGCCAGCTCCCATAAAAGCGAGTTGAAAAATGGAGCTCAGGGGCACTGCAATTCAAAAAACTGCAGAGATATAAATGATAACTGTCGTCCACAAATATATTGAGGGAAGGCAACGAAGAGGATTTGAAAGCAAGGCAGAATTGCAGGAAAAATATTTCAAGAGGTAGATGCGAATCGCCTTTAAAGACCATGAAAATCGGCAAAAGTTCAACAAATATGCCCTTGACCAAAAAGGGTGTATGCGTTTTTTCCTGAATATACTCAGGAAAAAAGCATATGCCCTTTTTGGCTAACCAAGCAAACTGGAAAGGCAATTCAGTGCTACAAAGAAGTCTCGCTTCCCATCGGTCAAAAGGGCATGCTGAAAAAAGTGTCAAAACAAGAAATGCAGGACAGGCCATGGAGAAATGGGAGCCTTGCTATGCTGATGGGCGGGATGTAAATTGCCAACAGCCACTGTGGAGAAGTGTATGGTGTGTCCTGAAAAATGTAAGAAACACAGCTTAGAGAGCATAGGGCACTTCCACTCATGGGTGTATAATTTGGGAAAACTAAAAATCAGCATGACACAGGCACACCAAAGTTTAGGGCTGCTCTGTTGACACGGACCTCCACTTCATTCCACCTAAATATCTCAGGAAAGAGAAAAATGGATAAAGAAGTTCTGATCTATATGTGCAATGGAATATCACACAGCCATGAACTCAATGTCATAAGGGTAGTGGGAGAATCATGAGTGGAGTTAGCTATGAAGATTCTAAATGAAATAAGTCACACAGAAAACGACACTTATCATAAGATATCACTTATAGAGGGAATGTAAAAACCATTACAGTTGAACTGAATTACAAAACAATACAGAGTCACACATGCAGAAAACACACTATGGCTGCTTAACGGGAAAGGTGAGGTGGGGTGATGCATAAAACAAGGGTTTTAAATTAGCTCAGATACCGTTCCTTAATCCCAATATGTTATAGACAAGACCTACTGTTGTTCAGGAAATGGACTCAACACCCCCTATTCACCGCACAAGAATATATCTGACTAGTAAGAAACTTAAAACCCTTGTATTGATATCTCACTGTAAGAGTGTCAAGTGGGTGTAAAGTGGCATAAACACAGCAGTGAAAAGCAGCTACACCCCATTAGAAAAATAAATTACTTTTAAAACCCCATGGAACAAAGACAGTGAAAGAGAGAGAAATTCTTAAAACATTCGTTCAAAGGCTGTGATACAACCTGGATTGACCATATGTAGACACACAGCTGGATGAGACACAAGGGTGGACACTCTTGGGATGAGAGGTTTGGTGAGGTTAGGTGAGCAAACGCTGATCCTTTAAAGTAATACTGCGTGGTACCCATCCCATGGGTCCCAAAACTCCAAGTTCAAGGGCATCTTCCTACATCGAAAACATGCATGAGAAACCCAGAAGATGATACACCGTGTGATCGGGAAAGGTTTCTAAAACAGACCTCATTTCTCATGTCCTTGTGCTCGGGTTCGCCATTCCAGCCACTTTACTAGAAATCTCTCTACTTGGAGCATCAGCTCCTTTAACCTCCTGTTTCGTAAAGGTTGCAATTTGTCCTGAGGATGAATGGGAAGAGGGGCAACAAATGAGAGACTAGCTCTATGTGTTCGGAGCGGCACAGGTCACTCTATTTTCCCATCAGGAAGAAGAATTAACCACAGGCTCAGCCTGCCACCCGGAACCAGAACAGGGCCTGAAGCAATCCTGTGCTTTTGCGGACAGCTCCCAAAAAAGCGAGTTGAGGAATGGAGCTCTGGGGCACTGCAATTTACAAACCTGCAGACTTATAAATAACAACTCTCATCCACAAATATACTGAGGGAAGGCATCGAAGAGGATTTGAAATCAAGGCAGAATTGCAGGAAACAGATTTCAGGAGGTAGATGCGAATCGCCATTAAAGCACATGAAAAACGGCAAAATGTCGACAATGATGCCCTTTGCCAAAAAGTGCGTATGCGTTTTTTCCTGCATATATTCAGGAAAAAACACATACGCCCTTTTTGGCCACACAAGCAACCTGGAAAGGCACATCAGTGCTACAAAGAAGTCTCGCTTCTCATCGGTTAAAAGGGCCATGCTGAAAAAAGTGTCAAAACAAGAAATGCAAGACAGGCCATGGAGAAATGGGAGCCTTGCTACGCTGATGGGCGGGATGTAAATTGCCAACAGCCACTCTGGAGAAGTGTACGGTGTGTCCTGAAACATCTAACAAACACAGTTTAGAGAGCATAGGGCACTTCCTCTCTTGTGTGCATAAAATGTGAAAAGTAAAAATCAGCAAGACACAGGCACCCCAAAGTTTAGGGCTGCTCTGTTGACAGGAAAATCCACTTCATTCCACCTTAAATATCCCAGGAAAGAGAAAAATGGATAAAGAAGTTGTGATCCTTATGTACAGTGGAGTGTGAAACAGCCATGAAATCAATGTCATAACGCTAGTAGCAGCATGATGAGTGGATTTAGGTACGACGATTCTAAGTGAAATAAGTCACACAGAGAAAGACACTTATCATAAGATATCACTTATAGAGGGAATGTAAAAACCGTTACACTTGAACAGATTTACAAAACAGAAGAGAGTCACACATTTAAAAAACAAACTATGGCTGCTTAACGGGAAAGGTGAGGTAGGGTGATGCATAAAACAAGGGTTTCAAATTAGCTCAGATACCATTCCATAAACCCAATATGTAATAGACAAGCACTACTCCTTGCTCAGAGAACTGAACTCAACACCCGCTACTCACCACACAAGAATATATCTGACTAGTAAGAATCTTAAAACCTATGTATTGAATTCTCTCTGTTAGTGTGTCAAGTGGGTGTAAAGCGGCATAAACACAGCAGTGAAAAGCAGCTAAACCCCATTATAAAAATAAATTACTTTTAAAAACCCATGAAACAAAGATCGTGAAATAGAAACAAATTCTTACACAATTCATTCAGGGAATATGATGCAACCAGGTTTGACCATATCTAGACCCACAGCTGGATGAGACGTAAGGGTGGACACTCTTGGGGCTGAGAGGTTTGGTGAGGTTGGGTGAGCAAACGCAGACCATTTAAAGTAATACTGCATGATACCAATCCCATGGGTCCCAAATCTCCAGTTTCAAGGGAATCTTGCTACATAGAAAACATGCATGAGAAACCCAGAAGATGGTACACCTTGTGATGGGTAAAGGTTTCTAAATCGCACCTCATTTCTCATCTACTTGTGCTCACGTTCGCCATTCCACCCGTTCTACTAGCAATCTCCCTACTTGGAGCATCAGCACCTTTAACCTCCTGTTCCGTACAGGTTGCAATTTGTCCTGAGGATGAACAGGAAGACGGGGAACCAATGAGAGACTAGCTCTAGGTTTCGGGACAGGCACAGGTCACTCTATTTTCCCATCAGGAAGAAGAATTAACATCAGGCTCAGCCTGGCCCCCGGAACCAGAACAGGTCCTGAAGCAATCCTGCGCTTTTGCGGCCAGCTCCCAAAAAAGCGAGTTGAAAAATGGAGGTCATGGGCACTGCAATTCACAAAGCTGCAGAGTTATAAATTGTAACTCTCATCCACAAATATATTGAGGGAAGGCAACGAAGAGGATTTGAAAGGAAGGCACAATTGCAGGAAACACATTTCAGGAAGTAGATGTGAATCGCCTTTAAAGCACATGAAAAGCTGCAAAACGTCAACAATGATGCCCTTGGCCAAAAAGGGCGTATGCGTTTTTTCCTGAATATATTCAGGAAAAAACGCATACGCCCTTTTTGGCCAACCAAGCAACCTGGAAAGGCAAATCAGCGCTACAAAGAAGTCTCGCTTCCCATCAGTCAAAAGGGCCATGCTGAAAAAAGTGTACAAACTAGAAATGCAGGCCAGGCCATGGAGAAATGGGAGCCTTGCTACTCTGATGGGCGGAATGTAAATTGCCAACAGCCACACTGGAGAAGTGTACAGTGTGTCCTGAAATATATAGGAAACACAGCTTAGAGAGCATACCGCACTTCTACTCATTGGTGTTAAAATTGGGAAAACTAAAATCAGCAAGACACAGGCAATCCAAAGTTTAGAGCTGCTCTGTTGACAGGAAACTCCATTTCATTCCACCTTAAATATCCCAGGAAAGAGAAAAATGGATAAAGAAGTTGTGGTCCGTATGTACAATAGAATATCACTCAGCCATGGAATCAATGTCATATGATTAGTAGCAGCATGATGAGTGGAGTTACGTACGACGATTCTAAGTGAAATAAGTCACAGAGAAAAAGACACTTATCATAAGATATCAGTTATAGAGCGAATGTAAAAACCGTTACTCTTGACCTTAATTACAAAACAGAACAGAGTCACACATGTAGAAAACACACTATTGCTGCTTAACGGGAAAGGTGAAGTGGGGTGATGCATAAAACAAGGGTTTCAAATTAGCTCAGATACCGTTCCATAAACCCAATATGTAATAGACAAGACCTACTCCTTGCTCAGGAAATGGACTCAACACCCCCTATTCACCGCAAAGGAATATATCTGACTATTAAGAATCTTAAACCTATATACTGATATATCACTGTAAGTGTGTCAAGTTGGTGTAAAGCGGCATAAACACAGCAGTGAAAAGCAGCTAAACCCCATTAAAAAAATAAATTACTTTTAAAAACCCATGAAACAAAGACAGTGATAGAGGGAGAAATTCTTACACAATTCATTCTGGGGATGTGATGGAACCTGGATTGACCATACCTAGACCCACAGCTGGATGTGACATAAGGTTGGAAATTCTTGGGGCTGAGAGTTTTGATGAGGTTGGGGGAGCAAATGCAGAATCTTTAAAGTAATACTGCATGGTACCCACCCCATGGGTCCGAAATCTCCAGGTTCAAGGGCATCTTCCAACATCGAAAACATGCATGAGAAACCCAGAATATGGTACTCTGGGTGATGGGGAAACCTTTCTAAAACGCACCTCATTTCTCATCTCCTGCTCGGATTCGCCATTCCAGCCGCTTTACTAGCAATCTCCCTACTCGGAGCATCAGCACCTTTCACCTCCTGTTCCGTACAGCTTGCAAATTTTCCTGTGGATGAACAGGAAGAGGGGGAACCAATGAGAGACTAGCTCTAGGAGTTGGGACAGGCACAGGTCACTCTATTTTCCCATCAGGAAGAAGAATTAACCGCAGGCTCAGCCTGCCCTCCGGAACCAGAATAGGGCCTGAAGCAATCCTCTGCTTTTGCGGACAGCTCCCAAAAAAGAGAGTTGAAAAATGGGGGTCAGGGGCACTGCAATTCACAAACCTGCAGAGTTATAAATGATAACTCTCATCCACAAATATATTGAGGGAAGGCAATGAAGAGGATTTGAAAGCAAGGCACAATTGCAGGAAACAGATTTCAGGAGGTAGATTCAAATCGCATTTAAGGCACATGAAAAGAGGCCAAAGGTCGACAATGATGCCCTTAGCCAAAAAGGGCGTATGCGCTTTTTCCTGAATATATTCAGGAAAAAACGCATACGCCCTTTTTGCCCAACCAAGCAACCTGGAAAGGGAAATCAGCACTACAAAGCAGTCTCGCTTCCCATTTGTCAAAAGTGCCATGCTGAAAAAAGTGTACAAACCAGAAATGCAGGAAAGGCCATGGAGAAATGGGAGCCTTTCTATTCTGATGGACCGGATGTAAATTGCCAACAGCCACTCTGGAAAAGTGTATGGTGTGTCCTGAAACATCTAAAAAACAAAGCTTAGAGAGCATAGGGCACTTCCACTCATGGGGTTTTAAATTGGGAAAACCAAAAATCAGCAAGACACAGGCACCCCAAAGTATAGGGCTCCTCTCTTGACAGGATCCTCCACTTCATTCCACCTTAAATATCCCAGGAAAGAGAAAAATCGATAAAGAAGTTGTGTTCCTTATGTACAATGGAATATCACTGAGCCATGAAATCAATGTCATAAGGCTAGTAGCAGCAGGAGAACTGGATTTAGGTACGACGATTCTAACTGAAATTAGTCTCACAGAAAAAGACACTTATCATAAGATATAACTTATAGAGGGAATGGAAAATCCGTTACACTTGAACTGAATTACAAAACAGAACAGAGTCACACATGCAGAAAATACACTGTGGCTGCTTAATGTGAAAGATGAGGTGAGGTAATGCATAAAAGAAGGGTTTCATATTAGCTCAGATACCATTCCATAAACCAAATATGTAATAGACAAGACCTACTCCTTGCTCAGAGAACTGAACTCAACACCCGCTATGCACCGCATATGAAAATATCTGACTAGTAAGAATCTTAAAACATATGTATTGATATCTCTTTGTAAGTGTGTCAAGTGGCTGTAAAGCGGCATAAACACAGCCGTGAAAAGCAGCCAAACCCCATTATAAAAATAAATTACATTTAAAAACCCATGAAAAAAGACAGTGAAGGAGCTAGAAATACCTACACAATTCGTTCAGGGGCAGTGATTCAACCTGGATTGACCATATCTAGACCCACAGCTGGATGAGACATAAGGGTGGACACTCTTGGGGCTGAGAGATTTGGTGAGGTTGGGTGAGCAAACGCAGACCCTTTAAAGTTATACTGCGTGGTACCCATCCCATGGGTCCCAAATCTCCAGGTTCAAGGACATCTTCCTACATCGAAAACATGCATGAGAAACCCAGAAGATGGTACACCGTGTGATGGGGAAAGTTTTCTAAAACGCACCTCGTTTCTCATCTCCTTTTGCCCGGGTTCGCCATTCCAGCCGCTTTACTAGCAATCTCCCTACTTGGAGCATCAGCACCTTTAACCTCCTGTTCCGTACAGGTTGCAATTTGTCCTGAGGATGAACGGGAAGACGTGGAACCAATGAGAGATTAGCTGTTGGTGTTGGGACAGGCACAGGTCACTCTATTTTCCCATCAGGAAGAAGAATTAACCACAGGCTCAGCCTGCCACCCCGGAACCTGAATAGGGCCTGAGGCAATCCTGCGCTTTTGCGGCCAGCTCCCAAAAAACGAGTTGAAAAATAGAGCTTCAGGGCACTGCAATTCACAAACCTGCAGAGTTATAAATGGTAACTCTCGTCCCCAAATATATTGAGGGAAGGCAAAGAAGAGGATTTGAAAGCAAGGCAGAATTGCAGGAAAAATATTTCAAAAGGTAGATGCGAATCGCCTTTAAAGCCCATGAAAAGCGGCAAAGGTTCGACAAATATGCCCTTGGCCAAAAAGGGCGTATGCGTTTTTTCCTGAATATATTCAGGAAAAAATGCATACGCCCTTTTTGTCCAACCAAGCAACCTGGAAAGGCAAATCAGCGCTACAAAGAAGTCTCGCTTCCCATCGGTCAAAAGGGCCATGCTGAAAAAAGTTCAAAACCAGAAATGCAGGAGAGGCCATGGAGAAATCGGAGCCTTGCTACACTGATAGGCGGGATGTAAACTGCCAACAGCCACTCTGGAGAAGTGTACGGTGTGTCCTGAAACATCTAAAAACCACAGCTTAGAGAGCATAGGGCACTTCCACTCATGGGGGTATAAATTGGGAAAATGAAAAATCAGCAAAACACACGAACCCCAAAATTTAGGGCTGCTCTGTTGACAAGGACCTCCACTTCATTCCACCTTAAATATCCCAGGAAAGAGAAAAGTGGATAAAGAAGTTGTGGTCCTTATGTACAATGGAATATCACTCAGCCATGAAATCAATGTCATAAGGCTAGTAGCAGCATGATTAGTGGATTTAGGTATGACGATTCTAATTGAAATAAGTCACACAGAAAAGGACACTTCTCATAAGGTATCACTTATAGAGGGAATGTTAAAACCGTTACACTTGAAGTGAATTACAAAACACAACAGATTCACACATGCAGAGAACACACTATGGCTGCTTAACGGGTAAGGTGAGGTGGGGTGATACATAAAACAAGGGTTTCAAATTAGCTCAGATACCGTTCCATAAACCCAATATGTAATAGACAAGACCTACTCCTTGCTCAGAGAACTGGACTCAACACGCCCTATTCACCGCACAAGAATATATCTGACTAGTAATAATCTTAAAACCAATGTATTATTATCTCTCTGTTAGTGTGTCAAGTGGGTGTAAAGCGGCATAAACACAGCAGTGAAAAGCAGCTAAACCCCATTATAAAAATAAAGTACTTTTAGTGGGCCTCGGGAAGATGGTGGAAGAGTAAGACGCGGAGATCACCTTCCTTCCCACAGATACAGTAGAAATACATCTACACGTGGAACTGCTCCTACAGAACACCCACTGAACGCTGGCAGAAAACGTCCGACCTCCAAAAAGGTAAGAAACTCCCCCCGTACTTGGGTAGGGCAAAAGAAAAAAGAAATAACAGAGACAAAAGAATAGGGACGGCACCTGCACTAGTGGGAGGGAGCCGTGAAGGAGGAAAGATTTCCACGCACTAGGAAGCCCCTTCGTGGGCAGAGACTGCGGGTGGCAGAGGGGGGAAGCTTCGGAGCCACGGAAGAGAGCGCAGCCACAGGGGTGCGGCGGGCAAAGCGAAGAGGTTCCCACGGAGGAGCGGTGCCGACCAGCACTCTCCAGCCCCAGAGGCTTGCCTGCTCACTCGCCGGGGCAGGCGGGGCTAGGAGCTGAGGCTCGGGCTTTGGTCGGATCGCAGGGAGAGGACTGGGGTTGGCGGCATGAACACAGCCTGAAGGGGTTAGTGCACCACAGCTAGCCGAGAGGGAGTCGGGGAAAAAGTCTGCAGCTGCCGAAGAGGCAAGAGACTTTTTCTTCCCTCTTTGTTTCCTGGTGCGAGAGGAGAGGGGATTCAGAGCGCCGCCTAAACAAACTCCAGAGACGGGCGCGAGCCGCGGCGAACAGCGCGGACCCCACAGCAACAGGGTCGCAGAGGGAAAAACGGAGAGATTCCCGCACAGAGGATCGGCGCCCGCCGAGCAGCACTCTCCAGCCCGAGAGTCTTGTCTGCTCCCCCGCCGGGGCGGGCGGGGCTGGGAGCTGAGGCTCGGCTTCGGTCGGATCACAGGGAGAGGACTGAGGCTGGCAGCATGAACACAGCCTGAAGGGATTAGCGCACAACAGCTGGCTGGGAGGGAGACCGGGAAAAAGTCTGCAGCTGCCGAAGAGGCAAGAGACTTTTTCTTGCCTCTTTGTTTCACGGCGCGCAAGGAGAGGGGATTCAGAGCGCCGCCTAAACGAACTCCAGAGAAGGGCATGAGCCGCGGCGATCACCGCAGACCCCACAGCAACAGGGGCGCAGAGGAAAAAAACGGAGAGACTCCCGCACAGAGGCTCGGAGCCGAGCAGCACTCACCAGCCCAAGAGGCTTGTCTGCTCGGCGGGAGGGGCTGGGAGCTGAGGCTTGGGCTTCGGTTGGATCGCAGGGAGAGGACTGGGGCTGGCGGTGTGAACACAGCCTGAAGGGGTTAGCGCACCACAGCTGGCTCGGAGGGAGACCGGGAAAAGGTCTGCAGCTGCCGAAGAGGCAAGAGACTTTTTCTTGCCTCTTTGTTTTGCTGAGCGCAAGGAGAGGGGATTCAGAGTGCCGCCTAAACGAACTCCAGAGAAAGGCGCGAGCCGCGGAGATCAGCACGGACCCCAGAGACAGGCGTGAGACGCTGGGGCTGCTGCTGCCGCCTCCAAAAAGCCTGTGTGTGAGCACAGGTCACTCTCCACATCGCCCCTCCCGGGAGCCTGTGCAGCCCGCCACTGCCAGGGTCCCGTGATCCGGGGACAAGTTCCCCGGGAGAACGCACTGCCCGCCTCAGGCTGGTGCAACGTCACGCCGGCCTCGGCCGCCGCAGGCTCACCCCGCCTCCTCTGTACACCTCCCTCCCTGCGGCCTGAGTGAGCCAGAGCCCCCGAAGCAGCTGCTCCTTTAACCCCGTCCTGTCTGGGCGGGGAATAGACGCCCTCAGGCAACCTACACGCAGAGGCGGGTCCAAATCCAAAGCTGAACCCCAGGAGCTGTGCGAACAGGGAAGATAAGGGGAAATCTCTCCCAGCAGCCTTAGAAGCAGCGGATTAAAACTCCACAAACAACTTGATGTGCCTGCATCTGTTGAATACCTGAATAGACAACGAATCATTCCAAATTCAGGAGGTGGACTTTGGGAGCATGATATATTAATTTTTCCCCTTTTCCTTTTATTTGTGAGTGTATATGTATATGCTTCTGGGTGCGATTTTTTCTGTATAGCTTTGCTTTACAATAGCTTTATTTTACTTCACTATATTATAGCCTCTTTCTTTCTTTCTTTCTTTCTTTCTATTTTTTCTCCTTTTTACTCTGAGCCGTGTGGACGAAAGGCTCTTGGTGCTCCAGCCAGGCATCAGGGCCGTGCCTCTGAAGTGGGAGAGCCAACTTCAGGACACTGGTCCACAAGAGACCTCCCAGCTCCACGTAATACCAAATGGCAAAAATCTCTCAGAGATCTCCATCTCAACATCAAGACCCAGCTTCACTCAACGACGAGCAAGCTACAGTGCTGGACACCCTATGCCAAACAACTAGCAAGACAGGAACACAGCCCCATCCATTAGCAGAGAGGCTGCCTAAAATCATAATAAGGCCACAGACACCCCAAAATACACCACCAGACGTGGACGTGCCCACCAGAAAGACAAGATCCAACCTCATCCACCAGAGCTCAGGCACTAGTTCCCTCCACCAGGAAGCCTACACAACCCACTGAACCAACCTTAGCCACTGGGGACAGATACCAAAAACAATGGGAACTACGAACCTGCAGCCTGTGAAAAGGAGACCCCAAACACAGTAAGATAAGCAAAATGAGATGACAGAAAAACACACAGCAGATGAAGGAGCAGGGTCAGAACATACCAGACTTAACAAATGAAGAGGAAATGGGTAGTCTACCTGAAAAAGAATTCAGAATAATGATAGTAAGGATGATCCAAAATCTTGGAAATAGAATGGACAAAATGCAAGAAACATTTAACAAGGACGTAGAAGAACTAAAGAGGAACCAAGCAATGATGAAAACCACAATAAATGAAATTAAAAATACTCTAGATGGGATCAATAGCAGAATAACTGAGGCAGAAGAAAGGATAAGTGACCTGGAAGATAAAATGGTGGAAATAACTACTGCAGAGCAGTATAAAGAAAAAAGAATGAAAAGAACTGAGGACAGTCTCAGAGACCTCTGGGACAACATTAAACGCACCAATATTCGAATTATAGGGGTCCCAGAAGCAGAAGAGAAAAAGAAAGGGACTGAGAAGATATTTGAAGAGATTATAGTTGAAAACTTCCCTAATATGGGAAAGGAAATAGTTAATCAAGTCCTGGAAGCACAGAGAGTCCCATACAGGATAAACCCAAGGAGAAACACACCAAGACACATATTAATCAAACTGTCAAAAATTAAATATAAGGAAAACATATTAAAGGCAGCAAGGGAAAAAAACAAATAACACACAAGGGAATCCCCAGAAGGTTAACATCTGATCTTTCAGCAGAAACTCTGCAAGCCAGAAGGGAGTGGCAGGATGTACTTAAAGTGATGAAGGAGAAAAACCTACAACCAAGATTACACTACCCAGCAAGGATCTCATTCAGATTCGATGGAGAAATTAAAACCTTTACAGACAAGCAAAAGCTGAGAGAGTTCAGCACCACCAAACCAGCTTTACAACAAATGCTAAAGGAACTTCTCTAGGCAAGAAACACAAGAGAAGGAAAACACCTACAATAACAAACCCAAAACATTTAAGAAAATGGGAATAGGAACATACATATCGATAATTACCTTGAATGTAAATGGATTAAATGCTCCCACCAAAAGACACAGGCTGACTGAATGGATACAAAAATAAGACCCATATATATGCTGTCTACAAGAGACCCACTTCAGACCTAGAGACACATATAGACTGAAAGTGAGGGGATGGAAAAAGATATTCCATGCAAATGGAAATCAAAAGAAAGCTGGAGTAGCAATTCTCATATCAGACAAAATAGACTTTAAAATAAAGACTATTACAAGAGACAAAGAAGGACACTATATAATGATCAAGGGATCGATCCAAGAGGAAGGTATAACAATTGTAAATATTTATGCACCCAACATAGGAGCACCTCAATACATAAGGCAAATACTAACAGCCATAAAAGGGGAAATTGACAGCAACACAATCATAGTAGGGGACTTTAACACCCCACTCTCACCAATGGACAGATCATCCAAAATGAAAATAAATAAGGAAACACAAGCTTTAAATGATACATTAAACAAGATGGACTTAATTGATATTTATAGGACATTCCATCCAAAAACAACAGAATACACATTTTTCTCAAGTGCTCATGGAACATTCTCCAGGATAGATCATATCTTGGGTCACAAATCAAGCCTTGGTAAATTTAAGAAAATTGAAATCGTATCAAGTATCTTTTCCGACCACAACGCTATGAGACTAGATATCAATTACAGGAAAAGATCTGTAAAAAATACAAACACATGGAGGCTACACAATACATTACTTAATAACGAAGTGATCACTGAAGAAATCAAAGGGGAAATCAAAAAATACCTAGAAACAAATGACAATGGAGATACGACGACCCAAAACCTATGGGACGCAGCAAAAGCAGTGCTAAGAGGGAAGTTTATAGCAATACAAGCCTACCTCAAGAAACAGGAAACATCTCGAATAAACAACCTAACCTTGCACCTAAAGCAATTAGAGAAAGAAGAACAAAAAAACCCCAAAGCCAGCAGAAGGAAAGAAATTATAAAGATCAGGTCAGAAATAAATGAAAAAGAAATGAAGGAAACAATAGCAAAAATCAATGAAACTAAAAGCTGGTTCTTTGAGAAGATAAACAAAATTGATAAACCATTAGCCAGACTCATCAAGAGAAAAAGGGAGAAGACTCAGATCAATAGAATTAGAAATGAAAAAGGAGAAGTAACCACTGACACTGCAGAAATACAAAAGATCATGAGAGATTACTACAAGCAACTCTATGCCAATAAAATGGACAACCTGGAAGAAATGGACAGATTCTTAGAAATGCACAAACTGCCGAGACTGAACCAGGAAGAAATAGAAAATATGAACAGACCAATCACAAGCACTGAAATTGAAACTGTGATTAAAAACCTTCCAACAAACAAAAGCCCAGGACCAGATGTCTTCACAGGTGAATTCTATCAAACATTTAGAGAAGAGCTAACACCTATACTTCTCAAACTTTTCCAAAATATTGCAGAGGGAGGAACACTCCCAAACTCATTCTACGAGGCCACCATCACCCTGATACCAAAACCAGACAAAGATGTCACAAAGAAAGAAAACTACAGGCCAATATCACTGATGAACATAGATGCAAAAATCCTCAACAAAATACTAGCAAACAGAATCCAACAGCACATTAAAAGGATCATACACCATGATCAAGTGGGGTTTATCCCAGGAATGCAAGGATTCTTCAATATACGCAAATCAATCAATGTCATACATCATATTAACAAACTGAAGGAGAAAAACCATATGATCATCTCAATAGATGCAGAGAAAGCTTTCGACAAAATTCAACACCCATTTATGATAAAAGCCCTGCAGAAAGTAGGCATAGAGGGAACTTTCCTCAACATAATAAAGGCCATATATGACAAACCCACAGCCAACATTGTCCTCAATGGTGAAAAACTGAAACCATTTCCACTAAGATCAGGAACAAGACAAGGTTGCCCACTCTCACCACTATTATTCAACATAGTTTTGGAAGTGTTAGCCACAGCAATCAGAGAAGACAAAGAAATAAAAGGAATCCAAATCGGAAAAGAAGAAGTAAAGCTGTCACTATTTGCAGATGACATGATACTATACATAGAGAATCCTAAAGATGCTACCAGAAAACTCCTAGAGCTAATCAATGAATTTGGTAAAGTAGCAGGATACAAAATTAATGCACAGAAATCTCTTGCATTTCTATACACTAATGACGAAAAATCTGAAAGTGAAATTAAGAAAACACTCCCATTTACCATTGCAACAAAAAGAATAAAATATCTAGGAATAAACCTACCTAAGGAGACAAAAGACCTGTATGCAGAAAATTATAAGACACTGATGAAAGAAATTAAAGATGATACAAATAGATGGAGAGATATACCATGTTCCTGGATTGGAAGAATCAACATTGTGAAAATGACTCTACTACCCAAAGCAATCTACAGATTCAATGCAATCCCTATCAAACTACCACTGGCATTTTTCACAGAACTAGAACAAAAAATTTCACAATTTGTATGGAAACACAAAAGACCCTGAATAGCCAAAGCAATCTTGAGAACGAAAAATGGAGCTGGGGGAATCAGGCTCCCTGACTTCAGACTATATTACAAAGCTTCAGTAATCAAGACAGTGTGGTACTGGCACAAAAACAGAAATATAGATCAATGGAACAGGATAGAAAGCCCAGAGATAAACCCACACACATATGGGCACCTTATTTTTGATAAAGGAGGCAAGCATATACAGTGGAGAAAAGACAGCCTCTTCAATAAGTGGTGCTAGGAAAATTGGACAGGTACATGTAAAAGTATGAAATTAGAACACTCCCTGACACCATGCACAAAAATAAACTCAAAATGGATTAAAGACCTAAGTGTAAGGCCAGACACTATCAAACTCTTAGAGGAAAACATAGGCAGAACACTCTATGACATACATCACAGCAAGATTCTTTTTGACCCAGCTCCCAGAGAAATGGAAATAAGAACACAAATAAACAAATGGGACCTAATGAAACTTAAAAGCTTTTGCACAGTAAAGGAAACCATAAACAAGACCAAAAGACAACCATCAGAATGGGAGAAAATATTTGCAAATGAAGCAACTGACAAAGGATTAGTCTCCAAGATTTACAAGCAGCTCATGCAGCTCAATAACAAAAAAACGAACAACCCAATCCAAAAATGGGCCGAAGACCTAAATAGACATTTCTCCAAAGAAGATATACAGATGGCCTACAGACACATGAAAGAATGCTCAACATCATTAATCATTAGAGAAATGCAAATCAAAACTACAATGAGATACCATCTCACACCGGTCAGAATGGCCATCATCAAAAAATCTAGAAACAATAAATGCTGGAGAGGGTGTGGAGGAAAGGGAACACTCTTGCACTGTTGGTGGGAATGTAAATTGATACAGCCACTATGGAGAACAGTATGGAGGTTCCTTAAAAAACTACAAATAGAACTACCATACGACACAGCAATCCCACTACTGGGCATATACCCTGAGAAAACCATAGGTCAAAAAGAGTCATGTACCAAAATGTTCATTGCAGCTCTATTTACAATAGCCAGGACATGGAAGCAATCTAAATGTCCATCGACAGATGAATGGATAAAGAAGATGTGGCACATATATACAATGGAATATTACTCAGCCATAAAAAGAAATGAAATGGAGGTATTTGTAATGAGGTGGATGGAGTTAGAGTCTGTCATACAGAGTGAAGTAAGTCAGAAAGAGAAAAACAAATACAGTATGCTAACACATATATACGGAATCTAAGGGAAAAAAAAAAAAAGGCTATGAAGAACCTAGTGGCAAGACGGGAATAAAGACACAGACCAACTAGAGAATGGACTTGAGGTTATGGGGAGGGGGTGGGGTGAGATGTGACAGGGTAAGAGAGTGTCATGGACATATATACACTACCAAATGTAAAATAGATAACTAGTGGGAAGCAGCCGCATAGCACAGGGAGATCAGCTCGGTGCTTTGTGACCACCTAGAGGGATGGGATGGGGAGGGTGGGAGGGAGGGAGATGCAAGAGGGAAGAGAAATGGGAACATATTGTATATGTATTACTGATTCACTTTGTTATAAAGCAGAAGCTAACACACCATTGTAAGGCAATTATACTTCAATAAAGATGTTAAAAAAACTAAAATAAAATAAATAAATAAATTACTTTTAAAAACACATGAAACAAAGACAGTGAAAGACAGAGAAATTATTACACAATTCCTTCAGGGGCTGTGATGCAACCTGGATTGACCATATCTAGACCCACAGTTGGATGAGACATAAGGGTGGACACTCTTGGGGCTGAGAGGTTTGGTGAGGTTGGGTGAGCAAACGCAGACCCTTTAAAGTAATACTGCGTGCTACCCATCGCATGGGTCCCAAATCTCCAGGTTCAAGGGCATCTTCCTACATCGAAAACATGCATGAGAAACCCAGAAGATGGTACACCGTGTGATGGGGAAAGGTTTCTAAAACGCACCTCATTTCTCATCTCCTTGTGCTCGGGTTCGCCATTCCAGCCACTTTAGTAGCAATCTCCCTACTTGGAGCATCAGCACCTTTAACCTCCTGTTCCGTACAGGTTGCAATTTGTCCTGAGGATGAACGGGAAGACGGGGAACCAATGAGAGACTAGCTGTTGGTGTTGGGACAGGCACAGGTGACTCTATTTTCCCTTCAGGAAGAAGAATTAATCACAGGCTCAACCTGCCCCCCGGAACCAGAACAGGGCTTGAAGCCATCCTTTGCTTTTGCGGCCAGCTCCCAAAAAAGCGACTTGTAAAATTGAGGTTCAGGGCACTGCAATTCACAAACCTGCAGAGTTATAAATGACAACTCTCGTCCACAAATATATTGAGGGAAGGCAAAGAAGAGGATTTGAAATCAAGGCAGAATTACAGGAAACAGATTACAGGAGGTAGATTCGAATCGCCTTTAAAGCACATGAAAAGCGGCAAAACGTTGACAATGATGCCCTTGGCTAAAAAAGGCGTATGCGTTTTTTCCTGAATATATTCAGGAAAAATCGCATACGCCCTTTTTGGCCAACCAAGCAACCTGGAAAGGCAAATCAGCGCTACAAAGAAGTCTCGCTTCCAATCGGTCAAAACGGCCATGCTGAAAAAAGTATCAAAACCAGAAATGCAGGACAGACCATGGAGAAATGGGAGCCTTGCTACACTGATGGGCGGGATGTAAATTGCCAACAGCCACTTTGGAGAAGAGTACGGTGTGTCCTGAAACATCTAAAAAACACAGCTTAGAGAGCATAGGGCACTTCCACGCATGGGGGTATAAATTGGGAAAATTAAAAATCAGGAAGACACAAGCACCCCAAAGTTTAGGACTGCTCTGTTGCCAAGGATCTCCACTTCATTCCACCTTAAATATCCCAGGAAAGAGAAAAATGGATAAAGAAGTTGGGGTCCTTATGTACAATGGAATATCACTCAGCCATGAAATCAATGTCATGAAGCTAGTAGCAGCATGATGAGTGGATTTAGGTAAGACGATTCTAAGTGAAATAAGTCACACAGAAAAGGACATTTCTCATAAGGTATCACTTATAAAGGGATTGTAAAAACCGTTAAACTTGAACTGAATTACAAAACAGAAGGTAGTCACACATGCAGAAAACACACTATGGCTGCTTAACGGGAAAGGTGAGGTGGGGTGATACATAAAACAAGGTGTTCAAATTAGCTCAGATACCGTTCCATAAACCCAATATGTAATAGACAAGACCTACTCCTTGCTCAGAGAACTGGACTCAACACGCCCGATTCACCGCAAAAGAATATATCTGACTAGTAATAATCTTAAAACCTATGTATTGATATCTCTCTGTTAGTGTGTCAAGTGGGTGTAAAGCGGCATAAGCACAGCAATGAAAAGCAGATAAACCCCATTATAAAAAGAAATTACTTTTAAAAACCCATTAAACAAAGATAGTGAAAGTGGGAGAAATTCTTACACAATTCGTTCAGTGGCTGTGATGCAACCTGGATTGAACATATCTAGACCCACAGCTGGATGAGATATAAGGGTGGACACTCTTGGGGCTGAGAGGTTTGGTGAGGTTGGGTGAGCAAACGCAGACCCTTTAAAGTAATAGTGAGTGGTACCCATCCCATGGGTCCCAAATCTCCAGGTTAAAGGGCATCTTGCTACATCGAAAACATGCATGAGAAACCCAGAAGATGGTACACCGTGTGATGGGGAAATGTTTCTAAAACGCACCTCATTTCTCATCTCCTTGTGCTCGGGTTCGCCATTCCAGCCACCTTACTAGCAATCTCCCTACTTGGAGCCTCAGCACCTTTAACCTCCTGTTCCGTACAGGTTGCAATTTGTCCTGAGGATGAACGGGAAGACGGGGAACCAATGAGAGACTAGCTCTTGGTGTTGGGACAGGCACAGGTCACTCTATTTTCCCATCAGGAAGAAGAATTAACCACAGGCTCAGCCTGCCCCCCGGAACCAGAACAGGGCCTGAAGCCATCCTGCGCTTTTGCGGCCAGCTCCCATAAAAGCGACTTGTAAAATGGAGCTTCAGGGCACTGCAATTCACAAATCTGCAGAGTTATAAATGATAACTCTCGCCCACAAATATATTGAGAGAAGGCAAAGAAGAGGATTTGAAATCAAGGCAGAATTGCAGGAAACAGATTTCAGGTGGTAGATTCGAATCGCCTTTAAAGCACATGAAAAGCGGCAAAACGTTGACAATGATGCTTTTGGCCAAAAAGGGCGTATGCGTTATTCCTGAATATATTCAGGAAAAAAGGCATACGCCCTTTTTGGCCAACCAAGCAACCTGGAAAGGCAAATCAGCACTACAAAGAAGTCTCGCTTCCCATCGGTCAAAAGGGCCATGCAGAAAAAAGTGTCAAAAACAGAAATTCAGGACAGGCCATGGAGAAATGGGAGCCTTGTTACACTGATGGGCGGGATGTAAATTGCCAACAGCCACTCTGGAGAAGTGAACGGTGTGTCCTGAAACATCTAAAAACCACAGCTTAGAGAGCATAGGGCACTTCCACTCATGGGGGTATAAATTGGGAAAATGAAAAATCAGCAAAACACAAGAACCCCAAAATTTAGGGCTGCTCTGTTGACAATGACCTCCACTTCATTCCACCTTAAATATCCCAGGAAAGAGAAAAATGGATAAAGAAGTTGTGGTCCTTATGTACAATGGAATATCACTCAGCCATGAAATCAATGTCATAAGGCTAGTAGCAGCATGATGAGTGGATTTAGGTACGACGATTCTAAGTGAAATAAGTCACACAGAAAAGGACACTTCTAATAAGGTATCACTTATAGAGGGAATGTAAAAACCGTTACACTTGAACTGAATTACAAAACAGAACAGAGTCACACATGCAGAAAACACACTATGGTTGCTTAACGGGAAAGGTGAGCTGGGGTGATGCATAAAAGAAGGATTTCAAATTAGCTCAGATAACGTTCCATAAACCCAATATGTAATAGACAAGACCTACTCCTTGCTCAGTGAACTGGACTCAACACCCCCTATTCACCGCAAAAGAACATATCTGACTAGTAAAAATCTTAAAACCTATGTGTTGATATCTCTCTGGAAGTGTGTCAAGTAGGTGTAAAGCGGCATAAACACAGCCGTGAAAAGCAGCTAAACCCCATTATAAAAATAAATTACTTTTAAAACCCCATGAAACAAAGACAGTGAAAGAGAGAGAAATTCTTACACACTTCATTCAGAGGCTGTGATGTAACCTGGATTGACCATATCTAGACCCACAACTGGATGAGACATAAGGGTGGACACTCTTGGGCCTGAGATGTTTGGTGTGGTTGGGTGAGCAAACACAGACCCTTTAAAGTAATACTGCGAGGTACCCATCGCATGGGTCCCAAATCTCCAGGTTCAAGGGCATCTTCCTACATCCAAAACATGCATGAGAAACCCAGAAGATGGTACACCGTGTGATGGGGAAAGGTTTCTAAAATGCACCTCATTTCTCATCTCCTTGTTCTCGGGTTCGCCATTCCAGCCACTTTAGTAGCAATCTCCCTACTTGGAGCATCAGCACCTTTAACCTCCTATTCCGTACAGGTTGCAATTTGTCCTGAGGATGAACGGGAAGACGGGGAACCAATGAGAGACTAGCTCTTGGTGTTGGGACATGCACAGGTCACTCTATTTTCCCATCAGGAAGAAGAATTAACCACAGGCTCAGCCTGACACCCGTAACCAGAACAGGGCCTGAAGCCATCCTGCAATTTTGCGGCCACCTCCCAAAAAATCGAGTTGTATAATGGAGCTTCAGGGCACTGCAATTCACAATCCTTCAGAGTTATAAATGATAACTCTCGTCCACAAATATATTGAGGGAAGGCAAAGACGAGGAATTGAAATTAAGGCAGAATTGCAGGAAAGAGATTTCAGGAGGTAGATTCGAATCGCCTTTAAAGCACATGAAAAGCGGCAAAACGTTGACAATGATGCCCTTGGCCAAAAAGGGCGTAGGCGTTTTTTCCTGAATATATTCAGGAAAAAACGCCTACGCCCTTTTTGGCCAACCAAGCAACCTGGAAAGGCAAATCAGCGCTACAAAGAAGTCTCGCTTCCCATCGGTCAAAAGGGCCATGCTGAAAAAAATGTCAAAACCAGAAATGCAGGACAGGCCATGGAGAAATGGGAGCCTTGCTACACTGATGGACGGGATGTAAATTGCCAACAGCCAATCTGGAGAAGTGTACGGTGTGTCCTGAAACATCTAAAAAACACAGCTTAGAGGGCATAGGGCACTTCCACGCATAGGGGTATAAAGTGGGAAAATTAAAAATCAGCAAGACACAAGCACCCCAAAGTTTAGGGCTGCTCTGTTGATAAGGACCTCCACTTCATTCCACCATAAATATCCCAGGAAATAGAAAAACGGATAAAAAAGTTGTGGTCCTTATGTACAATGGAATATCACTCAGCCATGAAATCAATGTAATAAGGCTAGTAGCAGTATGTTGAGTGGATTTAGGTACGACGATTCTAAGTGAAATAAGTCACACAGAAAAGGACACTTCTCATATGGTGTCACTTATACAGGGAATGTAAAAACCGTTACACTTGGACTGAATTACAAAACAGAACAGAGTCACACATGCAGAAAACACACTATGGCTGCTTAACGGGAAAGGTGAGGTGGGGTGATACATAAAACAAGAGCTTCAAATTAGCTCAGATACCGTTCCATAAACCCAATATGTAATAGACAAGACCTACTCCTTGCTCAGAGAACTGGACTCAACACGCCCGATTCACCGCACAAGAATATATCTGACTAGTAATAATCTTAAAACCTATGTATTGATATCTCTCTGTTAGTGTGTCAAGTGGGTGTAAAGCGGCATAAACACAGCCGTGAAAAGCAGCTAAACCCCATTATAAAAATAAATTACTTTTAAAAACCCATGAAACAAAGACAGGGAAAGAGAGAGAAATTCTTACACAATTCGTTCAGGGGCTGTGATGCAACCTGGATTGACCATATCTAGACCCACAGCTGGATGAGACATAAGGGTGGACACTCTTGGGGCTGAGAGGTTTGGTGAGGTTGGGTGAGCAAACGCAGACCCTTTAAAGTAATACTGCGTGCTACCCATCGCATGGGTCCCAAATCTCCAGGTTCAAGGGCATCTTCCTACATCGAAAACATGCATGAGAAACCCAGAAGATGGTACACCGTGTGATGGGGAAAGGTTTCTAAAACGCACCTCATTTCTCATCTCCTTGTGCTCGGGTTCGCCATTCCAGCCACTTTACTAGCAATCTCCCTACTTGGAGCATCAGCACCTTTTACCACCTGTTCCGTACAGGTTGCAATTTGTCCTGAGGATGAACGGGAAGACGGGGAACCAATGAGAGACTAGCTCTTGGTGTTGGGACAGGCACAGGTCACTCTATTTTCCCATCAGGAAGAAGAATTAACCACAGGCTCAGCCTGCCCCCCGGAACCAGAACAGGGCCTGAAGCCATCCTGCGCTTTTGCGGCCAGCTCCCAAAAAAGCGACTTGTAAAATGGACCTTCAGGGCACTGCAATTCACAAACCTGCAGAGTTATAAATGATAACTCTCGTCCACAAATATATTGAGGGAAGGCCAAGAAGAGGATTTGAAATCAAGGCAGAATTGCAGGAAACAGATTTCAGGAGGTAGATTCGAATCGCCTTTAAAGCACATGAAAAGCGGCAAAACGTTGACAATGATGCCCTTGGCCAAAAAGGGCGTATGCGTTTTTTCCTGAATATATTCAGGAAAAAACGCATACGCCCTTTTTGGCCAACCAAGCAACCTGGAAAGGCAAATCAGCGCTACAAAGAAGTCTCGCTTCCCATCGGTCAAAAGGGCCATGCTGAAAAAAGGGTCAAAACCAGAAATGCAGGACAGGCCATGGAGAAATGGGAGCCTTGCTACACTGATGGGCGGGATGTAAATTGCCAACAGCCACTCTGGAGAAGTGTACGGTGTGTCCTGAAACATCTAAAAAACACAGCTTAGAGAGCATAGGGCACTTCCACGCATGGGGAGATAAAGTGGGAAAATTGAAAATCAGCAAGACACAAGCACCCCAAAGTTTAGGGCTGCTCTGTTGACAAGGACCTCCACTTCATTCCACCTTAAATATCCCAGGAAAGCGAAAAATGGATAAAAAAGTTGTGGTCCTTATGTACAATGGAATATCACTCAGCCATGAAATCAATGTCATAAGGCTAGTAGCAGCATGATGAGTGGATTTAGGTAAGACGATTCTAAGTGAAATAAGTCACACAGAAAAGGACACTTCTCATAAGGTGTCACTTATAGAGGGAATGTAAAAACCGTTACACTTGAACTGAATTACAAAACAGAACAGAGTCACACATGCAGAAAACACACTATGGCTGCTTAACGTGAAAGGTGAGGTGGGGTGATACATAAAACAAGAGTTTCAAATTAGCTCAGATACCGTTCCATAAACCCAATATGTAATAGACAAGACCTACTCCTTGCTCAGAGAACTGGACTCAACACGCCCGATTCACCGCACAAGAATATATCTGACTAGTAATAATCTTAAAACCTATGTATTGATATCTCTCTGTTAGAGTGTCAAGTGGGTGTAAAGCGGCATAAACACAGCCGTGAAAAGCAGCTAAACCCCATTATAAAAATAAATTACTTTTAAAAACCCATGAAACAAAGACAGGGAAAGAGAGAGAAATTCTTACACAATTCGTTCAGGGGCTGTGATGCAACCTGGATTGACCATATCTAGACCCACAGCTGGATGAGACATAAGGGTGGACACTCTTGGGGCTGAGAGGTTTGGTGAGGTTGGGTGAGCAAACGCAGACCCTTTAAAGTAATACTGCGTGCTACCCATCGCATGGGTCCCAAATCTCCAGGTTCAAGGGCATCTTCCTACATCGAAAACATGCATGAGAAACCCAGAAGATGGTACACCGTGTGATGGGGAAAGGTTTCTAAAATGCACCTCATTTCTCATCTCCTTGTGCTCGGGTTCGCCATTCCAGCCACTTTACTAGCAATCTCCCTACTTGGAGCATCAGCACCTTTTACCTCCTGTTCCGTACAGGTTGCAATTTGTCCTGAGGATGAACGGGAAGACGGGGAACCAATGAGAGACTAGCTCTTGGTGTTGGGACAGGCACAGGTCACTCTATTTTCCCATCAGGAAGAAGAATTAACCACAGGCTCAGCCTGCCCCCCGGAACCAGAACAGGGCCTGAAGCCATCCTGCGCTTTTGCGGCCAGCTCCCAAAAAAGCGACTTGTAAAATGGAGCTTCAGGGCACTGCAATTCACAAACCTGCAGAGTTATAAATGACAACTCTCGTCCACAAATATATTGAGGGAAGACAAAGAAGAGGATTTGAAATCAAGGCAGAATTGCAGGAAACAGATTTCAGGAGGTAGATTCGAATCGCCTTTAAAGCACATGAAAAGCGGCAAAACGTTGACAATGATGCCCTTGGCCAAAAAGGGCGTATGCGTTTTTTCCTGAATATATTCAGGAAAAAACGCACACGCCCTTTTTGGCCAACCAAGCAACCTGGAAAGGCAAATCAGCGCTACAAAGAAGTCTCGCTTCCCATCGGTCAAAAGGGCCATGCTGAAAAAAGTCTCAAAACCAGAAATGCAGGACAGGCCATGGAGAAATGGGAGCCTTGCTACACTGATGGGCGGGATGTAAATTGCCAACAGCCACTCTGGAGAAGGGTACGGTGTGTCCTGAAACATCTAAAAAACACAGCTTAGAGAGCATAGGGCACTTCCACGCATGGGGGGATAAAGTGGGAAAATTGAAAATCAGCAAGACACAAGCACCCCAAAGTTTAGGGCTGCTCTGTTGACAAGGAACTCCACTTCATTCCACCTTAAATATCCCAGGAAAGCGAAAAATGGATAAAAAAGTTGTGGTCCTTATGTACAATGGAATATCACTCAGCCATGAAATCAATGTCATAAGGCTAGTAGCAGCATGATGAGTCGATTTAGGTAAGACGATTCTAAGTGAAATAAGTCACACAGAAAAGAACACTTCTCATAAGGTGTCACTTATAGAGGGAATGTAAAAACCGTTACACTTGAACTGAATTACAAAACAGAACAGAGTCACACATGCAGAAAACACACTATGGCTGCTTAACGGGAAAGGTGAGGTGGGGTGATACATAAAACAAGAGTTTCAAATTAGCTCAGATTCCGTTCCATAAACCCAATATGTAATAGACAAGACCTACTCCTTGCTCAGAGAACTGGACTCAACACGCCCGATTCACCGCACAAGAATATATCTGACTAGTAATAATCTTAAAACCTATGTATTGATATCTCTCTGTTAGTGTGTCAAGTGGGTGTAAAGCGGCATAAACACAGCCGTGAAAAGCAGCTAAACCCCATTATAAAAATAAATTACTTTTAAAAACCCATGAAACAAAGACAGGGAAAGAGAGAGAAATTCTTACACAATTCGTTCAGGGGCTGTGATGCAACCTGGATTGACCATATCTAGACCCACAGCTGGATGAGACATAAGGGTGGACACTCTTGGGGCTGAGAGGTTTGGTGAGGTTGGGTGAGCAAACGCAGACCCTTTAAAGTAATACTGCGTGCTACCCATCGCATGGGTCCCAAATCTCCAGGTTCAAGGGCATCTTCCTACATCGAAAACATGCATGAGAAACCCAGAAGATGGTACACCGTGTGATGGGGAAAGGTTTCTAAAACGCACCTCATTTCTCATCTCCTTGTGCTCGGGTTCGCCATTCCAGCCACTTTACTAGCAATCTCCCTACTTGGAGCTTCAGCACCTTTAACCTCCTGTTCCGTACAGGTTGCAATTTGTCCTGAGGATGAACGGGAAGACGGGGAACCAATGAGAGACTAGCTCTTGGTGTTGGGACAGGCACAGGTCACTCTATTTTCCCATCAGGAAGAAGAATTAACCACAGGCTCAGCCTGCCCCCCGGAACCAGAACAGGGCCTGAAGCCATCCTGCACTTTTGCGGCCAGCTCCCAAAAAAGCGACTTGTAAAATGGAGCTTCAGGGCACTGCAATTCACAAAACTGCAGAGTTATAAATGATAACTCTCGTCCACAAATATATTGAGGGAAGGCAAAGAAGAGGATTTGAAATCAAAGCAGAATTGCAGGAAACAGATTTCAGCAGGTAGATTCGATTCGCCTTTAAAGCACATGAAAAGCGGCAAAACGTTGACAATGATGCCCTTGGCCAAAAAGGGCGCATGCGTTTTTTCCTGAATATATTCAGGAAAAAACGCATGCGCCCTTTTTGGCCAACCAAGCAACCTGGAAAGGCAAATCAGCACTACAAAGAAGTCTCGCTTCCCATCGGTCGAAAGGGCCATGCTGAAAAAAGGGTCAAAACCAGAAATGCAGGACAGGCCATGGAGAAATGGGAGCCTTGCTACACTGATGGGCGGGATGTAAATTGCCAACAGCCACTCTGGAGAAGTGTACGGTGTGTCCTGAAACATCTAAAAAACACAGCTTAGAGAGCATAGGGCACTTCCACGCATGGGGGGATAAAGTGGGAAAATTGAAAATCAGCAAGACACAAGCACCCCAAAGTTTAGGGCTGCTCTGTTGACAAGGACCTCCACTTCATTCCACCTTAAATATCCCAGGAAAGCGAAAAATGGATAAAAAAGTTGTGGTCCTTATGTACAATGGAATATCACTCAGCCATGAAATCAATGTCATAAGGCTAGTAGCAGCATGATGAGTGGATTTAGGTACGACGATTCTAAGTGAAATAAGTCACACAGAAAAGGACACTTCTCATAAGGTGTCACTTATAGAGGGAATGTAAAAACCGTTACACTTGAACTGAATTACAAAACAGAACAGAGTCACACATGCAGAAAACACACTATGGCTGCTTAACGGGAAAGGTGAGGTGGGGTGATACATAAAACAAGAGTTTCAAATTAGCTCAGATACCGTTCCATAAACCCAATATGTAATAGACAAGACCTACTCCTTGCTCAGAGAACTGGACTCAACACGCCCGATTCACCGCACAAGAATATATCTGACTAGTAATAATCTTAAAACCTATGTATTGATATCTCTCTGTTAGAGTGTCAAGTGGGTGTAAAGCGGCATAAACACAGCCGTGAAAAGCAGCTAAACCCCATTATAAAAATAAATTACTTTTAAAAACCCATGAAACAAAGACAGGGAAAGAGAGAGAAATTCTTACACAATTCGTTCAGGGGCTGTGATGCAACCTGGATTGACCATATCTAGACCCACAGCTGGATGAGACATAAGGGTGGACACTCTTGGGGCTGAGAGGTTTGGTGAGGTTGGGTGAGCAAACGCAGACCCTTTAAAGTAATACTGCGTGCTACCCATCGCATGGGTCCCAAATCTCCAGGTTCAAGGGCATCTTCCTACATCGAAAACATGCATGAGAAACCCAGAAGATGGTACACCGTGTGATGGGGAAAGGTTTCTAAAACGCACCTCATTTCTCATCTCCTTGTGCTCGGGTTCGCCATTCCAGCCACTTTACTAGCAATCTCCCTACTTGGAGCATCAGCACCTTTTACCTCCTGTTCCGTACAGGTTGCAATTTGTCCTGAGGATGAACGGGAAGACGGGGAACCAATGAGAGACTAGCTCTTGGTGTTGGGACAGGCACAGGTCACTCTATTTTCCCATCAGGAAGAAGAATTAACCACAGGCTCAGCCTGCCCCCCGGAACCAGAACAGGGCCTGAAGCCATCCTGCGCTTTTGCGGCCAGCTCCCAAAAAAGCGACTTGTAAAATGGAGCTTCAGGGCACTGCAATTCACAAACCTGCAGAGTTATAAATGATAACTCTCGTCCACAAATATATTGAGGGAAGGCCAAGAAGAGGATTTGAAATCAAGGCAGAATTGCAGGAAACAGATTTCAGGAGGTAGATTCGAATCGCCTTTAAAGCACATGAAAAGCGGCAAAACGTTGACAATGATGCCCTTGGCCAAAAAGGGCGTATGCGTTTTTTCCTGAATATATTCAGGAAACAACGCATACGCCCTTTTTGGCCAACCAAGCAACCTGGAAAGGCAAATCAGCGCTACAAAGAAGTCTCGCTTCCCATAGGTCAAAAGGGCCATGCTGAAAAAAGGGTCAAAACCAGAAATGCAGGACAGGCCATGGAGAAATGGGAGCCTTGCTACACTGATGGGCGGGATGTAAATTGCCAACACCACTCTGGAGAAGTGTACGGTGTGTCCTGAAACATCTAAAAAACACAGCTTAGAGAGCATAGGGCACTTCCACGCATGGGGAGATAAAGTGGGAAAATTAAAAATCAGCAAGACACAAGCACCCCAAAGTTTAGGGCTGCTCTGTTGACAAGGACCTCCACTTCATTCCACCTTAAATATCCCAGGAAAGCGAAAAATGGATAAAAAAGTTGTGGTCCTTATGTACAATGGAATATCACTCAGCCATGAAATCAATGTCATAAGGCTAGTAGCAGCATGATGAGTGGATTTAGGTAAGACGATTCTAAGTGAAATAAGTCACACAGAAAAGGACACTTCTCATAAGGTGTCACTTATAGAGGGAATGTAAAAACCGTTACACTTGAACTGAATTACAAAACAGAACAGAGTCACACATGCAGAAAACACACTATGGCTGCTTAACGCGAAAGGTGAGGTGGGGTGATACATAAAACAAGAGTTTCAAATTAGCTCAGATACCGTTCCATAAACCCAATATGTAATAGACAAGACCTACTCCTTGCTCAGAGAACTGGACTCAACACGCCCGATTCACCGCACAAGAATATATCTGACTAGTAATAATCTTAAAACCTATGTATTGATATCTCTCTGTTAGAGTGTCAAGTGGGTGTAAAGCGGCATAAACACAGCCGTGAAAAGCAGCTAAACCCCATTATAAAAATAAATTACTTTTAAAAACCCATGAAACAAAGACAGGGAAAGAGAGAGAAATTCTTACACAATTCGTTCAGGGGCTGTGATGCAACCTGGATTGACCATATCTAGACCCACAGCTGGATGAGACATAAGGGTGGACACTCTTGGGGCTGAGAGGTTTGGTGAGGTTGGGTGAGCAAACGCAGACCCTTTAAAGTAATACTGCGTGCTACCCATCGCATGGGTCCCAAATCTCCAGGTTCAAGGGCATCTTCCTACATCGAAAACATGCATGAGAAACCCAGAAGATGGTACACCGTGTGATGGGGAAAGGTTTCTAAAACGCACCTCATTTCTCATCTCCTTGTGTTCGGGTTCGCCATTCCAGCCACTTTACTAGCAATCTCCCTACTTGGAGCATCAGCACCTTTTACCTCCTGTTCCGTACAGGTTGCAATTTGTCCTGAGGATGAACGGGAAGACGGGGAACCAATGAGAGACTAGCTCTTGGTGTTGGGACAGGCACAGGTCACTCTATTTTCCCATCAGGAAGAAGAATTAACCACAGGCTCAGCCTGCCCCCCGGAACCAGAACAGGGCCTGAAGCCATCCTGCGCTTTTGCGGCCAGCTCCCAAAAAAGCGACTTGTAAAATGGAGCTTCAGGGCACTGCAATTCACAAACCTGCAGAGTTATAAATGACAACTCTCGTCCACAAATATATTGAGGGAAGACAAAGAAGAGGATTTGAAATCAAGGCAGAATTGCAGGAAACAGATTTCAGGAGGTAGATTCGAATCGCCTTTAAAGCACATGAAAAGCGGCAAAACGTTGACAATGATGCCCTTGGCCAAAAAGGGCGTATGCGTTTTTTCCTGAATATATTCAAGAAAAAACGCACACGCCCTTTTTGGCCAACCAAGCAACCTGGAAAGGCAAATCAGCGCTACAAAGAAGTCTCGCTTCCCATCGGTCAAAAGGGCCATGCTGAAAAAAGTCTCAAAACCAGAAATGCAGGACAGGCCATGGAGAAATGGGAGCCTTGCTACACTGATGGGCGGGATGTAAATTGCCAACAGCCACTCTGGAGAAGGGTACGGTGTGTCCTGAAACATCTAAAAAACACAGCTTAGAGAGCATAGGGCACTTCCACGCATGGGGGGATAAAGTGGGAAAATTGAAAATCAGCAAGACACAAGCACCCCAAAGTTTAGGGCTGCTCTGTTGACAAGGAACTCCACTTCATTCCACCTTAAATATCCCAGGAAAGCGAAAAATGGATAAAAAAGTTGTGGTCCTTATGTACAATGGAATATCACTCAGCCATGAAATCAATGTCATAAGGCTAGTAGCAGCATGATGAGTCGATTTAGGTAAGACGATTCTAAGTGAAATAAGTCACACAGAAAAGAACACTTCTCATAAGGTGTCACTTATAGAGGGAATGTAAAAACCGTTACACTTGAACTGAATTACAAAACAGAACAGAGTCACACATGCAGAAAACACACTATGGCTGCTTAACGGGAAAGGTGAGGTGGGGTGATACATAAAACAAGAGTTTCAAATTAGCTCAGATTCCGTTCCATAAACCCAATATGTAATAGACAAGACCTACTCCTTGCTCAGAGAACTGGACTCAACACGCCCGATTCACCGCACAAGAATATATCTGACTAGTAATAATCTTAAAACCTATGTATTGATATCTCTCTGTTAGTGTGTCAAGTGGGTGTAAAGCGGCATAAACACAGCCGTGAAAAGCAGCTAAACCCCATTATAAAAATAAATTACTTTTAAAAACCCATGAAACAAAGACAGGGAAAGACAGAGAAATTCTTACACAATTCGTTCAGGGGCTGTGATGCAACCTGGATTGACCATATCTAGACCCACAGCTGGATGAGACATAAGGGTGGACACTCTTGGGGCTGAGAGGTTTGGTGAGGTTGGGTGAGCAAACGCAGACCCTTTAAAGTAATACTGCGTGCTACCCATCGCATGGGTCCCAAATCTCCAGGTTCAAGGGCATCTTCCTACATCGAAAACATGCATGAGAAACCCAGAAGATGGTACACCGTGTGATGGGGAAAGGTTTCTAAAACGCACCTCATTTCTCATCTCCTTGTGCTCGGGTTCGCCATTCCAGCCACTTTACTAGCAATCTCCCTACTTGGAGCTTCAGCACCTTTAACCTCCTGTTCCGTACAGGTTGCAATTTGTCCTGAGGATGAACGGGAAGACGGGGAACCAATGAGAGACTAGCTCTTGGTGTTGGGACAGGCACAGGTCACTCTATTTTCCCATCAGGAAGAAGAATTAACCACAGGCTCAGCCTGCCCCCCGGAACCAGAACAGGGCCTGAAGCCATCCTGCACTTTTGCGGCCAGCTCCCAAAAAAGCGACTTGTAAAATGGAGCTTCAGGGCACTGCAATTCACAAACCTGCAGAGTTATAAATGATAACTCTCGTCCACAAATATATTGAGGGAAGGCAAAGAAGAGGATTTGAAATCAAAGCAGAATTGCAGGAAACAGATTTCAGCAGGTAGATTCGATTCGCCTTTAAAGCACATGAAAAGCGGCAAAACGTTGACAATGATGCCTTTGGCCAAAAAGGGCGCATGCGTTTTTTCCTGAATATATTCAGGAAAAAACGCATGCGCCCTTTTTGGCCAACCAAGCAACCTGGAAAGGCAAATCAGCGCTACAAAGAAGTCTCGCTTCCCATCGGTCGAAAGGGCCATGCTGAAAAAAGGGTCAAAACCAGAAATGCAGGACAGGCCATGGAGAAATGGGAGCCTTGCTACACTGATGGGCGGGATGTAAATTGCCAACAGCCACTCTGGAGAAGTGTACGGTGTGTCCTGAAACATCTAAAAAACACAGCTTAGAGAGCATAGGGCACTTCCACGCATGGGGGGATAAAGTGGGAAAATTGAAAATCAGCAAGACACAAGCACCCCAAAGTTTAGGGCTGCTCTGTTGACAAGGACCTCCACTTCATTCCACCTTAAATATCCCAGGAAAGCGAAAAATGGATAAAAAAGTTGTGGTCCTTATGTACAATGGAATATCACTCAGCCATGAAATCAATGTCATAAGGCTAGTAGCAGCATGATGAGTGGATTTAGGTACGACGATTCTAAGTGAAATAAGTCACACAGAAAAGGACACTTCTCATAAGGTGTCACTTATAGAGGGAATGTAAAAACCGTTACACTTGAACTGAATTACAAAACAGAACAGAGTCACACATGCAGAAAACACACTATGGCTGCTTAACGCGAAAGGTGAGGTGGGGTGATACATAAAACAAGAGTTTCAAATTAGCTCAGATACCGTTCCATAAACCCAATATGTAATAGACAAGACCTACTCCTTGCTCAGAGAACTGGACTCAACACGCCCGATTCACCGCACAAGAATATATCTGACTAGTAATAATCTTAAAACCTATGTATTGATATCTCTCTGTTAGTGTGTCAAGTGGGTGTAAAGCGGCATAAACACAGCCGTGAAAAGCAGCTAAACCCCATTATAAAAATAAATTACTTTTAAAAACCCATGAAACAAAGACAGGGAAAGAGAGAGAAATTCTTACACAATTCGTTCAGGGGCTGTGATGCAACCTGGATTGACCATATCTAGACCCACAGCTGGATGAGACATAAGGGTGGACACTCTTGGGGCTGAGAGGTTTGGTGAGGTTGGGTGAGCAAACGCAGACCCTTTAAAGTAATACTGCGTGCTACCCATCGCATGGGTCCCAAATCTCCAGGTTCAAGGGCATCTTCCTACATCGAAAACATGCATGAGAAACCCAGAAGATGGTACACCGTGTGATGGGGAAAGGTTTCTAAAACGCACCTCATTTCTCATCTCCTTGTGCTCGGGTTCGCCATTACAGCCACTTTACTAGCAATCTCCCTACTTGGAGCTTCAGCACCTTTAACCTCCTGTTCCGTACAGGTTGCAATTTGTCCTGAGGATGAACGGGAAGACGGGGAACCAATGAGAGACTAGCTCTTGGTGTTGGGACAGGCACAGGTAACTCTATTTTCCCATCAGGAAGAAGAATTAACCACAGGCTCAGCCTGCCCCCCGGAACCAGAACAGGGCCTGAAGCCATCCTGCACTTTTGCGGCCAGCTCCCAAAAAAGCGACTTGTAAAATGGAGCTTCAGGGCACTGCAATTCACAAAACTGCAGAGTTATAAATGATAACTCTCGTCCACAAATATATTGAGGGAAGGCAAAGAAGAGGATTTGAAATCAAAGCAGAATTGCAGGAAACAGATTTCAGCAGGTAGATTCGATTCGCCTTTAAAGCACATGAAAAGCGGCAAAACGTTGACAATGATGCCCTTGGCCAAAAAGGGCGCATGCGTTTTTTCCTGAATATATTCAGGAAAAAACGCATGCGCCCTTTTTGGCCAACCAAGCAACCTGGAAAGGCAAATCAGCGCTACAAAGAAGTCTCGCTTCCCATCGGTCGAAAGGGCCATGCTGAAAAAAGGGTCAAAACCAGAAATGCAGGACAGGCCATGGAGAAATGGGAGCCTTGCTACACTGATGGGCGGGATGTAAATTGCCAACAGCCACTCTGGAGAAGTGTACGGTGTGTCCTGAAACATCTAAAAAACACAGCTTAGAGAGCATAGGGCACTTCCACGCATGGGGGGATAAAGTGGGAAAATTGAAAATCAGCAAGACACAAGCACCCCAAAGTTTAGGGCTGCTCTGTTGACAAGGACCTCCACTTCATTCCACCTTAAATATCCCAGGAAAGCGAAAAATGGATAAAAAAGTTGTGGTCCTTATGTACAATGGAATATCACTCAGCCATGAAATCAATGTCATAAGGCTAGTAGCAGCATGATGAGTGGATTTAGGTACGACGATTCTAAGTGAAATAAGTCACACAGAAAAGGACACTTCTCATAAGGTGTCACTTATAGAGGGAATGTAAAAACCGTTACACTTGAACTGAATTACAAAACAGAACAGAGTCACACATGCAGAAAACACACTATGGCTGCTTAACGGGAAAGGTGAGGTGGGGTGATACATAAAACAAGAGTTTCAAATTAGCTCAGATTCCGTTCCATAAACCCAATATGTAATAGACAAGACCTACTCCTTGCTCAGAGAACTGGACTCAACACGCCCGATTCACCGCACAAGAATATATCTGACTAGTAATAATCTTAAAACCTATGTATTGATATCTCTCTGTTAGTGTGTCAAGTGGGTGTAAAGCGGCATAAACACAGCCGTGAAAAGCAGCTAAACCCCATTATAAAAATAAATTACTTTTAAAAACCCATGAAACAAAGACAGGGAAAGAGAGAGAAATTCTTACACAATTCGTTCAGGGGCTGTGATGCAACCTGGATTGACCATATCTAGACCCACAGCTGGATGAGACATAAGGGTGGACACTCTTGGGGCTGAGAGGTTTGGTGAGGTTGGGTGAGCAAACGCAGACCCTTTAAAGTAATACTGCGTGCTACCCATCGCATGGGTCCCAAATCTCCAGGTTCAAGGGCATCTTCCTACATCGAAAACATGCATGAGAAACCCAGAAGATGGTACACCGTGTGATGGGGAAAGGTTTCTAAAACGCACCTCATTTCTCATCTCCTTGTGCTCGGGTTCGCCATTCCAGCCACTTTACTAGCAATCTCCCTACTTGGAGCTTCAGCACCTTTAACCTCCTGTTCCGTACAGGTTGCAATTTGTCCTGAGGATGAACGGGAAGACGGGGAACCAATGAGAGACTAGCTCTTGGTGTTGGGACAGGCACAGGTCACTCTATTTTCCCATCAGGAAGAAGAATTAACCACAGGCTCAGCCTGCCCCCCGGAACCAGAACAGGGCCTGAAGCCATCCTGCACTTTTGCGGCCAGCTCCCAAAAAAGCGACTTGTAAAATGGAGCTTCAGGGCACTGCAATTCACAAACCTGCAGAGTTATAAATGATAACTCTCGTCCACAAATATATTGAGGGAAGGCAAAGAAGAGGATTTGAAATCAAGGCAGAATTGCAGGAAACAGATTTCAGGAGGTAGATTCGAATCGCCTTTAAAGCACATGAAAAGCGGCAAAACGTTGACAATGATGCCCTTGGCCAAATAGGGCGTATGCGTTTTTTCCTGAATATATTCAAGAAAAAACGCACACGCCCTTTTTGGCCAACCAAGCAACCTGGAAAGGCAAATCAGCGCTACAAAGAAGTCTCGCTTCCCATCGGTCGAAAGGGCCATGCTGAAAAAAGTCTCAAAACCAGAAATGCAGGACAGGCCATGGAGAAATGGGAGCCTTGCTACACTGATGGGCGGGATGTAAATTGCCAACAGCCACTCTGGAGAAGTGTACGGTGTGTCCTGAAACATCTAAAAAACACAGCTTAGAGAGCATAGGGCACTTCCACGCATGGGGGGATAAAGTGGGAAAATTGAAAATCAGCAAGACACAAGCACCCCAAAGTTTAGGGCTGCTCTGTTGACAAGGACCTCCACTTCATTCCACCTTAAATATCCCAGGAAAGCGAAAAATGGATAAAAAAGTTGTGGTCCTTATGTACAATGGAATATCACTCAGCCATGAAATCAATGTCATAAGGCTAGTAGCAGCATGATGAGTGGATTTAGGTACGACGATTCTAAGTGAAATAAGTCACACAGAAAAGGACACTTCTCATAAGGTGTCACTTATAGAGGGAATGTAAAAACCGTTACACTTGAACTGAATTACAAAACAGAACAGAGTCACACATGCAGAAAACACACTATGGCTGCTTAACGGGAAAGGTGAGGTGGGGTGATACATAAAACAAGAGTTTCAAATTAGCTCAGATTCCGTTCCATAAACCCAATATGTAATAGACAAGACCTACTCCTTGCTCAGAGAACTGGACTCAACACGCCCGATTCACCGCACAAGAATATATCTGACTAGTAATAATCTTAAAACCTATGTATTGATATCTCTCTGTTAGTGTGTCAAGTGGGTGTAAAGCGGCATAAACACAGCCGTGAAAAGCAGCTAAACCCCATTATAAAAATAAATTACTTTTAAAAACCCATGAAACAAAGACAGGGAAAGAGAGAGAAATTCTTACACAATTCGTTCAGGGGCTGTGATGCAACCTGGATTGACCATATCTAGACCCACAGCTGGATGAGACATAAGGGTGGACACTCTTGGGGCTGAGAGGTTTGGTGAGGTTGGGTGAGCAAACGCAGACCCTTTAAAGTAATACTGCGTGCTACCCATCGCATGGGTCCCAAATCTCCAGGTTCAAGGGCATCTTCCTACATCGAAAACATGCATGAGAAACCCAGAAGATGGTACACCGTGTGATGGGGAAAGGTTTCTAAAACGCACCTCATTTCTCATCTCCTTGTGCTCGGGTTCGCCATTCCAGCCACTTTACTAGCAATCTCCCTACTTGGAGCTTCAGCACCTTTAACCTCCTGTTCCGTACAGGTTGCAATTTGTCCTGAGGATGAACGGGAAGACGGGGAACCAATGAGAGACTAGCTCTTGGTGTTGGGACAGGCACAGGTCACTCTATTTTCCCATCAGGAAGAAGAATTAACCACAGGCTCAGCCTGCCCCCCGGAACCAGAACAGGGCCTGAAGCCATCCTGCACTTTTGCGGCCAGCTCCCAAAAAAGCGACTTGTAAAATGGAGCTTCAGGGCACTGCAATTCACAAACCTGCAGAGTTATAAATGATAACTCTCGTCCACAAATATATTGAGGGAAGGCAAAGAAGAGGATTTGAAATCAAGGCAGAATTGCAGGAAACAGATTTCAGGAGGTAGATTCGAATCGCCTTTAAAGCACATGAAAAGCGGCAAAACGTTGACAATGATGCCCTTGGCCAAATAGGGCGTATGCGTTTTTTCCTGAATATATTCAAGAAAAAACGCACACGCCCTTTTTGGCCAACCAAGCAACCTGGAAAGGCAAATCAGCGCTACAAAGAAGTCTCGCTTCCCATCGGTCAAAAGGGCCATGCTGAAAAAAGTCTCAAAACCAGAAATGCAGGACAGGCCATGGAGAAATGGGAGCCTTGCTACACTGATGGGCGGGATGTAAATTGCCAACAGCCACTCTGGAGAAGGGTACGGTGTGTCCTGAAACATCTAAAAAACACAGCTTAGAGAGCATAGGGCACTTCCACGCATGGGGGGATAAAGTGGGAAAATTGAAAATCAGCAAGACACAAGCACCCCAAAGTTTAGGGCTGCTCTGTTGACAAGGAACTCCACTTCATTCCACCTTAAATATCCCAGGAAAGCGAAAAATGGATAAAAAAGTTGTGGTCCTTATGTACAATGGAATATCACTCAGCCATGAAATCAATGTCATAAGGCTAGTAGCAGCATGATGAGTGGATTTAGGTACGACGATTCTAAGTGAAATAAGTCACACAGAAAAAGACACTTCTCATAAGGTGTCACTTATAGAGGGAATGTAAAAACCGTTACACTTGAACTGAATTACAAAACAGAACAGAGTCACACATGCAGAAAACACACTATGGCTGCTTAACGGGAAAGGTGAGGTGGGGTGATACATAAAACAAGAGTTTCAAATTAGCTCAGATACCGTTCCATAAACCCAATATGTAATAGACAAGACCTACTCCTTGCTCAGAGAACTGGACTCAACACGCCCGATTCACCGCACAAGAATATATCTGACTAGTAATAATCTTAAAACCTATGTATTGATATCTCTCTGTTAGAGTGTCAAGTGGGTGTAAAGCGGCATAAACACAGCCGTGAAAAGCAGCTAAACCCCATTATAAAAATAAATTACTTTTAAAAACCCATGAAACAAAGACAGGGAAAGAGAGAGAAATTCTTACACAATTCGTTCAGGGGCTGTGATGCAACCTGGATTGACCATATCTAGACCCACAGCTGGATGAGACATAAGGGTGGACACTCTTGGGGCTGAGAGGTTTGGTGAGGTTGGGTGAGCAAACGCAGACCCTTTAAAGTAATACTGCGTGCTACCCATCGCATGGGTCCCAAATCTCCAGGTTCAAGGGCATCTTCCTACATCGAAAACATGCATGAGAAACCCAGAAGATGGTACACCGTGTGATGGGGAAAGGTTTCTAAAACGCACCTCATTTCTCATCTCCTTGTGCTCGGGTTCGCCATTCCAGCCACTTTACTAGCAATCTCCCTACTTGGAGCATCAGCACCTTTAACCTCCTCTTCCTTACAGGTCGCAATTTGTCCTGAGGATGAACGGGAAGACGGGGAACCAATGAGAGACTAGCTCTTGGTTTTGGGACAGGCAGAGGTCACTCTATTTTCCCATCAGGAAGAAGAATTAACCACAGGCTCAGCCTGCCCCCCGGAACCAGAACAGGGCCTGAAGCCATCTTGCGCTTTTGCGGCCAGCTCCCAAAAAAGCGACTTTTAAAATGGAGCTTCAGGGAACTGCAATTCACAAACCTGCAGAGTTATAAATGATAACTCTCATCCACAAATATATTGAGGGAAGGCAAAGAAGAGGATTTGAAATCAAGGCAGAATTGCAGGAAACAGATTTCAGGAGGTAGATTCGAATCGCCTTTAAAGCACATGAAAAGCGGCAAAACGTTGACAATGATGCCCTTGGCCAAAAAGGGCGTATGCGTTTTTTCCTGAATATATTCAGGAAAAAACGCATGCGCCCTTTTTGGCCAACCAAGCAACCTGGAAAGGCAAATCAGCGCTACAAAGAAGTCTCGCTTCCCATCGGTCGAAAGGGCCATGCTGAAAAAAGGGTCAAAACCAGAAATGCAGGACAGGCCATGGAGAAATGGGAGCCTTGCTACACTGATGGGCGGGATGTAAATTGACAACAGCCACTCTGGAGAAGGGTACGGTGTGTCCTGAAACATCTAAAAAATACAGCTTAGAGAGCATAGGGCACATCCACGCATGGGGGGATAAAGTGGGAAAATTGAAAATCAGCAAGACACAAGCACCCCAAAGTTTAGGGCTGCTCTGTTGACAAGGACCTCCACTTCATTCCACCTTAAATATCCCAGGAAAGCGAAAAATGGATAAAAAAGTTGTGGTCCTTATGTACAATGGAATATCACTCAGCCATGAAATCAATGTCATAAGGCTAGTAGCAGCATGATGAGTGGATTTAGGTACGACCATTCTAAGTGAAATAAGTCACACAGAAAAGGACACTTCTCATAAGGTGTCACTTATAGAGGGAATGTAAAAACCGTTACACTTGAACTGAATTACAAAACAGAACAGAGTCACACATGCAGAAAACACACTATGGCTGCTTAACGGGAAAGGTGAGGTGGGGTGATACATAAAACAAGAGTTTCAAATTAGCTCAGATACCGTTCCATAAACCCAATATGTAATAGACAAGACCTACTCCTTGCTCAGAGAACTGGACTCAACACGCCCGATTCACCGCACAAGAATATATCTGACTAGTAATAATCTTAAAACCTATGTATTGATATCTCTCTGTTAGAGTGTCAAGTGGGTGTAAAGCGGCATAAACACAGCCGTGAAAAGCAGCTAAACCCCATTATAAAAATAAATTACTTTTAAAAACCCATGAAACAAAGACAGGGAAAGAGAGAGAAATTCTTACACAATTCGTTCAGGGGCTGTGATGCAACCTGGATTGACCATATCTAGACCCACAGCTGGATGAGACATAAGGGTGGACACTCTTGGGGCTGAGAGGTTTGGTGAGGTTGGGTGAGCAAACGCAGACCCTTTAAAGTAATACTGCGTGCTACCCATCGCATGGGTCCCAAATCTCCAGGTTCAAGGGCATCTTCCTACATCGAAAACATGCATGAGAAACCCAGAAGATGGTACACCGTGTGATGGGGAAAGGTTTCTAAAACGCACCTCATTTCTCATCTCCTTGTGCTCGGGTTCGCCATTCCAGCCACTTTACTAGCAATCTCCCTACTTGGAGCATCAGCACCTTTAACCTCCTCTTCCGTACAGGTCGCAATTTGTCCTGAGGATGAACGGGAAGACGGGGAACCAATGAGAGACTAGCTCTTGGTTTTGGGACAGGCAGAGGTCACTCTATTTTCCCATCAGGAAGAAGAATTAACCACAGGCTCAGCCTGCCCCCCGGAACCAGAACAGGGCCTGAAGCCATCTTGCGCTTTTGCGGCCAGCTCCCAAAAAAGCGACTTTTAAAATGGAGCTTCAGGGCACTGCAATTCACAAACCTGCAGAGTTATAAATGATAACTCTCATCCACAAATATATTGAGGGAAGGCAAAGAAGAGGATTTGAAATCAAGGCAGAATTGCAGGAAACAGATTTTAGGAGGTAGATTCGAATCGCCTTTAAAGCACATGAAAAGCGGCAAAACGTTGACAATGATGCCCTTGGCCAAAAAGGGCGCATGCGTTTTTTCCTGAATATATTCAGGAAAAAACGCATGCGCCCTTTTTGGCCAACCAAGCAACCTGGAAAGGCAAATCAGCGCTACAAAGAAGTCTCGCTTCCCATCGGTCAAAAGGGCCATGCTGAAAAAAGTCTCAAAACCAGAAATGCAGGACAGGCCATGGAGAAATGGGAGCCTTGCTACACTGATGGGCGGGATGTAAATTGCCAACAGCCACTCTGGAGAAGGGTACGGTGTGTCCTGAAACATCTAAAAAACACAGCTTAGAGAGCATAGGGCACTTCCACGCATGGGGGGATAAAGTGGGAAAATTGAAAATCAGCAAGACACAAGCACCCCAAAGTTTAGGGCTGCTCTGTTGACAAGGAACTCCACTTCATTCCACCTTAAATATCCAAGGAAAGCGAAAAATGGATAAAAAAGTTGTGGTCCTTATGTACAATGGAATATCACTCAGCCATGAAATCAATGTCATAAGGCTAGTAGCAGCATGATGAGTGGATTTAGGTACGACGATTCTAAGTGAAATAAGTCACACAGAAAAGGACACTTCTCATAAGGTGTCACTTATAGAGGGAATGTAAAAACCGTTACACTTGAACTGAATTACAAAACAGAACAGAGTCACACATGCAGAAAACACACTATGGCTGCTTAACGGGAAAGGTGAGGTGGGGTGATACATAAAACAAGAGTTTCAAATTAGCTCAGATACCGTTCCATAAACCCAATATGTAATAGACAAGACCTACTCCTTGCTCAGAGAACTGGACTCAACACGCCCGATTCACCGCACAAGAATATATCTGACTAGTAATAATCTTAAAACCTATGTATTGATATCTCTCTGTTAGAGTGTCAAGTGGGTGTAAAGCGGCATAAACACAGCCGTGAAAAGCAGCTAAACCCCATTATAAAAATAAATTACTTTTAAAAACCCATGAAACAAAGACAGGGAAAGAGAGAGAAATTCTTACACAATTCGTTCAGGGGCTGTGATGCAACCTGGATTGACCATATCTAGACCCACAGCTGGCTGAGACATAAGGGTGGACACTCTTGGGGCTGAGAGGTTTGGTGAGGTTGGGTGAGCAAACGCAGACCCTTTAAAGTAATACTGCGTGCTACCCATCGCATGGGTCCCAAATCTTCAGGTTCAAGGGCATCGTCCTACATCGAAAACATGCATGAGAAACCCAGAAGATGGTACACCGTGTGATGGGGAAAGGTTTCTAAAACGCACCTCATTTCTCATCTCCTTGTGCTCGGGTTCACCATTCCAGCCACTTTACTAGCAATCTCCCTACTTGGAGCATCAGCACCTTTAACCTCCTGTTCCGTACAGGTTGCAATTTGTCCTGAGGATGAACGGGAAGACGGGGAACCAATGAGAGACTAGCTCTTGGTGTTGGGACAGGCAGAGGTCACTCTATTTTCCCATCAGGAAGAAGAATTAACCACAGGCTCAGCCTGCCCCCCGGAACCAGAACAGGGCCTGAAGCCATCTTGCGCTTTTGCGGCCAGCTCCCAAAAAAGCGACTTTTAAAATGGAGCTTCAGGGCACTGCAATTCACAAACCTGCAGAGTTATAAATGATAACTCTCGTCCACAAATATATTGAGGGAAGACAAAGAAGAGGATTTGAAATCAAGGCAGAATTGCAGGAAACAGATTTCAGGAGGTAGATTCGAATCGCCTTTAAAGCACATGAAAAGCGGCAAAACGTTGACAATGATGCCCTTGGCCAAATAGGGCGTATGCGTTTTTTCCTGAATATATTCAAGAAAAAACGCACACGCCCTTTTTGGCCAACCAAGCAACCTGGAAAGGCAAATCAGCGCTACAAAGAAGTCTCGCTTCCCATCGGTCAAAAGGGCCATGCTGAAAAAAGTCTCAAAACCAGAAATGCAGGACAGGCCATGGAGAAATGGGAGCCTTGCTACACTGATGGGCGGGATGTAAATTGCCAACAGCCACTCTGGAGAAGGGTACGGTGTGTCCTGAAACATCTAAAAAACACAGCTTAGAGAGCATAGGGCACTTCCACGCATGGGGGGATAAAGTGGGAAAATTGAAAATCAGCAAGACACAAGCACCCCAAAGTTTAGGGCTGCTCTGTTGACAAGGAACTCCACTTCATTCCACCTTAAATATCCCAGGAAAGCGAAAAATGGATAAAAAAGTTGTGGTCCTTATGTACAATGGAATATCACTCAGCCATGAAATCAATGTCATAAGGCTAGTAGCAGCATGATGAGTGGATTTAGGTACGACGATTCTAAGTGAAATAAGTCACACAGAAAAGGACACTTCTCATAAGGTGTCACTTATAGAGGGAATGTAAAAACCGTTACACTTGAACTGAATTACAAAACAGAACAGAGTCACACATGCAGAAAACACACTATGGCTGCTTAACGGGAAAGGTGAGGTGGGGTGATACATAAAACAAGAGTTTCAAATTAGCTCAGATACCGTTCCATAAACCCAATATGTAATAGACAAGACCTACTCCTTGCTCAGAGAACTGGACTCAACACGCCCGATTCACCGCACAAGAATATATCTGACTAGTAATAATCTTAAAACCTATGTATTGATATCTCTCTGTTAGAGTGTCAAGTGGGTGTAAAGCGGCATAAACACAGCCGTGAAAAGCAGCTAAACCCCATTATAAAAATAAATTACTTTTAAAAACCCATGAAACAAAGACAGGGAAAGAGAGAGAAATTCTTACACAATTCGTTCAGGGGCTGTGATGCAACCTGGATTGACCATATCTAGACCCACAGCTGGATGAGACATAAGGGTGGACACTCTTGGGGCTGAGAGGTTTGGTGAGGTTGGGTGAGCAAACGCAGACCCTTTAAAGTAATACTGCGTGCTACCCATCGCATGGGTCCCAAATCTCCAGGTTCAAGGGCATCTTCCTACATCGAAAACATGCATGAGAAACCCAGAAGATGGTACACCGTGTGATGGGGAAAGGTTTCTAAAACGCACCTCATTTCTCATCTCCTTGTGCTCGGGTTCGCCATTCCAGCCACTTTACTAGCAATCTCCCTACTTGGAGCATCAGCACCTTTAACCTCCTCTTCCTTACAGGTCGCAATTTGTCCTGAGGATGAACGGGAAGACGGGGAACCAATGAGAGACTAGCTCTTGGTTTTGGGACAGGCAGAGGTCACTCTATTTTCCCATCAGGAAGAAGAATTAACCACAGGCTCAGCCTGCCCCCCGGAACCAGAACAGGGCCTGAAGCCATCTTGCGCTTTTGCGGCCAGCTCCCAAAAAAGCGACTTTTAAAATGGAGCTTCAGGGAACTGCAATTCACAAACCTGCAGAGTTATAAATGATAACTCTCATCCACAAATATATTGAGGGAAGGCAAAGAAGAGGATTTGAAATCAAGGCAGAATTGCAGGAAACAGATTTCAGGAGGTAGATTCGAATCGCCTTTAAAGCACATGAAAAGCGGCAAAACGTTGACAATGATGCCCTTGGCCAAAAAGGGCGTATGCGTTTTTTCCTGAATATATTCAGGAAAAAACGCATGCGCCCTTTTTGGCCAACCAAGCAACCTGGAAAGGCAAATCAGCGCTACAAAGAAGTCTCGCTTCCCATCGGTCGAAAGGGCCATGCTGAAAAAAGGGTCAAAACCAGAAATGCAGGACAGGCCATGGAGAAATGGGAGCCTTGCTACACTGATGGGCGGGATGTAAATTGACAACAGCCACTCTGGAGAAGGGTACGGTGTGTCCTGAAACATCTAAAAAATACAGCTTAGAGAGCATAGGGCACATCCACGCATGGGGGGATAAAGTGGGAAAATTGAAAATCAGCAAGACACAAGCACCCCAAAGTTTAGGGCTGCTCTGTTGACAAGGACCTCCACTTCATTCCACCTTAAATATCCCAGGAAAGCGAAAAATGGATAAAAAAGTTGTGGTCCTTATGTACAATGGAATATCACTCAGCCATGAAATCAATGTCATAAGGCTAGTAGCAGCATGATGAGTGGATTTAGGTACGACCATTCTAAGTGAAATAAGTCACACAGAAAAGGACACTTCTCATAAGGTGTCACTTATAGAGGGAATGTAAAAACCGTTACACTTGAACTGAATTACAAAACAGAACAGAGTCACACATGCAGAAAACACACTATGGCTGCTTAACGGGAAAGGTGAGGTGGGGTGATACATAAAACAAGAGTTTCAAATTAGCTCAGATACCGTTCCATAAACCCAATATGTAATAGACAAGACCTACTCCTTGCTCAGAGAACTGGACTCAACACGCCCGATTCACCGCACAAGAATATATCTGACTAGTAATAATCTTAAAACCTATGTATTGATATCTCTCTGTTAGAGTGTCAAGTGGGTGTAAAGCGGCATAAACACAGCCGTGAAAAGCAGCTAAACCCCATTATAAAAATAAATTACTTTTAAAAACCCATGAAACAAAGACAGGGAAAGAGAGAGAAATTCTTACACAATTCGTTCAGGGGCTGTGATGCAACCTGGATTGACCATATCTAGACCCACAGCTGGATGAGACATAAGGGTGGACACTCTTGGGGCTGAGAGGTTTGGTGAGGTTGGGTGAGCAAACGCAGACCCTTTAAAGTAATACTGCGTGCTACCCATCGCATGGGTCCCAAATCTCCAGGTTCAAGGGCATCTTCCTACATCGAAAACATGCATGAGAAACCCAGAAGATGGTACACCGTGTGATGGGGAAAGGTTTCTAAAACGCACCTCATTTCTCATCTCCTTGTGCTCGGGTTCGCCATTCCAGCCACTTTACTAGCAATCTCCCTACTTGGAGCATCAGCACCTTTAACCTCCTCTTCCGTACAGGTCGCAATTTGTCCTGAGGATGAACGGGAAGACGGGGAACCAATGAGAGACTAGCTCTTGGTTTTGGGACAGGCAGAGGTCACTCTATTTTCCCATCAGGAAGAAGAATTAACCACAGGCTCAGCCTGCCCCCCGGAACCAGAACAGGGCCTGAAGCCATCTTGCGCTTTTGCGGCCAGCTCCCAAAAAAGCGACTTTTAAAATGGAGCTTCAGGGCACTGCAATTCACAAACCTGCAGAGTTATAAATGATAACTCTCATCCACAAATATATTGAGGGAAGGCAAAGAAGAGGATTTGAAATCAAGGCAGAATTGCAGGAAACAGATTTTAGGAGGTAGATTCGAATCGCCTTTAAAGCACATGAAAAGCGGCAAAACGTTGACAATGATGCCCTTGGCCAAAAAGGGCGCATGCGTTTTTTCCTGAATATATTCAGGAAAAAACGCATGCGCCCTTTTTGGCCAACCAAGCAACCTGGAAAGGCAAATCAGCGCTACAAAGAAGTCTCGCTTCCCATCGGTCAAAAGGGCCATGCTGAAAAAAGTCTCAAAACCAGAAATGCAGGACAGGCCATGGAGAAATGGGAGCCTTGCTACACTGATGGGCGGGATGTAAATTGCCAACAGCCACTCTGGAGAAGGGTACGGTGTGTCCTGAAACATCTAAAAAACACAGCTTAGAGAGCATAGGGCACTTCCACGCATGGGGGGATAAAGTGGGAAAATTGAAAATCAGCAAGACACAAGCACCCCAAAGTTTAGGGCTGCTCTGTTGACAAGGAACTCCACTTCATTCCACCTTAAATATCCAAGGAAAGCGAAAAATGGATAAAAAAGTTGTGGTCCTTATGTACAATGGAATATCACTCAGCCATGAAATCAATGTCATAAGGCTAGTAGCAGCATGATGAGTGGATTTAGGTACGACGATTCTAAGTGAAATAAGTCACACAGAAAAGGACACTTCTCATAAGGTGTCACTTATAGAGGGAATGTAAAAACCGTTACACTTGAACTGAATTACAAAACAGAACAGAGTCACACATGCAGAAAACACACTATGGCTGCTTAACGGGAAAGGTGAGGTGGGGTGATACATAAAACAAGAGTTTCAAATTAGCTCAGATACCGTTCCATAAACCCAATATGTAATAGACAAGACCTACTCCTTGCTCAGAGAACTGGACTCAACACGCCCGATTCACCGCACAAGAATATATCTGACTAGTAATAATCTTAAAACCTATGTATTGATATCTCTCTGTTAGAGTGTCAAGTGGGTGTAAAGCGGCATAAACACAGCCGTGAAAAGCAGCTAAACCCCATTATAAAAATAAATTACTTTTAAAAACCCATGAAACAAAGACAGGGAAAGAGAGAGAAATTCTTACACAATTCGTTCAGGGGCTGTGATGCAACCTGGATTGACCATATCTAGACCCACAGCTGGATGAGACATAAGGGTGGACACTCTTGGGGCTGAGAGGTTTGGTGAGGTTGGGTGAGCAAACGCAGACCCTTTAAAGTAATACTGCGTGCTACCCATCGCATGGGTCCCAAATCTCCAGGTTCAAGGGCATCTTCCTACATCGAAAACATGCATGAGAAACCCAGAAGATGGTACACCGTGTGATGGGGAAAGGTTTCTAAAACGCACCTCATTTCTCATCTCCTTGTGCTCGGGTTCGCCATTCCAGCCACTTTACTAGCAATCTCCCTACTTGGAGCATCAGCACCTTTAACCTCCTCTTCCGTACAGGTCGCAATTTGTCCTGAGGATGAACGGGAAGACGGGGAACCAATGAGAGACTAGCTCTTGGTTTTGGGACAGGCAGAGGTCACTCTATTTTCCCATCAGGAAGAAGAATTAACCACAGGCTCAGCCTGCCCCCCGGAACCAGAACAGGGCCTGAAGCCATCTTGCGCTTTTGCGGCCAGCTCCCAAAAAAGCGACTTTTAAAATGGAGCTTCAGGGAACTGCAATTCACAAACCTGCAGAGTTATAAATGATAACTCTCATCCACAAATATATTGAGGGAAGGCAAAGAAGAGGATTTGAAATCAAGGCAGAATTGCAGGAAACAGATTTCAGGAGGTAGATTCGAATCGCCTTTAAAGCACATGAAAAGCGGCAAAACGTTGACAATGATGCCCTTGGCCAAAAAGGGCGCATGCGTTTTTTCCTGAATATATTCAGGAAAAAACGCATGCGCCCTTTTTGGCCAACCAAGCAACCTGGAAAGGCAAATCAGCGCTACAAAGAAGTCTCGCTTCCCATCGGTCGAAAGGGCCATGCTGAAAAAAGGGTCAAAACCAGAAATGCAGGACAGGCCATGGAGAAATGGGAGCCTTGCTACACTGATGGGCGGGATGTAAATTGACAACAGCCACTCTGGAGAAGGGTACGGTGTGTCCTGAAATATCTAAAAAATACAGCTTAGAGAGCATAGGGCACTTCCACGCATGGGGGGATAAAGTGGGAAAATTGAAAATCAGCAAGACACAAGCACCCCAAAGTTTAGGGCTGCTCTGTTGACAAGGACCTCCACTTCATTCCACCTTAAATATCCCAGGAAAGCGAAAAATGGATAAAAAAGTTGTGGTCCTTATGTACAATGGAATATCACTCAGCCATGAAATCAATGTCATAAGGCTAGTAGCAGCATGATGAGTGGATTTAGGTACGACCATTCTAAGTGAAATAAGTCACACAGAAAAGGACACTTCTCATAAGGTGTCACTTATAGAGGGAATGTAAAAACCGTTACACTTGAACTGAATTACAAAACAGAACAGAGTCACATATGCAGAAAACACACTATGGCTGCTTAACGGGAAAGGTGAGGTGGGGTGATACATAAAACAAGAGTTTCAAATTAGCTCAGATTCCGTTCCATAAACCCAATATGTAATAGACAAGACCTACTCCTTGCTCAGAGAACTGGACTCAACACGCCCGATTCACCGCACAAGAATATATCTGACTAGTAATAATCTTAAAACCTATGTATTGATATCTCTCTGTTAGAGTGTCAAGTGGGTGTAAAGCGGCATAAACACAGCCGTGAAAAGCAGCTAAACCCCATTATAAAAATAAATTACTTTTAAAAACCCATGAAACAAAGACAGGGAAAGAGAGAGAAATTCTTACACAATTCGTTCAGGGGCTGTGATGCAACCTGGATTGACCATATCTAGACCCACAGCTGGATGAGACATAAGGGTGGACACTCTTGGGGCTGAGAGGTTTGGTGAGGTTGGGTGAGCAAACGCAGACCCTTTAAAGTAATACTGCGTGCTACCCATCGCATGGGTCCCAAATCTTCAGGTTCAAGGGCATCTTCCTACATCGAAAACATGCATGAGAAACCCAGAAGATGGTACACCGTGTGATGGGGAAAGGTTTCTAAAACGCACCTCATTTCTCATCTCCTTGTGCTCGGGTTCACCATTCCAGCCACTTTACTAGCAATCTCCCTACTTGGAGCATCAGCACCTTTAACCTCCTGTTCCGTACATGTTGCAATTTGTCCTGAGGATGAACGGGAAGACGGGGAACCAATGAGAGACTAGCTCTTGGTGTTGGGACAGGCAGAGGTCACTCTATTTTCCCATCAGGAAGAAGAATTAACCACAGGCTCAGCCTGCCCCCCGGAACCAGAACAGGGCCTGAAGCCATCTTGCGCTTTTGCGGCCAGCTCCCAAAAAAGCGACTTGTAAAATGGAGCTTCAGGGCACTGCAATTCACAAACCTGCAGAGTTATAAATGATAACTCTCGTCCACAAATATATTGAGGGAAGACAAAGAAGAGGATTTGAAATCAAGGCAGAATTGCAGGAAACAGATTTCAGGAGGTAGATTCGAATCGCCTTTAAAGCACATGAAAAGCGGCAAAACGTTGACAATGATGCCCTTGGCCAAATAGGGCGTATGCGTTTTTTCCTGAATATATTCAAGAAAAAACGCACACGCCCTTTTTGGCCAACCAAGCAACCTGGAAAGGCAAATCAGCGCTACAAAGAAGTCTCGCTTCCCATCGGTCAAAAGGGCCATGCTGAAAAAAGTCTCAAAACCAGAAATGCAGGACAGGCCATGGAGAAATGGGAGCCTTGCTACACTGATGGGCGGGATGTAAATTGCCAACAGCCACTCTGGAGAAGGGTACGGTGTGTCCTGAAACATCTAAAAAACACAGCTTAGAGAGCATAGGGCACTTCCACGCATGGGGGGATAAAGTGGGAAAATTGAAAATCAGCAAGACACAAGCACCCCAAAGTTTAGGGCTGCTCTGTTGACAAGGAACTCCACTTCATTCCACCTTAAATATCCCAGGAAAGCGAAAAATGGATAAAAAAGTTGTGGTCCTTATGTACAATGGAATATCACTCAGCCATGAAATCAATGTCATAAGGCTAGTAGCAGCATGATGAGTCGATTTAGGTAAGACGATTCTAATTGAAATAAGTCACACAGAAAAGAACACTTGTCATAAGGTGTCACTTATAGAGGGAATGTAAAAACCGTTACACTTGAACTGAATTACAAAACAGAACAGAGTCACACATGCAGAAAACACACTATGGCTGCTTAACGGGAAAGGTGAGGTGGGGTGATACATAAAACAAGAGTTTCAAATTAGCTCAGATTCCGTTCCATAAACCCAATATGTAATAGACAAGACCTACTCCTTGCTCAGAGAACTGGACTCAACACGCCCGATTCACCGCACAAGAATATATCTGACTAGTAATAATCTTAAAACCTATGTATTGATATCTCTCTGTTAGTGTGTCAAGTGGGTGTAAAGCGGCATAAACACAGCCGTGAAAAGCAGCTAAACCCCATTATAAAAATAAATTACTTTTAAAAACCCATGAAACAAAGACAGGGAAAGAGAGAGAAATTCTTACACAATTCGTTCAGGGGCTGTGATGCAACCTGGATTGACCATATCTAGACCCACAGCTGGATGAGACATAAGGGTGGACACTCTTGGGGCTGAGAGGTTTGGTGAGGTTGGGTGAGCAAACGCAGACCCTTTAAAGTAATACTGCGTGCTACCCATCGCATGGGTCCCAAATTTCCAGGTTCAAGGGCATCTTCCTACATCGAAAACATGCATGAGAAACCCAGAAGATGGTACACCGTGTGATGGGGAAAGGTTTCTAAAACGCACCTCATTTCTCATCTCCTTGTGCTCGGGTTCGCCATTCCAGCCACTTTACTAGCAATCTCCCTACTTGGAGCTTCAGCACCTTTAACCTCCTGTTCCGTACAGGTTGCAATTTGTCCTGAGGATGAACGGGAAGACGGGGAACCAATGAGAGACTAGCTCTTGGTGTTGGGACAGGCACAGGTCACTCTATTTTCCCATCAGGAAGAAGAATTAACCACAGGCTCAGCCTGCCCCCCAGAACCAGAACAGGGCCTGAAGCCATCCTGCACTTTTGCGGCCAGCTCCCAAAAAAGCGACTTGTAAAATGGAGCTTCAGGGCACTGCAATTCACAAACCTGCAGAGTTATAAATGATAACTCTCGTCCACAAATATATTGAGGGAAGGCAAAGAAGAGGATTTGAAATCAAGGCAGAATTGCAGGAAACAGATTTCAGCAGGTAGATTCGATTCGCCTTTAAAGCACATGAAAAGCGGCAAAACGTTGACAATGATGCCCTTGGCCAAAAAGGGCGCATGCGTTTTTTCCTGAATATATTCAGGAAAAAACGCATGCGCCCTTTTTGGCCAACCAAGCAACCTGGAAAGGCAAATCAGCGCTACAAAGAAGTCTCGCTTCCCATCGGTCGAAAGGGCCATGCTGAAAAAAGGGTCAAAACCAGAAATGCAGGACAGGCCATGGAGAAATGGGAGCCTTGCTACACTGATGGGCGGGATGTAAATTGCCAACAGCCACTCTGGAGAAGTGTACGGTGTGTCCTGAAACATCTAAAAAACACAGCTTAGAGAGCATAGGGCACTTCCACGCATGGGGGGATAAAGTGGGAAAATTGAAAATCAGCAAGACACAAGCACCCCAAAGTTTAGGGCTGCTCTGTTGACAAGGACCTCCACTTCATTCCACCTTAAATATCCAAGGAAAGCGAAAAATGGATAAAAAAGTTGTGGTCCTTATGTACAATGGAATATCACTCAGCCATGAAATCAATGTCATAAGGCTAGTAGCAGCATGTTGAGTGGATTTAGGTACGACCATTCTAAGTGAAATAAGTCACACAGAAAAGGACACTTCTCATAAGGTGTCACTTATAGAGGGAATGTAAAAACCGTTACACTTGAACTGAATTACAAAACAGAACAGAGTCACACATGCAGAAAACACACTATGGCTGCTTAACGGGAAAGGTGAGATGGGGTGATACATAAAACAAGAGTTTCAAATTAGCTCAGATACCGTTCCATAAACCCAATATGTAATAGACAAGACCTACTCCTTGCTCAGAGAACTGGACTCAACACGCCCGATTCACCGCACAAGAATATATCTGACTAGTAATAATCTTAAAACCTATGTATTGATATCTCTCTGTTAGTGTGTCAAGTGGGTGTAAAGCGGCATAAACACAGCCGTGAAAAGCAGCTAAACCCCATTATAAAAATAAATTACTTTTAAAAACCCATGAAACAAAGACAGGGAAAGAGAGAGAAATTCTTACACAATTCGTTCAGGGGCTGTGATGCAACCTGGATTGACCATATCTAGACCCACAGCTGGATGAGACATAAGGGTGGACACTCTTGGGGCTGAGAGGTTTGGTGAGGTTGGGTGAGCAAACGCAGACCCTTTAAAGTAATACTGCGTGCTACCCATCGCATGGGTCCCAAATCTCCAGGTTCAAGGGCATCTTCCTACATCGAAAACATGCATGAGAAACCCAGAAGATGGTACACCGTGTGATGGGGAAAGGTTTCTAAAATGCACCTCATTTCTCATCTCCTTGTGCTCGGGTTCGCCATTCCAGCCACTTTACTAGCAATCTCCCTACTTGGAGCCTCAGCACCTTTAACCTCCTGTTCCGTACAGGTTGCAATTTGTCCTGAGGATGAACGGGAAGACGGGGAACCAATGAGAGACTAGCTCTTGGTGTTGGGACAGGCACAGGTCACTCTATTTTCCCATCAGGAAGAAGAATTAACCACAGGCTCAGCCTGCCCCCCGGAACCAGAACAGGGCCTGAAGCCATCCTGCGCTTTTGCGGCCAGCTCCCAAAAAAGCGACTTGTAAAATGGAGCTTCAGGGCACTGCAATTCACAAACCTGCAGAGTTATAAATGATAACTCTCGTCCACAAATATATTGAGGGAAGGCAAAGAAGAGGATTTGAAATCAAGGCAGAATTGCAGGAAACAGATTTCATGAGGTAGATTCGAATCGCCTTTAAAGCACATGAAAAGCGGCAAAACGTTGACAATGATGCCCTTGGCCAAAAAGGGCGCATGCGTTTTTTCCTGAATATATTCAGGAAAAAACGCATGCGCCCTTTTTGGCCAACCAAGCAACCTGGAAAGGCAAATCAGCGCTACAAAGAAGTCTCGCTTCCCATCGGTCGAAAGGGCCATGCTGAAAAAAGGGTCAAAACCAGAAATGCAGGACAGGCCATGGAGAAATGGGAGCCTTGCTACACTGATGGGCGGGATGTAAATTGACAACAGCCACTCTGGAGAAGGGTACGGTGTGTCCTGAAACATCTAAAAAATACAGCTTAGAGAGCATAGGGCACTTCCACGCATGGGGGGATAAAGTGGGAAAATTGAAAATCAGCAAGACACAAGCACCCCAAAGTTTAGGGCTGCTCTGTTGACAAGGACCTCCACTTCATTCCACCTTAAATATCCCAGGAAAGCGAAAAATGGATAAAAAAGTTGTGGTCCTTATGTACAATGGAATATCACTCAGCCATGAAATCAATGTCATAAGGCTAGTAGCAGCATGATGAGTGGATTTAGGTACGACGATTCTAAGTGAAATAAGTCACACAGAAAAGGACACTTCTCATAAGGTGTCACTTATAGAGGGAATGTAAAAACCGTTACACTTGAACTGAATTACAAAACAGAACAGAGTCACACATGCAGAAAACACACTATGGCTGCTTAACGGGAAAGGTGAGATGGGGTGATACATAAAACAAGAGTTTCAAATTAGCTCAGATACCGTTCCATAAACCCAATATGTAATAGACAAGACCTACTCCTTGCTCAGAGAACTGGACTCAACACGCCCGATTCACCGCACAAGAATATATCTGACTAGTAATAATCTTAAAACCTATGTATTGATATCTCTCTGTTAGTGTGTCAAGTGGGTGTAAAGCGGCATAAACACAGCCGTGAAAAGCAGCTAAACCCCATTATAAAAATAAATTACTTTTAAAAACCCATGAAACAAAGACAGGGAAAGAGAGAGAAATTCTTACACAATTTATCAGGGGCTGTGATGCAACCTGGATTGACCATATCTAGACCCACAGCTGGATGGGACATAAGGGTGGACACTCTTGGGGCTGAGAGGTTTGGTGAGGTTGGGTGAGCAAACGCAGACCCTTTAAAGTAATACTGCGTGCTACCCATCGCATGGGTCCCAAATCTCCAGGTTCAAGGGCATCTTCCTACATCGAAAACATGCATGAGAAACACAGATGATGGTACACCGTGTGATGGGGAAAGGTTTCTAAAACGCACCTCATTTCTCATCTCCTTGTTCTCGGGTTCGCCATTCCAGCCACTTTACCAGCAATCTCCCTACTTGGAGCCTCAGCACCTTTAACCTCCTGTTCCGTACAGGTTGCAATTTGTCCTGAGGATGAACGGGAAGACGGGGAACCAATGAGAGACTAGCTCTTGGTGTTGGGACAGGCACAGGTCACTCTATTTTCCCATCAGGAAGAAGAATTAACCACAGGCTCAGCCTGCCCCCCGGAACCAGAACAGGGCCTGAAGCCATCCTGCGCTTTTGCGGCCAGCTCCCAAAAAAGCGACTTGTAAAATGGAGCTTCAGGGCACTGCAATTCACAAACCTGCAGAGTTATAAATGATAACTCTCGTCCACAAATATATTGAGGGAAGGCAAAGAAGAGGATTTGAAATCAAGGCAGAATTGCAGGAAACAAATTTCATGAGGTAGATTCGAATCGCCTTTAAAGCACATGAAAAGCGGCAAAACGTTGACAATGATGCCCTTGGCCAAAAAGGGCGCATGCGTTTTTTCCTGAATATATTCAGGAAAAAACGCATGCGCCCTTTTTGGCCAACCAAGCAACCTGGAAAGGCAAATCAGCGCTACAAAGAAGTCTCGCTTCCCATCGGTCGAAAGGGCCATGCTGAAAAAAGGGTCAAAACCAGAAATGCAGGACAGGCCATGGAGAAATGGGAGCCTTGCTACACTGATGGGCGGGATGTAAATTGACAACAGCCACTCTGGAGAAGGGTACGGTGTGTCCTGAAACATCTAAAAAATACAGCTTAGAGAGCATAGGGCACTTCCACGCATGGGGGGATAAAGTGGGAAAATTGAAAATCAGCAAGACACAAGCACCCCAAAGTTTAGGGCTGCTCTGTTGACAAGGACCTCCACTTCATTCCACCTTAAATATCCCAGGAAAGCGAAAAATGGATAAAAAAGTTGTGGTCCTTATGTACAATGGAATATCACTCAGCCATGAAATCAATGTCATAAGGCTAGTAGCAGCATGATGAGTGGATTTAGGTACGACGATTCTAAGTGAAATAAGTCACACAGAAAAGGACACTTCTCATAAGGTGTCACTTATAGAGGGAATGTAAAAACCGTTACACTTGAACTGAATTACAAAACAGAACAGAGTCACACATGCAGAAAACACACTATGGCTGCTTAACGGGAAAGGTGAGGTGGGGTGATACATAAAACAAGAGTTTCAAATTAGCTCAGATTCCGTTCCATAAACCCAATATGTAATAGACAAGACCTACTCCTTGCTCAGAGAACTGGACTCAACACGCCCGATTCACCGCACAAGAATATATCTGACTAGTAATAATCTTAAAACCTATGTATTGATATCTCTCTGTTAGTGTGTCAAGTGGGTGTAAAGCGGCATAAACACAGCCGTGAAAAGCAGCTAAACCCCATTATAAAAATAAATTACTTTTAAAAACCCATGAAACAAAGACAGGGAAAGACAGAGAAATTCTTACACAATTCGTTCAGGGGCTGTGATGCAACCTGGATTGACCATATCTAGACCCACAGCTGGATGAGACATAAGGGTGGACACTCTTGGGGCTGAGAGGTTTGGTGAGGTTGGGTTAGCAAACGCAGACCCTTTAAAGTAATACTGCGTGCTACCCATCGCATGGGTCCCAAATCTCCAGGTTCAAGGGCATCTTCCTACATCGAAACCATGCATGAGAAACCCAGAAGATGGTACACTGTGTGATGGGGAAAGGTTTCTAAAACGCACCTCATTTCTCATCTCCTTGTGCTCGGGTTCGCCATTCCAGCCACTTTACTAGCAATCTCCCTACTTGGAGCATCAGCACCTTTAACCTCCTGTTCCGTACAGGTTGCAATTTGTCCTGAGGATGAACGGGAAGACGGGGAACCAATGAGAGACTAGCTCTTGGTGTTGGGACAGGCACAGGTCACTCTATTTTCCCATCAGGAAGAAGAATTAACCACAGGCTCAGCCTGCCCCCCGGAACCAGAACAGGGCCTGAAGCCATCCTGCGCTTTTGCGGCCAGCTCCCAAAAAAGCGACTTGTAAAATGGAGCTTCAGGGCACTGCAATTCACAAACCTGCAGAGTTATAAATGATAACTCTCATCCACAAATATATTGAGGGAAGGCAAAGAAGAGGATTTGAAATCAAGGCAGAATTGCAGGAAACAGATTTCAGGAGGTAGATTCGAATCGCCTTTAAAGCACATGAAAAGCGGCAAAACGTTGACAATGATGCCCTTGGCCAAATGGGCGTATGCGTTTTTTCCTGAATATATTCAGGAAAAAACGCATGCGACCTTTTTGGCCAACCAAGCAACCTGGAAAGGCAAATCATTGCTACAAAGAAGTCTCTCTTCCCATCGGTCGAAAGGGCCATGCTGAAAAAAGGGTCAAAACCAGAAATGCAGGACAGGACATGGAGAAATGGGAGCCTTGCTACACTGATGGGCGGGATGTAAATTGCCAACAGCCACTCTGGAGAAGGGTACGGTGTGTCCTGAAACATCTAAAAAACACAGCTTAGAGAGCATAGGGCACTTCCACGCATGGGGGGATAAAGTGGGAAAATTGAAAATCAGCAAGACACAAGCACCCCAAAGTTTAGGGCTGCTCTGTTGACAAGGAACTCCACTTCATTCCACCTTAAATATCCCAGGAAAGCGAAAAATGGATAAAAAAGTTGTGGTCCTTATGTACAATGGAATATCACTCAGCCATGAAATCAATGTCATAAGGCTAGTAGCAGCATGATGAGTCGATTTAGGTAAGACGATTCTAAGTGAAATAAGTCACACAGAAAAGGACACTTCTCATAAGGTGTCACTTATAGAGGGAATGTAAAAACCGTTACACTTGAACTGAATTACAAAACAGAACAGAGTCACACATGCAGAAAACACACTATGGCTGCTTAACGGGAAAGGTGAGGTGGGGTGATACATAAAACAAGAGTTTCAAATTAGCTCAGATTCCGTTCCATAAACCCAATATGTAATAGACAAGACCTACTCCTTGCTCAGAGAACTGGACTCAACACGCCCGATTCACCGCACAAGAATATATCTGACTAGTAATAATCTTAAAACCTATGTATTGATATCTCTCTGTTAGTGTGTCAAGTGGGTGTAAAGCGGCATAAACACAGCCGTGAAAAGCAGCTAAACCCCATTATAAAAATAAATTACTTTTAAAAACCCATGAAACAAAGACAGGGAAAGAGAGAGAAATTCTTACACAATTCGTTCAGGGGCTGTGATGCAACCTGGATTGACCATATCTAGACCCACAGCTGGATGAGACATAAGGGTGGACACTCTTGGGGCTGAGAGGTTTGGTGAGGTTGGGTGAGCAAACGCAGACCCTTTAAAGTAATACTGCGTGCTACCCATCGCATGGGTCCCAAATCTCCAGGTTCAAGGGCATCTTCCTACATCGAAAACATGCATGAGAAACCCAGAAGATGGTACACCGTGTGATGGGGAAAGGTTTCTAAAACGCACCTCATTTCTCATCTCCTTGTGCTCGGGTACGCCATTCCAGCCACTTTAATAGCAATCTCCCTACTTGGAGCCTCAGCACCTTTAACCTCCTGTTCCGTACAGGTTGCAATTTGTCCTGAGGTTGAACGGGAAGACGGGGAACCAATGAGAGACTAGCTCTTGGTGTTGGGACAGGCACAGGTCACTCTATTTTCCCATCAGGAAGAAGAATTAACCACAGGCTCAGCCTGCCCCCCGGAACCAGAACAGGGCCTGAAGCCATCCTGCACTTTTGCGGCCAGCTCCCAAAAAAGCGACTTGTAAAATGGAGCTTCAGGGCACTGCAATTCACAAACCTGCAGAGTTATAAATGATAACTCTCGTCCACAAATATATTGAGGGAAGGCAAAGAAGAGGATGTGAAATCAAGGCAGAATTGCAGGAAACAGATTTCAGGAGGTAGATTCGAATCGCCTTTAAAGCACATGAAAAGCGGCAAAACGTTGACAATGATGCCCTTGGCCAAAAAGGGCGCATGCGTTTTTTCCTGAATATATTCAGGAAAAAAAGCATGCGCCCTTTTTGGCCAACCAAGCAACCTGGAAAGGCAAATCAGCGCTACAAAGAAGTCTCGCTTCCCATCGGTCGAAAGGGCCATGCTGAAAAAAGTGTCAAAACCAGAAATGCAGGACAGGCCATGGAGAAATGGGAACCTTGCTACACTGATGGGCGGGATGTAAATTGCCAACAGCCACTCTGGAGAAGTGTACGGTGTGTCCTGAAACATCTAAAAAACACAGCTTAGAGAGCATAGGGCACTTCCACGCATGGGGGGATAAAGTGGGAAAATTGAAAATCAGCAAGACACAAGCACCCCAAAGTTTAGGGCTGCTCTGTTGACAAGGACCTCCACTTCATTCCACATTAAATATCCCAGGAAAGAGAAAAATGGATAAAAAAGTTGTGGTCCTTATGTACAATGGAATATCACTCAGCCATGAAATCAATGTCATAAGGCTAGTAGCAGCATGATGAGTGGATTTAGGTAAGACGATTCTAAGTGAAATAAGTCACACAGAAAAGGACACATCTCATAAGGTGTCACTTATAGAGGGAATGTAAAAACCGTTACACTTGAACTGAATTACAAAACAGAACAGAGTCACACATGCAGAAAACACACTATGGCTGCTTAACGGGAAAGGTGAGGTGGGGTGATACATAAAACAAGAGTTTCAAATTAGCTCAGATTCCGTTCCATAAACCCAATATGTAATAGACAAGACCTACTCCTTGCTCAGAGAACTGGACTCAACACGCCCGATTCACCGCACAAGAATATATCTGACTAGTAATAATCTTAAAACCTATGTATTGATATCTCTCTGTTAGTGTGTCAAGTGGGTGTAAAGCGGCATAAACACAGCCGTGAAAAGCAGCTAAACCCCATTATAAAAATAAATTACTTTTAAAAACCCATGAAACAAAGACAGGGAAAGAGAGAGAAATTCTTACACAATTTATCAGGGGCTGTGATGCAACCTGGATTGACCATATCTAGACCCACAGCTGGATGGGACATAAGGGTGGACACTCTTGGGGCTGAGAGGTTTGGTGAGGTTGGGTGAGCAAACGCAGACCCTTTAAAGTAATACTGCGTGCTACCCATCGCATGGGTCCCAAATCTCCAGGTTCAAGGGCATCTTCCTACATCGAAAACATGCATGAGAAACACAGATGATGGTACACCGTGTGATGGGGAAAGGTTTCTAAAACGCACCTCATTTCTCATCTCCTTGTTCTCGGGTTCGCCATTCCAGCCACTTTACCAGCAATCTCCCTACTTGGAGCCTCAGCACCTTTAACCTCCTGTTCCGTACAGGTTGCAATTTGTCCTGAGGATGAACGGGAAGACGGGGAACCAATGAGAGACTAGCTCTTGGTGTTGGGACAGGCACAGGTCACTCTATTTTCCCATCAGGAAGAAGAATTAACCACAGGCTCAGCCTGCCCCCCGGAACCAGAACAGGGCCTGAAGCCATCCTGCGCTTTTGCGGCCAGCTCCCAAAAAAGCGACTTGTAAAATGGAGCTTCAGGGCACTGCAATTCACAAACCTGCAGAGTTATAAATGATAACTCTCGTCCACAAATATATTGAGGGAAGGCAAAGAAGAGGATTTGAAATCAAGGCAGAATTGCAGGAAACAGATTTCATGAGGTAGATTCGAATCGCCTTTAAAGCACATGAAAAGCGGCAAAACGTTGACAATGATGCCCTTGGCCAAAAAGGGCGCATGCGTTTTTTCCTGAATATATTCAGGAAAAAACGCATGCGCCCTTTTTGGCCAACCAAGCAACCTGGAAAGGCAAATCAGCGCTACAAAGAAGTCTCGCTTCCCATCGGTCGAAAGGGCCATGCTGAAAAAAGGGTCAAAACCAGAAATGCAGGACAGGCCATGGAGAAATGGGAGCCTTGCTACACTGATGGGCGGGATGTAAATTGACAACAGCCACTCTGGAGAAGGGTACGGTGTGTCCTGAAACATCTAAAAAATACAGCTTAGAGAGCATAGGGCACTTCCACGCATGGGGGGATAAAGTGGGAAAATTGAAAATCAGCAAGACACAAGCACCCCAAAGTTTAGGGCTGCTCTGTTGACAAGGACCTCCACTTCATTCCACCTTAAATATCCCAGGAAAGCGAAAAATGGATAAAAAAGTTGTGGTCCTTATGTACAATGGAATATCACTCAGCCATGAAATCAATGTCATAAGGCTAGTAGCAGCATGATGAGTGGATTTAGGTACGACGATTCTAAGTGAAATAAGTCACACAGAAAAGGACACTTCTCATAAGGTGTCACTTATAGAGGGAATGTAAAAACCGTTACACTTGAACTGAATTACAAAACAGAACAGAGTCACACATGCAGAAAACACACTATGGCTGCTTAACGGGAAAGGTGAGGTGGGGTGATACATAAAACAAGAGTTTCAAATTAGCTCAGATTCCGTTCCATAAACCCAATATGTAATAGACAAGACCTACTCCTTGCTCAGAGAACTGGACTCAACACGCCCGATTCACCGCACAAGAATATATCTGACTAGTAATAATCTTAAAACCTATGTATTGATATCTCTCTGTTAGTGTGTCAAGTGGGTGTAAAGCGGCATAAACACAGCCGTGAAAAGCAGCTAAACCCCATTATAAAAATAAATTACTTTTAAAAACCCATGAAACAAAGACAGGGAAAGACAGAGAAATTCTTACACAATTCGTTCAGGGGCTGTGATGCAACCTGGATTGACCATATCTAGACCCACAGCTGGATGAGACATAAGGGTGGACACTCTTGGGGCTGAGAGGTTTGGTGAGGTTGGGTTAGCAAACGCAGACCCTTTAAAGTAATACTGCGTGCTACCCATCGCATGGGTCCCAAATCTCCAGGTTCAAGGGCATCTTCCTACATCGAAACCATGCATGAGAAACCCAGAAGATGGTACACTGTGTGATGGGGAAAGGTTTCTAAAACGCACCTCATTTCTCATCTCCTTGTGCTCGGGTTCGCCATTCCAGCCACTTTACTAGCAATCTCCCTACTTGGAGCCTCAGCACCTTTAACCTCCTGTTCCGTACAGGTTGCAATTTGTCCTGAGGATGAACGGGAAGACGGGGAACCAATGAGAGACTAGCTCTTGGTGTTGGGACAGGCACAGGTCACTCTATTTTCCCATCAGGAAGAAGAATTAACCACAGGCTCAGCCTGCCCCCCGGAACCAGAACAGGGCCTGAAGCCATCCTGCGCTTTTGCGGCCAGCTCCCAAAAAAGCGACTTGTAAAATGGAGCTTCAGGGCACTGCAATTCACAAACCTGCAGAGTTATAAATGATAACTCTCATCCACAAATATATTGAGGGAAGGCAAAGAAGAGGATTTGAAATCAAGGCAGAATTGCAGGAAACAGATTTCAGGAGGTAGATTCGAATCGCCTTTAAAGCACATGAAAAGCGGCAAAACGTTGACAATGATGCCCTTGGCCAAATGGGCGTATGCGTTTTTTCCTGAATATATTCAGGAAAAAACGCATGCGACCTTTTTGGCCAACCAAGCAACCTGGAAAGGCAAATCATTGCTACAAAGAAGTCTCTCTTCCCATCGGTCGAAAGGGCCATGCTGAAAAAAGGGTCAAAACCAGAAATGCAGGACAGGACATGGAGAAATGGGAGCCTTGCTACACTGATGGGCGGGATGTAAATTGCCAACAGCCACTCTGGAGAAGGGTACGGTGTGTCCTGAAACATCTAAAAAACACAGCTTAGAGAGCATAGGGCACTTCCACGCATGGGGGGATAAAGTGGGAAAATTGAAAATCAGCAAGACACAAGCACCCCAAAGTTTAGGGCTGCTCTGTTGACAAGGAACTCCACTTCATTCCACCTTAAATATCCCAGGAAAGCGAAAAATGGATAAAAAAGTTGTGGTCCTTATGTACAATGGAATATCACTCAGCCATGAAATCAATGTCATAAGGCTAGTAGCAGCATGATGAGTGGATTTAGGTAAGACGATTCTAAGTGAAATAAGTCACACAGAAAAGGACACTTCTCATAAGGTGTCACTTATAGAGGGAATGTAAAAACCGTTACACTTGAACTGAATTACAAAACAGAACAGAGTCACACATGCAGAAAACACACTATGGCTGCTTAACGGGAAAGGTGAGGTGGGGTGATACATAAAACAAGAGTTTCAAATTAGCTCAGATTCCGTTCCATAAACCCAATATGTAATAGACAAGACCTACTCCTTGCTCAGAGAACTGGACTCAACACGCCCGATTCAGCGCACAAGAATATATCTGACTAGTAATAATCTTAAAACCTATGTATTGATATCTCTCTGTTAGTGTGTCAAGTGGGTGTAAAGCGGCATAAACACAGCCGTGAAAAGCAGCTAAACCCCATTATAAAAATAAATTACTTTTAAAAACCCATGAAACAAAGACAGGGAAAGAGAGAGAAATTCTTACACAATTCGTTCAGGGGCTGTGATGCAACCTGGATTGACCATATCTAGACCCACAGCTGGATGAGACATAAGGGTGGACACTCTTGGGGCTGAGAGGTTTGGTGAGGTTGGGTGAGCAAACGCAGACCCTTTAAAGTAATACTGCGTGCTACCCATCGCATGGGTCCCAAATCTCCAGGTTCAAGGGCATCTTCCTACATCGAAAACATGCATGAGAAACCCAGAAGATGGTACACCGTGTGATGGGGAAAGGTTTCTAAAACGCACCTCATTTCTCATCTCCTTGTGCTCGGGTACGCCATTCCAGCCACTTTAATAGCAATCTCCCTACTTGGAGCCTCAGCACCTTTAACCTCCTGTTCCGTACAGGTTGCAATTTGTCCTGAGGTTGAACGGGAAGACGGGGAACCAATGAGAGACTAGCTCTTGGTGTTGGGACAGGCACAGGTCACTCTATTTTCCCATCAGGAAGAAGAATTAACCACAGGCTCAGCCTGCCCCCCGGAACCAGAACAGGGCCTGAAGCCATCCTGCACTTTTGCGGCCAGCTCCCAAAAAAGCGACTTGTAAAATGGAGCTTCAGGGCACTGCAATTCACAAACCTGCAGAGTTATAAATGATAACTCTCGTCCACAAATATATTGAGGGAAGGCAAAGAAGAGGATGTGAAATCAAGGCAGAATTGCAGGAAACAGATTTCAGGAGGTAGATTCGAATCGCCTTTAAAGCACATGAAAAGCGGCAAAACGTTGACAATGATGCCCTTGGCCAAAAAGGGCGCATGCGTTTTTTCCTGAATATATTCAGGAAAAAAAGCATGCGCCCTTTTTGGCCAACCAAGCAACCTGGAAAGGCAAATCAGCGCTACAAAGAAGTCTCGCTTCCCATCGGTCGAAAGGGCCATGCTGAAAAAAGTGTCAAAACCAGAAATGCAGGACAGGCCATGGAGAAATGGGAACCTTGCTACACTGATGGGCGGGATGTAAATTGCCAACAGCCACTCTGGAGAAGTGTACGGTGTGTCCTGAAACATCTAAAAAACACAGCTTAGAGAGCATAGGGCACTTCCACGCATGGGGGGATAAAGTGGGAAAATTGAAAATCAGCAAGACACAAGCACCCCAAAGTTTAGGGCTGCTCTGTTGACAAGGACCTCCACTTCATTCCACATTAAATATCCCAGGAAAGAGAAAAATGGATAAAAAAGTTGTGGTCCTTATGTACAATGGAATATCACTCAGCCATGAAATCAATGTCATAAGGCTAGTAGCAGCATGATGAGTGGATTTAGGTAAGACGATTCTAAGTGAAATAAGTCACACAGAAAAGGACACATCTCATAAGGTGTCACTTATAGAGGGAATGTAAAAACCGTTACACTTGAACTGAATTACAAAACAGAACAGAGTCACACATGCAGAAAACACACTATGGCTGCTTAACGGGAAAGGTGAGGTGGGGTGATACATAAAACAAGAGTTTCAAATTAGCTCAGATTCCGTTCCATAAACCCAATATGTAATAGACAAGACCTACTCCTTGCTCAGAGAACTGGACTGAACACGCCCGATTCACCGCACAAGAATATATCTGACTAGTAATAATCTTAAAACCTATGTATTGATATCTCTCTGTTAGTGTGTCAAGTGGGTGTAAAGCGGCATAAACACAGCCGTGAAAAGCAGCTAAACCCCATTATAAAACTAAATTACTTTTAAAAACCCATGAAACAAAGACAGGGAAAGAGAGAGAAATTCTTACACAATTCGTTCAGGGGCTGTGATGCAACCTGGAGTGACCATATCTAGACCCACAGCTGGATGAGACATAAGGGTGGACACTCTTGGGGCTGAGAGGTTTGGTGAGGTTGGGTGAGCAAACGCAGACCCTTTAAAGTAATACTGCGTGCTACCCATCGCATGGGTCCCAAATCTCCAGGTTCAAGGGCATCTTCCTACATCGAAAACATGCATGAGAAACCCAGATGATGGTACACCGTGTGATGGGGAAAGGTTTCTAAAACGCACCTCATTTCTCATCTCCTTGTGCTCGGGTTCGCCATTCCAGCCACTTTACTAGCAATCTCCCTACTTGGAGCCTCAGCACCTTTAACCTCCTGTTCCGTACAGGTTGCAATTTGTCCTGAGGATGAACGGGAAGACGGGGAACCAAAGAGAGACTAGCTCTTGGTGTTGGGACAGGCACAGGTCACTCTATTTTCCCATCAGGAAGAAGAATTAACCACAGGCTCAGCCTGCCCCCCGGAACCAGAACAGGGCCTGAAGCCATCCTGCGCTTTTGCGGCCAGCTCCCAAAAAAGCGACTTGTAAAATGGAGCTTCAGGGCACTGCAATTCACAAACCTGCAGAGTTATAAATGATAACTCTCGTCCACAAATATATTGAGGGAAGGCAAAGAAGAGGATTTGAAATCAAGGCAGAATTGCAGGAAACAGATTTCATGAGGTAGATTCGAATCGCCTTTAAAGCACATGAAAAGCGGCAAAACGTTGACAATGATGCCCTTGGCCAAAAAGGGCGCATGCGTTTTTTCCTGAATATATTCAGGAAAAAACGCATGCGCCCTTTTTGGCCAACCAAGCAACCTGGAAAGGCAAATCAGCGCTACAAAGAAGTCTCGCTTCCCATCGGTCGAAAGGGCCATGCTGAAAAAAGTGTCAAAACCAGAAATGCAGGACAGGCCATGGAGAAATGGGAGCCTTGCTACACTGATGGGCGGGATGTAAATTGCCAACAGCCACTCTGGAGAAGTGTACGGTGTGTCCTGAAACATCTAAAAAACACAGCTTAGAGAGCATAGGGCACTTCCACGCATGGGGGTATAAAGTGGGAAAATTGAAAATCAGCAAGACACAAGCACCCCAAAGTTTAGGGCTGCTCTGTTGACAAGGACCTCCACTTCATTCCACCTTAAATATCCCAGGAAAGCGAAAAATGGATAAAAAAGTTGTGGTCCTTATGTACAATGGAATATCACTCGGCCATGAAATCAATGTCATAAGGCTAGTAGCAGCATGATGAGTGGATTTAGGTAAGACGATTCTAAGTGAAATAAGTCACACAGAAAAGGACACTTCTCATAAGGTGTCACTTATAGAGGGAATGTAAAAACCGTTACACTTGAACTGAATTACAAAACAGAACAGAGTCACACATGCAGAAAACACACTATGGCTGCTTAACGGGAAAGGTGAGGTGGGGTGATACATAAAACAAGAGTTTCAAATTAGCTCAGATTCCGTTCCATAAACCCAATATGTAATAGACAAGACCTACTCCTTGCTCAGAGAACTGGACTCAACACGCCCGATTCACCGCACCAGAATATATCTGACTAGTAATAATCTTAAAACCTATGTATTGATATCTCTCTGTTAGTGTGTCAAGTGGGTGTAAAGCGGCATAAACACAGCCGTGAAAAGCAGCTAAACCCCATTATAAAAATAAATTACTTTTAAAAACCCATGAAACAAAGACAGGGAAAGAGAGAGAAATTCTTACACAATTCGTTCAGGGGCTGTGATGCAACCTGGATTGACCATATCTAGACCCACAGCTGGATGAGACATAAGGGTGGACACTCTTGGGGCTGAGAGGTTTGGTGAGGTTGGGTGAGCAAACGCAGACCCTTTAAAGTAATACTGCGTGCTACCCATCGCATGGGTCCCAAATCTCCAGGTTCAAGGGCATCTTCCTACATCGAAAACATGCATGAGAAACCCAGAAGATGGTACACCGTGTGATGGGGAAAGGTTTCTAAAACGCACCTCATTTCTCATCTCCTTGTGCTCGGGTTCGCCATTCCAGCCACTTTACTAGCAATCTCCCTACTTGGAGCCTCAGCACCTTTAACCTCCTGTTCTGTACAGGTTGCAATTTGTCCTGAGGATGAACGGGAAGACGGGGAACCAATGAGAGACTAGCTCTTGGTGTTGGGACAGGCACAGGTCACTCTATTTTCCCATCAGGAAGAAGAATTAACCACAGGCTCAGCCTGCCCCCCGGAACCAGAACAGGGCCTGAAGCCATCCTGCACTTTTGCGGCCAGCTCCCAAAAAAGCGACTTGTAAAATGGAGCTTCAGGGCACTGCAATTCACAAACCTGCAGAGTTATAAATGATAACTCTCGTCCACAAATATATTGAGGGAAGGCAAAGAAGAGGATTTGAAATCAAGGCAGAATTGCAGGAAACAGATTTCAGGAGGTAGATTCGAATCGCCTTTAAAGCACATGAAAAGCGGCAAAACGTTGACAATGATGCCCTTGGCCAAAAAGGGCGCATGCGTTTTTTCCTGAATATATTCAGGAAAAAAAGCATGCGCCCTTTTTGGCCAACCAAGCAACCTGGAAAGGCAAATCAGCGCTACAAAGAAGTCTCGCTTCCCATCGGTCGAAAGGGCCATGCTGAAAAAAGTGTCAAAACCAGAAATGCAGGACAGGCCATGGAGAAATGGGAACCTTGCTACACTGATGGGCGGGATGTAAATTGCCAACAGCCACTCTGGAGAAGTGTACGGTGTGTCCTGAAACATCTAAAAAACACAGCTTAGAGAGCATAGGGCACTTCCACGCATGGGGGGATAAAGTGGGAAAATTGAAAATCAGCAAGACACAAGCACCCCAAAGTTTAGGGCTGCTCTGTTGACAAGGACCTCCACTTCATTCCACATTAAATATCCCAGGAAAGAGAAAAATGGATAAAAAAGTTGTGGTCCTTATGTACAATGGAATATCACTCAGCCATGAAATCAATGTCATAAGGCTAGTAGCAGCATGATGAGTCGATTTAGGTAAGACGATTCTAAGTGAAATAACTCACACAGAAAAGGACACTTCTCATAAGGTGTCACTTATAGAGGGAATGTAAAAACCGTTACACTTGAACTGAATTACAAAACAGAACAGAGTCACACATGCAGAAAACACACTATGGCTGCTTAACGGGAAAGGTGAGGTGGGGTGATACATAAAACAAGAGTTTCAAATTAGCTCAGATTCCGTTCCATAAACCCAATATGTAATAGACAAGACCTACTCCTTGCTCAGAGAACTGGACTCAACACGCCCGATTCACCGCACAAGAATATATCTGACTAGTAATAATCTTAAAACCTATGTATTGATATCTCTCTGTTAGTGTGTCAAGTGGGTGTAAAGCGGCATAAACACAGCCGTGAAAAGCAGCTAAACCCCATTATAAAAATAAATTACTTTTAAAAACCCATGAAACAAAGACAGGGAAAGACAGAGAAATTCTTACACAATTCGTTCAGGGGCTGTGATGCAACCTGGATTGACCATATCTAGACCCACAGCTGGATGAGACATAAGGGTGGACACTCTTGGGGCTGAGAGGTTTGGTGAGGTTGGGTGAGCAAACGCAGACCCTTTAAAGTAATACTGCGTGCTACCCATCGCATGGGTCCCAAATCTCCAGGTTCAAGGGCATCTTCCTACATCGAAAACATGCATGAGAAACCCAGAAGATGGTACACCGTGTGATGGGGAAAGGTTTCTAAAACGCACCTCATTTCTCATCTCCTTGTGCTCGGGTTCGCCATTCCAGCCACTTTACTAGCAATCTCCCTACTTGGAGCCTCAGCACCTTTAACCTCCTGTTCTGTACAGGTTGCAATTTGTCCTGAGGATGAACGGGAAGACGGGGAACCAATGAGAGACTAGCTCTTGGTGTTGGGACAGGCACAGGTCACTCTATTTTCCCATCAGGAAGAAGAATTAACCACAGGCTCAGCCTGCCCCCCGGAACCAGAACAGGGCCTGAAGCCATCCTGCACTTTTGCGGCCAGCTCCCAAAAAAGCGACTTGTAAAATGGAGCTTCAGGGCACTGCAATTCACAAACCTGCAGAGTTATAAATGATAACTCTCGTCCACAAATATATTGAGGGAAGGCAAAGAAGAGGATTTGAAATCAAGGCAGAATTGCAGGAAACAGATTTCAGGAGGTAGATTCGAATCGCCTTTAAAGCACATGAAAAGCGGCAAAACGTTGACAATGATGCCCTTGGCCAAAAAGGGCGCATGCGTTTTTTCCTGAATATATTCAGGAAAAAAAGCATGCGCCCTTTTTGGCCAACCAAGCAACCTGGAAAGGCAAATCAGCGCTACAAAGAAGTCTCGCTTCCCATCGGTCGAAAGGGCCATGCTGAAAAAAGTGTCAAAACCAGAAATGCAGGACAGGCCATGGAGAAATGGGAACCTTGCTACACTGATGGGCGGGATGTAAATTGCCAACAGCCACTCTGGAGAAGTGTACGGTGTGTCCTGAAACATCTAAAAAACACAGCTTAGAGAGCATAGGGCACTTCCACGCATGGGGGGATAAAGTGGGAAAATTGAAAATCAGCAAGACACAAGCACCCCAAAGTTTAGGGCTGCTCTGTTGACAAGGACCTCCACTTCATTCCACATTAAATATCCCAGGAAAGAGAAAAATGGATAAAAAAGTTGTGGTCCTTATGTACAATGGAATATCACTCAGCCATGAAATCAATGTCATAAGGCTAGTAGCAGCATGATGAGTCGATTTAGGTAAGACGATTCTAAGTGAAATAACTCACACAGAAAAGGACACTTCTCATAAGGTGTCACTTATAGAGGGAATGTAAAAACCGTTACACTTGAACTGAATTACAAAACAGAACAGAGTCACACATGCAGAAAACACACTATGGCTGCTTAACGGGAAAGGTGAGGTGGGGTGATACATAAAACAAGAGTTTCAAATTAGCTCAGATTCCGTTCCATAAACCCAATATGTAATAGACAAGACCTACTCCTTGCTCAGAGAACTGGACTCAACACGCCCGATTCACCGCACAAGAATATATCTGACTAGTAATAATCTTAAAACCTATGTATTGATATCTCTCTGTTAGTGTGTCAAGTGGGTGTAAAGCGGCATAAACACAGCCGTGAAAAGCAGCTAAACCCCATTATAAAAATAAATTACTTTTAAAAACCCATGAAACAAAGACAGGGAAAGACAGAGAAATTCTTACACAATTCGTTCAGGGGCTGTGATGCAACCTGGATTGACCATATCTAGACCCACAGCTGGATGAGACATAAGGGTGGACACTCTTGGGGCTGAGAGGTTTGGTGAGGTTGGGTGAGCAAACGCAGACCCTTTAAAGTAATACTGCGTGCTACCCATCGCATGGGTCCCAAATCTCCAGGTTCAAGGGCATCTTCCTACATCGAAAACATGCATGAGAAACCCAGAAGATGGTACACCGTGTGATGGGGAAAGGTTTCTAAAACGCACCTCATTTCTCATCTCCTTGTGCTCGGGTTCGCCATTCCAGCCACTTTACTAGCAATCTCCCTACTTGGAGCCTCAGCACCTTTAACCTCCTGTTCTGTACAGGTTGCAATTTGTCCTGAGGATGAACGGGAAGACGGGGAACCAATGAGAGACTAGCTCTTGGTGTTGGGACAGGCACAGGTCACTCTATTTTCCCATCAGGAAGAAGAATTAACCACAGGCTCAGCCTGCCCCCCGGAACCAGAACAGGGCCTGAAGCCATCCTGCACTTTTGCGGCCAGCTCCCAAAAAAGCGACTTGTAAAATGGAGCTTCAGGGCACTGCAATTCACAAACCTGCAGAGTTATAAATGATAACTCTCGTCCACAAATATATTGAGGGAAGGCAAAGAAGAGGATTTGAAATCAAGGCAGAATTGCAGGAAACAGATTTCAGGAGGTAGATTCGAATCGCCTTTAAAGCACATGAAAAGCGGCAAAACGTTGACAATGATGCCCTTGGCCAAAAAGGGCGCATGCGTTTTTTCCTGAATATATTCAGGAAAAAAAGCATGCGCCCTTTTTGGCCAACCAAGCAACCTGGAAAGGCAAATCAGCGCTACAAAGAAGTCTCGCTTCCCATCGGTCGAAAGGGCCATGCTGAAAAAAGTGTCAAAACCAGAAATGCAGGACAGGCCATGGAGAAATGGGAACCTTGCTACACTGATGGGCGGGATGTAAATTGCCAACAGCCACTCTGGAGAAGTGTACGGTGTGTCCTGAAACATCTAAAAAACACAGCTTAGAGAGCATAGGGCACTTCCACGCATGGGGGGATAAAGTGGGAAAATTGAAAATCAGCAAGACACAAGCACCCCAAAGTTTAGGGCTGCTCTGTTGACAAGGACCTCCACTTCATTCCACATTAAATATCCCAGGAAAGAGAAAAATGGATAAAAAAGTTGTGGTCCTTATGTACAATGGAATATCACTCAGCCATGAAATCAATGTCATAAGGCTAGTAGCAGCATGATGAGTCGATTTAGGTAAGACGATTCTAAGTGAAATAAGTCACACAGAAAAGGACACTTCTCATAAGGTGTCACTTATAGAGGGAATGTAAAAACCGTTACACTTGAACTGAATTACAAAACAGAACAGAGTCACACATGCAGAAAACACACTATGGCTGCTTAACGGGAAAGGTGAGGTGGGGTGATACATAAAACAAGAGTTTCAAATTAGCTCAGATTCCGTTCCATAAACCCAATATGTAATAGACAAGACCTACTCCTTGCTCAGAGAACTGGACTCAACACGCCCGATTCACCGCACAAGAATATATCTGACTAGTAATAATCTTAAAACCTATGTATTGATATCTCTCTGTTAGTGTGTCAAGTGGGTGTAAAGCGGCATAAACACAGCCGTGAAAAGCAGCTAAACCCCATTATAAAAATAAATTACTTTTAAAAACCCATGAAACAAAGACAGGGAAAGACAGAGAAATTCTTACACAATTCGTTCAGGGGCTGTGATGCAACCTGGATTGACCATATCTAGACCCACAGCTGGATGAGACATAAGGGTGGACACTCTTGGGGCTGAGAGGTTTGGTGAGGTTGGGTGAGCAAACGCAGACCCTTTAAAGTAATACTGCGTGCTACCCATCGCATGGGTCCCAAATCTCCAGGTTCAAGGGCATCTTCCTACATCGAAAACATGCATGAGAAACCCAGACGATGGTACACCGTGTGATGGGGAAAGGTTTCTAAAACGCACCTCATTTCTCATCTCCTTGTGCTCGGGTTCGCCATTCCAGCCACTTTACTAGCAATCTCCCTACTTGGAGCCTCAGCACCTTTAACCTCCTGTTCCGTACAGGTTTCAATTTGTCCTGAGGATGAACGGGAAGACGGGGAACCAATGAGAGACTAGCTCTTGGTGTTGGGACAGGCACAGGTCACTCTATTTTCCCATCAGGAAGAAGAATTAACCACAGGCTCAGCCTGCCCCCCGGAACCAGAACAGGGCCTGAAGCCATCCTGCGCTTTTGCGGCCAGCTCCCAAAAAAGCGACTTGTAAATTGGAGCTTCAGGGCACTGCAATTCACAAACCTGCAGAGTTATAAATGATAACTCTCGTCCACAAATATATTGAGGGAAGGACAAGAAGAGGATTTGAAATCAAGGCAGAATTGCAGGAAACAGATTTCAGGAGGTAGATTCGAATCGCCTTTAAAGCACATGAAAAGCAGCAAAACGTTGACAATGAGGCCCTTGGCCAAAAAGGGCGTATGCGTTTTTTCCTGAATATATTCAGGAAAAAACGCATACGCCCTTTTTGGCCAACCAAGCAACCTGGAAAGGCAAATCAGCGCTACAAAGAAGTCTCGCTTCCCATCGGTCAAAAGGGCCATGCTGAAAAAAGTGTCAAAACCAGAAATGCAGGACAGGCCATGGAGAAATGGGAGCCTTGCTACACTGATGGGCGGGATGTAAATTGCCAACAGCCACTCTGGAGAAGTGTACGGTGTGTCCTGAAACATCTAAAAAACACAGCTTAGAGAGCATAGGGCACTTCCACGCATGGGGGTATAAAGTGGGAAAATTGAAAATCAGCAAGACACAAGCACCCCAAAGTTTAGGGCTGCTCTGTTGACAAGGACCTCCACTTCATTCCACCTTAAATATCCCAGGAAAGCGAAAAATGGATAAAAAAGTTGTGGTCCTTATGTACAATGGAATATCACTCAGCCATGAAATCAATGTCATAAGGCTAGTAGCAGCATGATGAGTGGATTTAGGTAAGACGATTCTAAGTGAAATAAGTCACACAGAAAAGGACACTTCTCATAAGGTGTCACTTATAGAGGGAATGTAAAAACCGTTACACTTGAACTGAATTACAAAACAGAACAGAGTCACACATGCAGAAAACACACTATGGCTGCTTAACGGGAAAGGTGAGGTGGGGTGATACATAAAACAAGAGTTTCAAATTAGCTCAGATACAGTTCCATAAACCCAATATGTAATAGACAAGACCTACTCCTTGCTCAGAGAACTGGACTCAACACGCCCGATTCACCGCACAAGAATATATCTGACTAGTAATAATCTTAAAACCTATGTATTGATATCTCTCTGTTAGTGTGTCAAGTGGGTGTAAAGCGGCATAAACACAGCCGTGAAAAGCAGCTAAACCCCATTATAAAAATAAATTACTTTTAAAAACCCATGAAACAAAGACAGGGAAAGAGAGAGAAATTCTTACACAATTCGTTCAGGGGCTGTGATGCAACCTGGATTGACCATATCTAGACCCACAGCTGGATGAGACATAAGGGTGGACACTCTTGGGGCTGAGAGGTTTGGTGAGGTTGGGTGAGCAAACGCAGACCCTTTAAAGTAATACTGCGTGCTACCCATCGCATGGGTCCCAAATCTCCAGGTTCAAGGGCATCTTCCTACATCGAAAACATGCATGAGAAACCCAGAAGATGGTACACCGTGTGATGGGGAAAGGTTTCTAAAACGCACCTCATTTCTCATCTCCTTGAGCTCGGGTTCGCCATTCCAGCCACTTTACTAGCAATCTCCCTACTTGGAGCATCAGCACCTTTAACCTCCTGTTCCGTACAGGTTGCAATTTGTCCTGAGGATGAACGGGAAGACGGGGAACCAATGAGAGACTAGCTCTTGGTGTTGGGACAGGCACAGGTCACTCTATTTTCCCATCAGGAAGAAGAATTAACCACAGGCTCAGCCTGCCCCCCGGAACCAGAACAGGGCCTGAAGCCATCCTGCGCTTTTGCGGCCAGCTCCCAAAAAAGCGACTTGTAAATTGGAGCTTCAGGGCACTGCAATTCACAAACCAGCCGAGTTATAAATGATAACTCTCGTCCACAAATATATTGAGGGAAGGACAAGAAGAGGATTTGAAATCAAGGCAGAATTGCAGGAAACAGATTTCAGGAGGTAGATTCGAATCGCCTTTAAAGCACATGAAAAGCAGCAAAACGTTGACAATGAGGCCCTTGGCCAAAAAGGGCGTATGCGTTTTTTCCTGAATATATTCAGGAAAAAACGCATACGCCCTTTTTGGCCAACCAAGCAACCTGGAAAGGCAAATCAGCGCTACAAAGAAGTCTCGCTTCCCATCGGTCAAAAGGGCCATGCTGAAAAAAGTGTCAAAACCAGAAATGCAGGACAGGCCATGGAGAAATGGGAGCCTTGCTACACTGATGGGCGGGATGTAAATTGCCAACAGCCACTCTGGAGAAGTGTACGGTGTGTCCTGAAACATCTAAAAAACACAGCTTAGAGAGCATAGGGCACTTCCACGCATGGGGGTATAAAGTGGGAAAATTGAAAATCAGCAAGACACAAGCACCCCAAAGTTTAGGGCTGCTCTGTTGACAAGGACCTCCACTTCATTCCACCTTAAATATCCCAGGAAAGCGAAAAATGGATAAAAAAGTTGTGGTCCTTATGTACAATGGAATATCACTCAGCCATGAAATCAATGTCATAAGGCTAGTAGCAGCATGATGAGTGGATTTAGGTAAGACGATTCTAAGTGAAATAAGTCACACAGAAAAGGACACTTCTCATAAGGTGTCACTTATAGAGGGAATGTAAAAACCGTTACACTTGAACTGAATTACAAAACAGAACAGAGTCACACATGCAGAAAACACACTATGGCTGCTTAACGGGAAAGGTGAGGTGGGGTGATACATAAAACAAGAGTTTCAAATTAGCTCAGATTCCGTTCCATAAACCCAATATGTAATACACAAGACCTACTCCTTGCTCAGAGAACTGGACTTAACACGCCCGATTCACCACACAAGAATATATCTGACTAGTAATAATCTTAAAACCTATGTATTGATATCTCTCTGTTAGTGTGTCAAGTGGGTGTAAAGCGGCATAAACACAGCCGTGAAAAGCAGCTAAACCCCATTATAAAAATAAATTACTTTTAAAAACCCATGAAACAAAGACAGGGAAAGAGAGAGAAATTCTTACACAATTCGTTCCGGGGCTGTGATGCAACCTGGATTGACCATATCTAGACCCACAGCTGGATGAGACATAAGGGTGGACACTCTTGGGGCTGAGAGGTTTGGTGATGTTGGGTGAGCAAACTCAGACCCTTTAAAGTAATACTGCGTGCTACCCATCGCATGGGTCCCAAATTTCCAGGTTCAAGGGCATCTTCCTACATCGAAAACATGCATGAGAAACCCAGAAGATGGTACACCGTGTGATGGGGAAAGGTTTCTAAAACGCACCTGATTTCTCATCTCCTTGTGCTCGGGTTCGCCATTCCAGCCACTTTACTAGCAATCTCCCTACTTGGAGCCTCAGCACCTTTAACCTCCTGTTCCGTACAGGTTGCAATTTGTCCTGAGGATGAACGGGAAGACGGGGAACCAATGAGAGACTAGCTCTTGGTGTTGGGACAGGCACAGGTCACTCTATTTTCCCATCAGGAAGAAGAATTAACCACAGGCTCAGCCTGCCCCCCGGAACCAGAACAGGGCCTGAAGCCATCCTGCGCTTTTGCGGCCAGCTCCCAAAAAAGCGACTTGTAAAATGGAGCTTCAGGCCACTGCAATTCACAAACCTGCAGAGTTATAAATGATAACTCTCGTCCACAAATATATTGAGGGAAGGCAAAGAAGAGGATTTGAAATCAAGGCAGAATTGCAGGAAACAGATTTCAGGAGGTAGATTCGATTCGCCTTTAAAGCACATGAAAAGCGGCAAAACGTTGACAATGATGCCCTTGGCCAAAAAGGGCGTATGCGTTTTTTCCTGAATATATTCAGGAAAAAACGCATACGCCCTTTTTGGCCAACCAAGCAACCTGGAAAGGCAAATCAGCGCTACAAAGAATTCTCGCTTCCCATCGGTCGAAAGGGCCATGCTGAAAAAAGTGTCAAAACCAGAAATGCAGGACAGGCCATGGAGAAATGGGAGCCTTGCTACACTGATGGGCGGGATGTAAATTGCCAACAGCCACTCTGGAGAAGTGTACGGTGTGTCCTGAAACATCTAAAAAACACAGCTTAGAGAGCATAGGGCACTTCCACGCATGGGGGGATAAAGTGGGAAAATTGAAAATCAGCAAGACACAAGCACCCCAAAGTTTAGGGCTGCTCTGTTGACAAGGACCTCCACTTCATTCCACCTTAAATATCCCAGGAAAGAGAAAAATGGATAAAAAAGTTGTGGTCCTTATGTACAATGGAATATCACTCAGCCATGAAATCAATGTCATAAGGCTTGTAGCAGCATGATGAGTGGATTTAGGTACGACGATTCTAAGTGAAATAACTCACACAGAAAAGGACACTTCTCATAAGGTGTCACTTATAGAGGGAATGTAAAAACGGTTACACTTGAACTGAATTACAAAACAGAACAGAATCACACATGCAGAAAACACACTATGGCTGCTTAACGGGAAAGGTGAGGTGGGGTGATACATAAAACAAGAGTTTCAAATTAGCTCAGATACCGTTCCATAAACCCAATATGTAATAGACAAGACCTACTCCTTGCTCAGAGAACTGGACTCAACACGCCTGATTCACCGCACAAGAATATATCTGACTAGTAATAATCCTAAAACCTATGTATTGATATCTCTCTGTTAGTGTGTCAAGTGGGTGTAAAGCGGCATAAACACAGCCGTGAAAAGCAGCTAAACCCCATTATAAAAATAAATTACTTTTAAAAACCCATGAAACAAAGACAGGGAAAGAGAGAGAAATTCTTACACAATTCGTTCAGGGGCTGTGACGCAACCTGGATTGACCATATCTAGACCCACAGCTGGTTGAGACATAAGGGTGGACACTCTTGGGGCTGAGAGGTTTGGTGAGGTTGGGTGAGCAAACGCAGACCCTTTAAAGTAATACTGCGTGCTACCCATCGCATGGGTCCCAAATCTCCAGGTTCAAGGGCATCTTCCTACATCGAAAACATGCATGAGAAACCCAGAAGAGGGTACACCGTGTGATGGGGAAAGGTTTCTAAAACGCACCTGATTTCTCATCTCCTTGTGCTCGGGTTCGCCATTCCAGCCACTTTACTAGCAATCTCCCTACTTGGAGCCTCAGCACCTTTAACCTCCTGTTCCGTACAGGTTGCAATTTGTCCTGAGGATGAACGGGAAGACGGGGAACCAATGAGAGACTAGCTCTTGGTGTTGGGACAGGCACAGGTCACTCTATTTTCCCATCAGGAAGAAGAATTAACCACAGGCTCAGCCTGCCCCCCGGAACCAGAACAGGGCCTGAAGCCATCCTGCGCTTTTGCGGCCAGCTCCCAAAAAAGCGACTTGTAAAATGGAGCTTCAGGCCACTGCAATTCACAAACCTGCAGAGTTATAAATGATAACTCTCGTCCACAAATATATTGAGGGAAGGCAAAGAAGAGGATTTGAAATCAAGGCAGAATTGCAGGAAACAGATTTCAGGAGGTAGATTCGAATTGCCTTTAAAGCACATGAAAAGCGGCAAAACGTTGACAATGATGCCCTTGGCCAAAAAGGGCGCATGCGTTTTTTCCTGAATATATTCAGGAAAAAACGCATGCGCCCTTTTTGGCCAACCAAGCAACCTGGAAAGGCAAATCAGCGCTACAAAGAAGTCTCGCTTCCCATCGGTCGAAAGGGCCATGCTGAAAAAAGGGTCAAAACCAGAAATGCAGGACAGGCCATGGAGAAATGGGAGCCTTGCTACACTGATGGGCGGGATGTAAATTGCCAACAGCCACTCTGGAGAAGGGTACGGTGTGTCCTGAAACATCTAAAAAACACAGCTTAGAGAGCATAGGGCACTTCCACGCATGGGGGGATAAAGTGGGAAAATTGAAAATCAGCAAGACACAAGCACCCCAAAGTTTAGGGCTGCTCTGTTGACAAGGAACTCCACTTCATTCCACCTTAAATATCCCAGGAAAGCGAAAAATGGATAAAAAAGTTGTGGTCCTTATGTACAATGGAATATCACTCAGCCATGAAATCAATGTCATAAGGCTAGTAGCAGCATGATGAGTCGATTTAGGTAAGACGATTCTAAGTGAAATAACTCACACAGAAAAGGACACTTCTCATAAGGTGTCACTTATAGAGGGAATGTAAAAACCGTTACACTTGAACTGAATTACAAAACAGAACAGAGTCACACATGCAGAAAACACACTATGGCTGCTTAACGGGAAAGGTGAGGTGGGGTGATACATAAAACAAGAGTTTCAAATTAGCTCAGATTCCGTTCCATAAACCCAATATGTAATAGACAAGACCTACTCCTTGCTCAGAGAACTGGACTCAACACGCCCGATTCACCGCACAAGAATATATCTGACTAGTAATAATCTTAAAACCTATGTATTGATATCTCTCTGTTAGTGTGTCAAGTGGGTGTAAAGCGGCATAAACACAGCCGTGAAAAGCAGCTAAACCCCATTATAAAAATAAATTACTTTTAAAAACCCATGAAACAAAGACAGGGAAAGACAGAGAAATTCTTACACAATTCGTTCAGGGGCTGTGATGCAACCTGGAGTGACCATATCTAGACCCACAGCTGGATGAGACATAAGGGTGGACACTCTTGGGGCTGAGAGGTTTGGTGAGGTTGGGTGAGCAAACGCAGACCCTTTAAAGTAATACTGCGTGCTACCCATCGCATGGGTCCCAAATCTCCAGGTTCAAGGGCATCTTCCTACATCGAAAACATGCATGAGAAACCCAGAAGATGGTACACCGTGTGATGGGGAAAGGTTTCTGAAACGCACCTCATTTCTCATCTCCTTGTGCTCGGGTTCGCCATTCCAGCCACTTTAATAGCAATCTCCCTACTTGGAGCCTCAGCACCTTTAACCTCCTGTTCCGTACAGGTTGCAATTTGTCCTGAGGATGAACGGGAAGACGGGGAACCAATGAGAGACTAGCTCTTGGTGTTGGGACAGGCACAGGTCACTCTATTTTCCCATCAGGAAGAAGAATTAACCACAGGCTCAGCCTGCCCCCCGGAACCAGAACAGGGCCTGAAGCCATCCTGCACTTTTGCGGCCAGCTCCCAAAAAAGCGACTTGTAAAATGGAGCTTCAGGGCACTGCAATTCACAAACCTGCAGAGTTATAAATGATAACTCTCGTCCACAAATATATTGAGGGAAGGCAAAGAAGAGGATGTGAAATCAAGGCAGAATTGCAGGAAACAGATTTCAGGAGGTAGATTCGAATCGCCTTTAAAGCACATGAAAAGCGGCAAAACGTTGACAATGATGCCCTTGGCCAAAAAGGGCGCATGCGTTTTTTCCTGAATATATTCAGGAAAAAAAGCATGCGCCCTTTTTGGCCAACCAAGCAACCTGGAAAGGCAAATCAGCGCTACAAAGAAGTCTCGCTTCCCATCGGTCGAAAGGGCCATGCTGAAAAAAGTGTCAAAACCAGAAATGCAGGACAGGCCATGGAGAAATGGGAACCTTGCTACACTGATGGGCGGGATGTAAATTGCCAACAGCCACTCTGGAGAAGTGTACGGTGTGTCCTGAAACATCTAAAAAACACAGCTTAGAGAGCATAGGGCACTTCCACGCATGGGGGGATAAAGTGGGAAAATTGAAAATCAGCAAGACACAAGCACCCCAAAGTTTAGGGCTGCTCTGTTGACAAGGACCTCCACTTCATTCCACATTAAATATCCCAGGAAAGAGAAAAATGGATAAAAAAGTTGTGGTCCTTATGTACAATGGAATATCACTCAGCCATGAAATCAATGTCATAAGGCTAGTAGCAGCATGATGAGTCGATTTAAGTAAGACGATTCTAAGTGAAATAAGTCACACAGAAAAGGACACTTCTCATAAGGTGTCACTTATAGAGGGAATGTAAAAACCGTTACACTTGAACTGAATTACAAAACAGAACAGAGTCACACATGCAGAAAACACACTATGGCTGCTTAACGGGAAAGGTGAGGTGGGGTGATACATAAAACAAGAGTTTCAAATTAGCTCAGATTCCGTTCCATAAACCCAATATGTAATAGACAAGACCTACTCCTTGCTCAGAGAACTGGACTCAACACGCCCGATTCACCGCACAAGAATATATCTGACTAGTAATAATCTTAAAACCTATGTATTGATATCTCTCTGTTAGTGTGTCAAGTGGGTGTAAAGCGGCATAAACACAGCCGTGAAAAGCAGCTAAACCCCATTTTAAAAATAAATTACTTTTAAAAACCCATGAAACAAAGACAGGGAAAGAGAGAGAAATTCTTACACAATTCGTTCAGGGGCTGTGATGCAACCTGGATTGACCATATCTAGACCCACAGCTGGATGAGACATAAGGGTGGACACTCTTGGGGCTGAGAGGTTTGGTGAGGTTGGGTGAGCAAACGCAGACCCTTTAAAGTAATACTGCGTGCTACCCATCGCATGGGTCCCAAATCTCCAGGTTCAAGGGCATCTTCCTACATCGAAAACATGCATGAGAAACCCAGAAGATGGTACACCGTGTGATGGGGAAAGGTTTCTAAAACGCACCTCATTTCTCATCTCCTTGAGCTCGGGTTCGCCATTCCAGCCACTTTACTAGCAATCTCCCTACTTGGAGCATCAGCACCTTTAACCTCCTGTTCCGTACAGGTTGCAATTTGTCCTGAGGATGAACGGGAAGACGGGGAACCAATGAGAGACTAGCTCTTGGTGTTGGGACAGGCACAGGTCACTCTATTTTCCCATCAGGAAGAAGAATTAACCACAGGCTCAGCCTGCCCCCCGGAACCAGAACAGGGCCTGAAGCCATCCTGCGCTTTTGCGGCCAGCTCCCAAAAAAGCGACTTGTAAATTGGAGCTTCAGGGCACTGCAATTCACAAACCTGCAGAGTTATAAATGATAACTCTCGTCCACAAATATATTGAGGGAAGGACAAGAAGAGGATTTGAAATCAAGGCAGAATTGCAGGAAACAGATTTCAGGAGGTAGATTCGAATCGCCTTTAAAGCACATGAAAAGCAGCAAAACGTTGACAATGAGGCCCTTGGCCAAAAAGGGCGTATGCGTTTTTTCCTGAATATATTCAGGAAAAAACGCATACGCCCTTTTTGGCCAACCAAGCAACCTGGAAAGGCAAATCAGCGCTACAAAGAAGTCTCGCTTCCCATCGGTCAAAAGGGCCATGCTGAAAAAAGTGTCAAAACCAGAAATGCAGGACAGGCCATGGAGAAATGGGAGCCTTGCTACACTTATGGGCGGGATGTAAATTGCCAACAGCCACTCTGGAGAAGTGTACGGTGTGTCCTGAAACATCTAAAAAACACAGCTTAGAGAGCATAGGGCACTTCCACGCATGGGGGTATAAAGTGGGAAAATTGAAAATCAGCAAGACACAAGCACCCCAAAGTTTAGGGCTGCTCTGTTGACAAGGACCTCCACTTCATTCCACCTTAAATATCCCAGGAAAGCGAAAAATGGATAAAAAAGTTGTGGTCCTTATGTACAATGGAATATCACTCAGCCATGAAATCAATGTCATAAGGCTAGTAGCAGCATGATGAGTGGATTTAGGTAAGACGATTCTAAGTGAAATAAGTCACACAGAAAAGGACACTTCTCATAAGGTGTCACTTATAGAGGGAATGTAAAAACCGTTACACTTGAACTGAATTACAAAACAGAACAGAGTCACACATGCAGAAAACACACTATGGCTGCTTAACGGGAAAGGTGAGGTGGGGTGATACATAAAACAAGAGTTTCAAATTAGCTCAGATTCCGTTCCATAAACCCAATATGTAATAGACAAGACCTACTCCTTGCTCAGAGAACTGGACTTAACACGCCCGATTCACCGCACAAGAATATATCTGACTAGTAATAATCTCAAAACCTATGTATTGATATCTCTCTGTTAGTGTGTCAAGTGGGTGTAAAGCGGCATAAACACAGCCGTGAAAAGCAGCTAAACCCCATTATAAAAATAAATTACTTTTAAAAACCCATGAAACAAAGACAGGGAAAGAGAGAGAAATTCTTACACAATTCGTTCCGGGGCTGTGATGCAACCTGGATTGACCATATCTAGACCCACAGCTGGATGAGACATAAGGGTGGACACTCTTGGGGCTGAGAGGTTTGGTGAGGTTGGGTGAGCAAACTCAGACCCTTTAAAGTAATACTGCGTGCTACCCATCGCATGGGTCCCAAATCTCCAGGTTCAAGGGCATCTTCCTACATCGAAAACATGCATGAGAAACCCAGAAGATGGTACACCGTGTGATAGGGAACGATTTCTAAAACGCACCTGATTTCTCATCTCCTTGTGCTCGGGTTCGCCATTCCAGCCACTTTACTAGCAATCTCCCTACTTGGAGCCTCAGCACCTTTAACCTCCTGTTCCGTACAGGTTGCAATTTGTCCTGAGGATGAACGGGAAGACGGGGAACCAATGAGAGACTAGCTCTTGGTGTTGGGACAGGCACAGGTCACTCTATTTTCCCATCAGGAAGAAGAATTAACCACAGGCTCAGCCTGCCCCCCGGAACCAGAACAGGGCCTGAAGCCATCCTGCGCTTTTGCGGCCAGCTCCCAAAAAAGCGACTTGTAAAATGGAGCTTCAGGCCACTGCAATTCACAAACCTGCAGAGTTATAAATGATAACTCTCGTCCACAAATATATTGAGGGAAGGCAAAGAAGAGGATTTGAAATCAAGGCAGAATTGCAGGAAACAGATTTCAGGAGGTAGATTCGATTCGCCTTTAAAGCACATGAAAAGCGGCAAAACGTTGACAATGATGCCCTTGCCCAAAAAGGGCGTATGCGTTTTTTCCTGAATATATTCAGGAAAAAACGCATACGCCCTTTTTGGCCAACCAAGCAACCTGGAAAGGCAAATCAGCGCTACAAAGAATTCTCGCTTCCCATCGGTCAAAAGGGCCATGCTGAAAAAAGTGTCAAAACCAGAAATGCAGGACAGGCCATGGAGAAATGGGAGCCTTGCTACACTGATGGGCGGGATGTAAATTGCCAACAGCCACTCTGGAGAAGTGTACGGTGTGTCCTGAAACATCTAAAAAACACAGCTTAGAGAGCATAGGGCACTTCCACGCATGGGGGGATAAAGTGGGAAAATTGAAAATCAGCAAGACACAAGCACCCCAAAGTTTAGGGCTGCTCTGTTGACAAGGACCTCCACTTCATTCCACCTTAAATATCCCAGGAAAGCGAAAAATGGATAAAAAAGTTGTGGTCCTTATGTACAATGGAATATCACTCAGCCATGAAATCAATGTCATAAGGCTTGTAGCAGCATGATGAGTGGATTTAGGTACGACGATTCTAAGTGAAATAAGTCACACAGAAAAGGACACTTCTCATAAGGTGTCACTTATAGAGGGAATGTAAAAACGGTTACACTTGAACTGAATTACAAAACAGAACAGAGTCACACATGCAGAAAACACACTATGGCTGCTTAACGGGAAAGGTGAGGTGGGGTGATACATAAAACAAGAGCTTCAAATTAGCTCAGATACCGTTCCATAAACCCAATATGTAATAGACAAGACCTACTCCTTGCTCAGAGAACTGGACTCAACACGCCCGATTCACCGCACAAGAATATATCTGACTAGTAATAATCTTAAAACCTATGTATTGATATCTCTCTGTTAGTGTGTCAAGTGGGTGTAAAGCGGCATAAACACAGCCGTGAAAAGCAGCTAAACCCCATTATAAAAATAAATTACTTTTAAAAACCCATGAAACAAAGACAGGGAAAGAGAGAGAAATTCTTACACAATTCGTTCAGGGGCTGTGACGCAACCTGGATTGACCATATCTAGACCCACAGCTGGATGAGACATAAGGGTGGACACTCTTGGGGCTGAGAGGTTTGGTGAGGTTGGGTGAGCAAACGCAGACCCTTTAAAGTAATACTGCGTGCTACCCATCGCATGGGTCCCAAATCTCCAGGTTCAAGGGCATGTTCCTACATCGAAAACATGCATGAGAAACCCAGAAGATGGTACACCGTGTGATGGGGAAAGGTTTCTAAAACGCACCTCATTTCTCATCTCCTTGTGCTCGGGTTCGCCATTCCAGCCACTTTACTAGCAATCTCCCTACTTGGAGCCTCAGCACCTTTAACCTCCTGTTCCGTACAGGTTGCAATTTGTCCTGAGGATGAACGGGAAGACGGGGAACCAATGAGAGACTAGCTCTTGGTGTTGGGACAGGCACAGGTCACTCTATTTTCCCATCAGGAAGAAGAATTAACCACAGGCTCAGCCTGCCCCCCGGAACCAGAACAGGGCCTGAAGCCATCCTGCGCTTTTGCGGCCAGCTCCCAAAAAAGCGACTTGTAAAATGGAGCTTCAGGCCACTGCAATTCACAAACCTGCAGAGTTATAAATGATAACTCTCGTCCACAAATATATTGAGGGAAGGCAAAGAAGAGGATTTGAAATCAAGGCAGAATTGCAGGAAACAGATTTCAGGAGGTAGATTCGAATTGCCTTTAAAGCACATGAAAAGCGGCAAAACGTTGACAATGATGCCCTTGGCCAAAAAGGGCGCATGCGTTTTTTCCTGAATATATTCAGGAAAAAACGCATGCGCCCTTTTTGGCCAACCAAGCAACCTGGAAAGGCAAATCAGCGCTACAAAGAAGTCTCGCTTCCCATCGGTCGAAAGGGCCATGCTGAAAAAAGGGTCAAAACCAGAAATGCAGGACAGGCCATGGAGAAATGGGAGCCTTGCTACACTGATGGGCGGGATGTAAATTGCCAACAGCCACTCTGGAGAAGGGTACGGTGTGTCCTGAAACATCTAAAAAACACAGCTTAGAGAGCATAGGGCACTTCCACGCATGGGGGGATAAAGTGGGAAAATTGAAAATCAGCAAGACACAAGCACCCCAAAGTTTAGGGCTGCTCTGTTGACAAGGACCTCCACTTCATTCCACCTTAAATATCCCAGGAAAGCGAAAAATGGATAAAAAAGTTGTGGTCCTTATGTACAATGGAATATCACTCAGCCATGAAATCAATGTCATAAGGCTTGTAGCAGCATGATGAGTGGATTTAGGTACGACGATTCTAAGTGAAATAAGTCACACAGAAAAGGACACTTCTCATAAGGTGTCACTTATAGAGGGAATGTAAAAACGGTTACACTTGAACTGAATTACAAAACAGAACAGAGTCACACATGCAGAAAACACACTATGGCTGCTTAACGGGAAAGGTGAGGTGGGGTGATACATAAAACAAGAGCTTCAAATTAGCTCAGATACCGTTCCATAAACCCAATATGTAATAGACAAGACCTACTCCTTGCTCAGAGAACTGGACTCAACACGCCCGATTCACCGCACAAGAATATATCTGACTAGTAATAATCTTAAAACCTATGTATTGATATCTCTCTGTTAGTGTGTCAAGTGGGTGTAAAGCGGCATAAACACAGCCGTGAAAAGCAGCTAAACCCCATTATAAAAATAAATTACTTTTAAAAACCCATGAAACAAAGACAGGGAAAGAGAGAGAAATTCTTACACAATTCGTTCAGGGGCTGTGACGCAACCTGGATTGACCATATCTAGACCCACAGCTGGATGAGACATAAGGGTGGACACTCTTGGGGCTGAGAGGTTTGGTGAGGTTGGGTGAGCAAACGCAGACCCTTTAAAGTAATACTGCGTGCTACCCATCGCATGGGTCCCAAATCTCCAGGTTCAAGGGCATGTTCCTACATCGAAAACATGCATGAGAAACCCAGAAGATGGTACACCGTGTGATGGGGAAAGGTTTCTAAAACGCACCTCATTTCTCATCTCCTTGTGCTCGGGTTCGCCATTCCAGCCACTTTACTAGCAATCTCCCTACTTGGAGCCTCAGCACCTTTAACCTCCTGTTCCGTACAGGTTGCAATTTGTCCTGAGGATGAACGGGAAGACGGGGAACCAATGAGAGACTAGCTCTTGGTGTTGGGACAGGCACAGGTCACTCTATTTTCCCATCAGGAAGAAGAATTAACCACAGGCTCAGCCTGCCCCCCGGAACCAGAACAGGGCCTGAAGCCATCCTGCGCTTTTGCGGCCAGCTCCCAAAAAAGCGACTTGTAAAATGGAGCTTCAGGCCACTGCAATTCACAAACCTGCAGAGTTATAAATGATAACTCTCGTCCACAAATATATTGAGGGAAGGCAAAGAAGAGGATTTGAAATCAAGGCAGAATTGCAGGAAACAGATTTCAGGAGGTAGATTCGAATTGCCTTTAAAGCACATGAAAAGCGGCAAAACGTTGACAATGATGCCCTTGGCCAAAAAGGGCGCATGCGTTTTTTCCTGAATATATTCAGGAAAAAACGCATGCGCCCTTTTTGGCCAACCAAGCAACCTGGAAAGGCAAATCAGCGCTACAAAGAAGTCTCGCTTCCCATCGGTCGAAAGGGCCATGCTGAAAAAAGGGTCAAAACCAGAAATGCAGGACAGGCCATGGAGAAATGGGAGCCTTGCTACACTGATGGGCGGGATGTAAATTGCCAACAGCCACTCTGGAGAAGGGTACGGTGTGTCCTGAAACATCTAAAAAACACAGCTTAGAGAGCATAGGGCACTTCCACGCATGGGGGGATAAAGTGGGAAAATTGAAAATCAGCAAGACACAAGCACCCCAAAGTTTAGGGCTGCTCTGTTGACAAGGACCTCCACTTCATTCCACCTTAAATATCCCAGGAAAGCGAAAAATGGATAAAAAAGTTGTGGTCCTTATGTACAATGGAATATCACTCAGCCATGAAATCAATGTCATAAGGCTTGTAGCAGCATGATGAGTGGATTTAGGTACGACGATTCTAAGTGAAATAAGTCACACAGAAAAGGACACTTCTCATAAGGTGTCACTTATAGAGGGAATGTAAAAACGGTTACACTTGAACTGAATTACAAAACAGAACAGAGTCACACATGCAGAAAACACACTATGGCTGCTTAACGGGAAAGGTGAGGTGGGGTGATACATAAAACAAGAGCTTCAAATTAGCTCAGATACCGTTCCATAAACCCAATATGTAATAGACAAGACCTACTCCTTGCTCAGAGAACTGGACTCAACACGCCCGATTCACCGCACAAGAATATATCTGACTAGTAATAATCTTAAAACCTATGTATTGATATCTCTCTGTTAGTGTGTCAAGTGGGTGTAAAGCGGCATAAACACAGCCGTGAAAAGCAGCTAAACCCCATTATAAAAATAAATTACTTTTAAAAACCCATGAAACAAAGACAGGGAAAGAGAGAGAAATTCTTACACAATTCGTTCAGGGGCTGTGACGCAACCTGGATTGACCATATCTAGACCCACAGCTGGATGAGACATAAGGGTGGACACTCTTGGGGCTGAGAGGTTTGGTGAGGTTGGGTGAGCAAACGCAGACCCTTTAAAGTAATACTGCGTGCTACCCATCGCATGGGTCCCAAATCTCCAGGTTCAAGGGCATGTTCCTACATCGAAAACATGCATGAGAAACCCAGAAGATGGTACACCGTGTGATGGGGAAAGGTTTCTAAAACGCACCTCATTTCTCATCTCCTTGTGCTCGGGTTCGCCATTCCAGCCACTTTACTAGCAATCTCCCTACTTGGAGCCTCAGCACCTTTAACCTCCTGTTCCGTACAGGTTGCAATTTGTCCTGAGGATGAACGGGAAGACGGGGAACCAATGAGAGACTAGCTCTTGGTGTTGGGACAGGCACAGGTCACTCTATTTTCCCATCAGGAAGAAGAATTAACCACAGGCTCAGCCTGCCCCCCGGAACCAGAACAGGGCCTGAAGCCATCCTGCGCTTTTGCGGCCAGCTCCCAAAAAAGCGACTTGTAAAATGGAGCTTCAGGCCACTGCAATTCACAAACCTGCAGAGTTATAAATGATAACTCTCGTCCACAAATATATTGAGGGAAGGCAAAGAAGAGGATTTGAAATCAAGGCAGAATTGCAGGAAACAGATTTCAGGAGGTAGATTCGAATTGCCTTTAAAGCACATGAAAAGCGGCAAAACGTTGACAATGATGCCCTTGGCCAAAAAGGGCGCATGCGTTTTTTCCTGAATATATTCAGGAAAAAACGCATGCGCCCTTTTTGGCCAACCAAGCAACCTGGAAAGGCAAATCAGCGCTACAAAGAAGTCTCGCTTCCCATCGGTCGAAAGGGCCATGCTGAAAAAAGGGTCAAAACCAGAAATGCAGGACAGGCCATGGAGAAATGGGAGCCTTGCTACACTGATGGGCGGGATGTAAATTGCCAACAGCCACTCTGGAGAAGGGTACGGTGTGTCCTGAAACATCTAAAAAACACAGCTTAGAGAGCATAGGGCACTTCCACGCATGGGGGGATAAAGTGGGAAAATTGAAAATCAGCAAGACACAAGCACCCCAAAGTTTAGGGCTGCTCTGTTGACAAGGACCTCCACTTCATTCCACCTTAAATATCCCAGGAAAGCGAAAAATGGATAAAAAAGTTGTGGTCCTTATGTACAATGGAATATCACTCAGCCATGAAATCAATGTCATAAGGCTTGTAGCAGCATGATGAGTGGATTTAGGTACGACGATTCTAAGTGAAATAAGTCACACAGAAAAGGACACTTCTCATAAGGTGTCACTTATAGAGGGAATGTAAAAACGGTTACACTTGAACTGAATTACAAAACAGAACAGAGTCACACATGCAGAAAACACACTATGGCTGCTTAACGGGAAAGGTGAGGTGGGGTGATACATAAAACAAGAGTTTCAAATTAGCTCAGATACCGTTCCATAAACCCAATATGTAATAGACAAGACCTACTCCTTGCTCAGAGAACTGGACTCAACACGCCCGATTCACCGCACAAGAATATATCTGACTAGTAATAATCTTAAAACCTATGTATTGATATCTCTCTGTTAGTGTGTCAAGTGGGTGTAAAGCGGAATAAACACAGCCGTGAAAAGCAGCTAAACCCCATTATAAAAATAAATTACTTTTAAAAACCCATGAAACAAAGACAGGGAAAGAGAGAGAAATTCTTACACAATTCGTTCAGGGGCTGTGATGCAACCTGGATTGACCATATCTAGACCCACAGCTGGATGAGACATAAGGGTGGACACTCTTGGGGCTGAGAGGTTTGGTGAGGTTGGGTGAGCAAACGCAGACCCTTTAAAGTAATACTGCGTGCTACCCATCGCATGGGTCCCAAATCTCCAGGTTCAAGGGCATCTTCCTACATCGAAAACATGCATGAGAAACCCAGAAGATGGTACACCGTGTGATGGGGAACGATTTCTAAAACGCACCTGATTTCTCATCTCCTTGTGCTCGGGTTCGCCATTCCAGCCACTTTACTAGCAATCTCCCTACTTGGAGCCTCAGCACCTTTAACCTCCTGTTCCGTACAGGTTGCAATTTGTCCTGAGGATGAACGGGAAGACGGGGAACCAATGAGAGACTAGCTCTTGGTGTTGGGACAGGCACAGGTCACTCTATTTTCCCATCAGGAAGAAGAATTAACCACAGGCTCAGCCTGCCCCCCGGAACCAGAACAGGGCCTGAAGCCATCCTGCGCTTTTGCGGCCAGCTCCCAAAAAAGCGACTTGTAAAATGGAGCTTCAGGCCACTGCAATTCACAAACCTGCAGAGTTATAAATGATAACTCTCGTCCACAAATATATTGAGGGAAGGCAAAGAAGAGGATTTGAAATCAAGGCAGAATTGCAGGAAACAGATTTCAGGAGGTAGATTCGATTCGCCTTTAAAGCACATGAAAAGCGGCAAAACGTTGACAATGATGCCCTTGCCCAAAAAGGGCGTATCCTTTTTTTCCTGAATATATTCAGGAAAAAACGCATACGCCCTTTTTGGCCAACCAAGCAACCTGGAAAGGCAAATCAGCGCTACAAAGAATTCTCGCTTCCCATCGGTCAAAAGGGCCATGCTGAAAAAAGTGTCAAAACCAGAAATGCAGGACAGGCCATGGAGAAATGGGAGCCTTGCTACACTGATGGGCGGGATGTAAATTGCCAACAGCCACTCTGGAGAAGTGTACGGTGTGTCCTGAAACATCTAAAAAACACAGCTTAGAGAGCATAGGGCACTTCCACGCATGGGGGGATAAAGTGGGAAAATTGAAAATCAGCAAGACACAAGCACCCCAAAGTTTAGGGCTGCTCTGTTGACAAGGACCTCCACTTCATTCCACCTTAAATATCCCAGGAAAGCGAAAAATGGATAAAAAAGTTGTGGTCCTTATGTACAATGGAATATCACTCAGCCATGAAATCAATGTCATAAGGCTTGTAGCAGCATGATGAGTGGATTTAGGTACGACGATTCTAAGTGAAATAAGTCACACAGAAAAGGACACTTCTCATAAGGTGTCACTTATAGAGGGAATGTAAAAACGGTTACACTTGAACTGAATTACAAAACAGAACAGAGTCACACATGCAGAAAACACACTATGGCTGCTTAACGGGAAAGGTGAGGTGGGGTGATACATAAAACAAGAGCTTCAAATTAGCTCAGATACCGTTCCATAAACCCAATATGTAATAGACAAGACCTACTCCTTGCTCAGAGAACTGGACTCAACACGCCCGATTCACCGCACAAGAATATATCTGACTAGTAATAATCTTAAAACCTATGTATTGATATCTCTCTGTTAGTGTGTCAAGTGGGTGTAAAGCGGCATAAACACAGCCGTGAAAAGCAGCTAAACCCCATTATAAAAATAAATTACTTTTAAAAACCCATGAAACAAAGACAGGGAAAGAGAGAGAAATTCTTACACAATTCGTTCAGGGGCTGTGACGCAACCTGGATTGACCATATCTAGACCCACAGCTGGATGAGACATAAGGGTGGACACTCTTGGGGCTGAGAGGTTTGGTGAGGTTGGGTGAGCAAACGCAGACCCTTTAAAGTAATACTGCGTGCTACCCATCGCATGGGTCCCAAATCTCCAGGTTCAAGGGCATGTTCCTACATCGAAAACATGCATGAGAAACCCAGAAGATGGTACACCGTGTGATGGGGAAAGGTTTCTAAAACGCACCTCATTTCTCATCTCCTTGTGCTCGGGTTCGCCATTCCAGCCACTTTACTAGCAATCTCCCTACTTGGAGCCTCAGCACCTTTAACCTCCTGTTCCGTACAGGTTGCAATTTGTCCTGAGGATGAACGGGAAGACGGGGAACCAATGAGAGACTAGCTCTTGGTGTTGGGACAGGCACAGGTCACTCTATTTTCCCATCAGGAAGAAGAATTAACCACAGGCTCAGCCTGCCCCCCGGAACCAGAACAGGGCCTGAAGCCATCCTGCGCTTTTGCGGCCAGCTCCCAAAAAAGCGACTTGTAAAATGGAGCTTCAGGCCACTGCAATTCACAAACCTGCAGAGTTATAAATGATAACTCTCGTCCACAAATATATTGAGGGAAGGCAAAGAAGAGGATTTGAAATCAAGGCAGAATTGCAGGAAACAGATTTCAGGAGGTAGATTCGAATTGCCTTTAAAGCACATGAAAAGCGGCAAAACGTTGACAATGATGCCCTTGGCCAAAAAGGGCGCATGCGTTTTTTCCTGAATATATTCAGGAAAAAACGCATGCGCCCTTTTTGGCCAACCAAGCAACCTGGAAAGGCAAATCAGCGCTACAAAGAAGTCTCGCTTCCCATCGGTCGAAAGGGCCATGCTGAAAAAAGGGTCAAAACCAGAAATGCAGGACAGGCCATGGAGAAATGGGAGCCTTGCTACACTGATGGGCGGGATGTAAATTGCCAACAGCCACTCTGGAGAAGGGTACGGTGTGTCCTGAAACATCTAAAAAACACAGCTTAGAGAGCATAGGGCACTTCCACGCATGGGGGGATAAAGTGGGAAAATTGAAAATCAGCAAGACACAAGCACCCCAAAGTTTAGGGCTGCTCTGTTGACAAGGACCTCCACTTCATTCCACCTTAAATATCCCAGGAAAGCGAAAAATGGATAAAAAAGTTGTGGTCCTTATGTACAATGGAATATCACTCAGCCATGAAATCAATGTCATAAGGCTTGTAGCAGCATGATGAGTGGATTTAGGTACGACGATTCTAAGTGAAATAAGTCACACAGAAAAGGACACTTCTCATAAGGTGTCACTTATAGAGGGAATGTAAAAACGGTTACACTTGAACTGAATTACAAAACAGAACAGAGTCACACATGCAGAAAACACACTATGGCTGCTTAACGGGAAAGGTGAGGTGGGGTGATACATAAAACAAGAGCTTCAAATTAGCTCAGATACCGTTCCATAAACCCAATATGTAATAGACAAGACCTACTCCTTGCTCAGAGAACTGGACTCAACACGCCCGATTCACCGCACAAGAATATATCTGACTAGTAATAATCTTAAAACCTATGTATTGATATCTCTCTGTTAGTGTGTCAAGTGGGTGTAAAGCGGCATAAACACAGCCGTGAAAAGCAGCTAAACCCCATTATAAAAATAAATTACTTTTAAAAACCCATGAAACAAAGACAGGGAAAGAGAGAGAAATTCTTACACAATTCGTTCAGGGGCTGTGACGCAACCTGGATTGACCATATCTAGACCCACAGCTGGATGAGACATAAGGGTGGACACTCTTGGGGCTGAGAGGTTTGGTGAGGTTGGGTGAGCAAACGCAGACCCTTTAAAGTAATACTGCGTGCTACCCATCGCATGGGTCCCAAATCTCCAGGTTCAAGGGCATGTTCCTACATCGAAAACATGCATGAGAAACCCAGAAGATGGTACACCGTGTGATGGGGAAAGGTTTCTAAAACGCACCTCATTTCTCATCTCCTTGTGCTCGGGTTCGCCATTCCAGCCACTTTACTAGCAATCTCCCTACTTGGAGCCTCAGCACCTTTAACCTCCTGTTCCGTACAGGTTGCAATTTGTCCTGAGGATGAACGGGAAGACGGGGAACCAATGAGAGACTAGCTCTTGGTGTTGGGACAGGCACAGGTCACTCTATTTTCCCATCAGGAAGAAGAATTAACCACAGGCTCAGCCTGCCCCCCGGAACCAGAACAGGGCCTGAAGCCATCCTGCGCTTTTGCGGCCAGCTCCCAAAAAAGCGACTTGTAAAATGGAGCTTCAGGCCACTGCAATTCACAAACCTGCAGAGTTATAAATGATAACTCTCGTCCACAAATATATTGAGGGAAGGCAAAGAAGAGGATTTGAAATCAAGGCAGAATTGCAGGAAACAGATTTCAGGAGGTAGATTCGAATTGCCTTTAAAGCACATGAAAAGCGGCAAAACGTTGACAATGATGCCCTTGGCCAAAAAGGGCGCATGCGTTTTTTCCTGAATATATTCAGGAAAAAACGCATGCGGCCTTTTTGGCCAACCAAGCAACCTGGAAAGGCAAATCAGCGCTACAAAGAAGTCTCGCTTCCCATCGGTCGAAAGGGCCATGCTGAAAAAAGGGTCAAAACCAGAAATGCAGGACAGGCCATGGAGAAATGGGAGCCTTGCTACACTGATGGGCGGGATGTAAATTGCCAACAGCCACTCTGGAGAAGGGTACGGTGTGTCCTGAAACATCTAAAAAACACAGCTTAGAGAGCATAGGGCACTTCCACGCATGGGGGGATAAAGTGGGAAAATTGAAAATCAGCAAGACACAAGCACCCCAAAGTTTAGGGCTGCTCTGTTGACAAGGACCTCCACTTCATTCCACCTTAAATATCCCAGGAAAGCGAAAAATGGATAAAAAAGTTGTGGTCCTTATGTACAATGGAATATCACTCAGCCATGAAATCAATGTCATAAGGCTTGTAGCAGCATGATGAGTGGATTTAGGTAAGACGATTCTAAGTGAAATAAGTCACACAGAAAAGGACACTTCTCATAAGGTGTCACTTATAGAGGGAATGTAAAAACGGTTACACTTGAACTGAATTACAAAACAGAACAGAGTCACACATGCAGAAAACACACTATGGCTGCTTAACGGGAAAGGTGAGGTGGGGTGATACATAAAACAAGAGTTTCAAATTAGCTCAGATACCGTTCCATAAACCCAATATGTAATAGACAAGACCTACTCCTTGCTCAGAGAACTGGACTCAACACGCCCGATTCACCGCACAAGAATATATCTGACTAGTAATAATCTTAAAACCTATGTATTGATATCTCTCTGTTAGTGTGTCAAGTGGGTGTAAAGCGGAATAAACACAGCCGTGAAAAGCAGCTAAACCCCATTATAAAAATAAATTACTTTTAAAAACCCATGAAACAAAGACAGGGAAAGAGAGAGAAATTCTTACACAATTCGTTCAGGGGCTGTGATGCAACCTGGATTGACCATATCTAGACCCACAGCTGGATGAGACATAAGGGTGGACACTCTTGGGGCTGAGAGGTTTGGTGAGGTTGGGTGAGCAAACGCAGACCCTTTAAAGTAATACTGCGTGCTACCCATCGCATGGGTCCCAAATCTCCAGGTTCAAGGGCATCTTCCTACATCGAAAACATGCATGAGAAACCCAGAAGATGGTACACCGTGTGATGGGGAAAGGTTTCTAAAACACACCTCATTTCTCATCTCCTTGTGATCGGGTTCGCCATTCCAGCCACTTTACTAGCAATCTCTCTACTTGGAGCCTCAGCACCTTTAACCTCCTGTTCCGTACAGGTTGCAATTTGTCCTGAGGATGAACGGGAAGACGGGGAACCAATGAGAGACTAGCTCTTGGTGTTGGGACAGGCACAGGTCACTCTATTTTCCCATCAGGAAGAAGAATTAACCACAGGCTCAGCCTGCCCCCCGGAACCAGAACAGGGCCTGAAGCCATCCTGCGCTTTTGCGGCCCGCTCCCAAAAAAGTGACTTGTAAAATGGAGCTTCAGGGCACTGCAATTCACAAACCTGCAGAGTTATAAATGATAACTCTCGTCCACAAATATATTGAGGGAAGGCAAAGAAGAGGATTTGAAATCAAGGCAGAATTGCAGGAAACAGATTTCAGGAGGTAGATTCGAATCGCCTTTAAAGCACATGAAAAGCGGCAAAACGTTGACAATGATGCCCTTGGCCAAAAAGGGCGTATGCGTTTTTCCTGAATATATTCAGGAAAAAACGCATGCGACCTTTTTGGCCAACCAAGCAACCTGGAAAGGCAAATCATCGCTACAAAGAAGTCTCGCTTCCCATCAGTCGAAAGGGCCATGCTGAAAAAAGGGTCAAAACCAGAAATGCAGGACAGGCCATGGAGAAATGGGAGCCTTGCTACACTGATGGGCGGGATGTAAATTGCCAACAGCCACTCTGGAGAAGGGTACGGTGTGTCCTGAAACATCTAAAAAACACAGCTTAGAGAGCATAGGGCACTTCCACGCATGGGGGGATAAAGTGGGAAAATTGAAAATCAGCAAGACACAAGCACCCCAAAGTTTAGGGCTGCTCTGTTGACAAGGACCTCCACTTCATTCCACCTTAAATATCCCAGGAAAGCGAAAAATGGATAAAAAAGTTGTGGTCCTTATGTACAATGGAATATCACTCAGCCATGAAATCAATGTCATAAGGCTTGTAGCAGCATGATGAGTGGATTTAGGTACGACGATTCTAAGTGAAATAAGTCACACAGAAAAGGACACTTCTCATAAGGTGTCACTTATAGAGGGAATGTAAAAACGGTTACACTTGAACTGAATTACAAAACAGAACAGAGTCACACATGCAGAAAACACACTATGGCTGCTTAACGGGAAAGGTGAGGTGGGGTGATACATAAAACAAGAGTTTCAAATTAGCTCAGATACCGTTCCATAAACCCAATATGTAATAGACAAGACCTACTCCTTGCTCAGAGAACTGGACTCAACACGCCCGATTCACCGCACAAGAATATATCTGACTAGTAATAATCTTAAAACCTATGTATTGATATCTCTCTGTTAGTGTGTCAAGTGGGTGTAAAGCGGAATAAACACAGCCGTGAAAAGCAGCTAAACCCCATTATAAAAATAAATTACTTTTAAAAACCCATGAAACAAAGACAGGGAAAGAGAGAGAAATTCTTACACAATTCGTTCAGGGGCTGTGATGCAACCTGGATTGACCATATCTAGACCCACAGCTGGATGAGACATAAGGGTGGACACTCTTGGGGCTGAGAGGTTTGGTGAGGTTGGGTGAGCAAACGCAGACCCTTTAAAGTAATACTGCGTGCTACCCATCGCATGGGTCCCAAATCTCCAGGTTCAAGGGCATCTTCCTACATCGAAAACATGCATGAGAAACCCAGAAGATGGTACACCGTGTGATGGGGAAAGGTTTCTAAAACACACCTCATTTCTCATCTCCTTGTGATCGGGTTCGCCATTCCAGCCACTTTACTAGCAATCTCTCTACTTGGAGCCTCAGCACCTTTAACCTCCTGTTCCGTACAGGTTGCAATTTGTCCTGAGGATGAACGGGAAGACGGGGAACCAATGAGAGACTAGCTCTTGGTGTTGGGACAGGCACAGGTCACTCTATTTTCCCATCAGGAAGAAGAATTAACCACAGGCTCAGCCTGCCCCCCGGAACCAGAACAGGGCCTGAAGCCATCCTGCGCTTTTGCGGCCCGCTCCCAAAAAAGTGACTTGTAAAATGGAGCTTCAGGGCACTGCAATTCACAAACCTGCAGAGTTATAAATGATAACTCTCGTCCACAAATATATTGAGGGAAGGCAAAGAAGAGGATTTGAAATCAAGGCAGAATTGCAGGAAACAGATTTCAGGAGGTAGATTCGAATCGCCTTTAAAGCACATGAAAAGCGGCAAAACGTTGACAATGATGCCCTTGGCCAAAAAGGGCGTATGCGTTTTTCCTGAATATATTCAGGAAAAAACGCATGCGACCTTTTTGGCCAACCAAGCAACCTGGAAAGGCAAATCATCGCTACAAAGAAGTCTCGCTTCCCATCAGTCGAAAGGGCCATGCTGAAAAAAGGGTCAAAACCAGAAATGCAGGACAGGCCATGGAGAAATGGGAGCCTTGCTACACTGATGGGCGGGATGTAAATTGCCAACAGCCACTCTGGAGAAGGGTACGGTGTGTCCTGAAACATCTAAAAAACACAGCTTAGAGAGCATAGGGCACTTCCACGCATGGGGGGATAAAGTGGGAAAATTGAAAATCAGCAAGACACAAGCACCCCAAAGTTTAGGGCTGCTCTGTTGACAAGGACCTCCACTTCATTCCACCTTAAATATCCCAGGAAAGCGAAAAATGGATAAAAGAGTTGTGGTCCTTATGTACAATGGAATATCACTCAGCCATGAAATCAATGTCATAAGCCTAGTAGCAACATGATGAGTGGATTTAGGTACGACGATTCTAAGTGAAATAAGTCACACAGAAAAGGACACTTCTCATAAGGTGTCACTTATAGAGGGAATGTAAAAACAGTTACACTTGAACTGAATTACAAAACAGAACAGAGTCACACATGCAGAAAACACACTATGGCTGCTTAACGGGAAAGGTGAGGTGGGGTGATACATAAAACAAGAGTTTCAAATTAGCTCAGATACCGTTCCATAAACCCAATATGTTATAGACAAGACCTACTCCTTGCTCAGAGAACTGGATTCAACACGCCCGATTCACCGCACAAAAATATATCTGACTAGTAATAATCTTAAAACCTATGTATTGATATCTCTCTGTTAGTGTGTCAAGTGGGTGTAAAGCGGCATAAACACAGCCGTGAAAAGCAGCTAAACCCCATTATAAAAATAAATTACTTTTCAAAACCCATGAAACAAAGACAGGGAAAGAGAGAGAAATTCTTACACAATTCGTTCAGGGGCTGTGATGCAACCTGGATTGACCATATCTAGACCCACAGCTGGATGAGACATAAGGGTGGACACTCTTGGGGCTGAGAGGTTTGGTGAGGTTGGGTGAGCAAACGCAGACCCTTTAAAGTAATACTGCGTGCTACCCATCGCATGGGTCCCAAATCTCCAGGTTCAAGGGCATCTTCCTACATCGAAAACATGCATGAGAAACCCAGAAGATGGTACACCGTGTGATGGGGAAAGGTTTCTAAAACGCACCTCATTTCTCATCTCCTTGTGCTCGGGTTCGCCATTCCAGCCACTTTACTAGCAATCTCCCTACTTGGAGCATCAGCACCTTTAACCTCCTGTTCCGTACAGGTTGCAGTTTGTCCTGAGGATGAACGGGAAGACGGGGAACCAATGAGAGACTAGCTCTTGGTGTTGGGACAGGCACAGGTCACTCTATTTTCCCATCAGGAAGAAGAATTAACCATAGGCTCAGCCTGCCCCCCAGAACCAGAACAGGGCCTGAAGCCATCCTGCGCTTTTGCGGCCAGCTCCCAAAAAAGCGACTTGTAAAATGGAGCTTCAGGGCACTGCAATTCACAAACCTGCAGAGATATAAATGATAACTCTCGTCCACAAATATATTGAGGGAAGGCAAAGAAGAGGATTGGAAATCAAGGCAGAATTGCAGGAATCAGATTTCAGGAGGTAGATTCGAATCGCATTTAAAGCACATGAAAAGCGGCAAAACGTTGACAATGATGCCCTTGGCCAAAAAGGGCGTATGCGTTTTTTCCTGAATATATTCAGGAAAAAACGCATACGCCCTTTTTGGCCAACCAAGCAACCTGGAAAGGCAAATCAGCGCTACAAAGAAGTCTCGCTTCCCATCGGTCAAAAGGGCCATGCTGAAAAAAGGGTCAATACCAGAAATGCAGGACAGGCCATGGAGAAATTGGAGCCTTGCTACACTGATGGGCGGGATGTAAATTGCCAACAGCCACTCTGGAGAAGGGTACGGTGTGTCCTGAAACATCTAAAAAACACAGTTAAGAGAGCATAGGGCACTTCCACGCATGGGGGTATAAAGTGGGAAAATTAAAAATCAGCAAGACACAAGCACCCCAAAGTTTAGGGCTGCTCAGTTGACAAAGACCTCCACTTCATTCCACCTTAAATATACCAGGAAAGAGAAAAATGGATAAAGAATTTGTGGTCCTTATGTACAATGGAATATCACTCAGCCATGAAATCAATGTCATAAGGCTAGTAGCAGCATGATGAGTGGATTTAGGTACGACGATTCTAAGTGAAATAAGTCACACAGAAAAGGACACTTCTCATAAGGTGTCACTTATAGAGGGAATGTAAAAACCGTTACACTAGAACTGAATTACAAAACAGAACAGAGTCACACATGCTGAAAACACACTATGGCTGCTTAACGGGAAAGGTGAGGTGGGGTGATACATAAAACAAGAGTTTCAAATTAGCTCAGATACCGTTCCATAAACACAATATGTAATAGACAAGACCTACTCCTTGCTCAGAGAACTGGACTCAACACGCCCGATTCACCGCACAAGAATATATCTGACTAGTAATAATCTTAAAACCTATGTATTGATATCTCTCTGTTAGTGTGTCAAGTGGGTGTAAAGCGGCATAAACACAGCCATGAAAAGCAGCTAAACCCCATTATAAAAATAAATTACTTTTAAAAACCCATGAAACAAAGACAGGGAAAGAGAGAGAAATTCTTACACAATTCGTTCAGGGGCTGTGATGCAACCTGGATTGACCATATCTAGACCCACAGCTGGATGAGACATAAGGGTGGACACTCTTGGGGCTGAGAGTTTTGGTGAGGTTGGGTGAGCAAACGCAGACTCTTTAAAGTAATACTGCATGCGATCCATCGCATGGGTCCCAAATCTCCAGGTTCAAGGGCATCTTCCTACATCGAAAACATGCATGAGAAACCCAGAAGATGGAACACCGTGTGATGGGGAAAGGTTTCTAAAACGCACCTCATTTCTCATCTCCTTGTGCTCGGGTTGGCCATTCCAGCCACTTTACTAGCAATCTCCCTACTTGGAGCATCAACACCTTTAACCTCCTGTTCCGTACAGGTTGCAATTTGTCCTGAGGATGAACGGGAAGACGGGGAACCAATGAGAGACTAGCTCTTGGTGTTGGGACAGGCACAGGTCACTCTATTTTCCCATCAGGAAGAAGAATTAACCACAGGCTCAGCCTGCCCCCCGGAACCAGAACAGGGCCTGAAGCCATCCTGCGCTTTTGCGGCCAGCTCCCGAAAAAGCGAGTTGTAAAATGGAGCTTCAGGGCACTGCAATTCACAAACCTGCAGAGTTATAAATGATAACTCTCGTCCACATATATATTGAGGGTAGGCACAGAAGAGGATTTGAAATGAAGGCAGAATTGCAGGAAACAGATTTCAGGAGTTAGATTCGAATCGCCTTTACCGCACATGAAAAGCAGGAAAACGTTGACAATGAAGCCCTTGGCCAAAAAGGGCGTATGCGTTTTTTCCTGAATATATTCAAGAAAAAACGCACACGCCCTTTTTGGCCAACCAAGCAACCTGGAAAGGCAAATCAGCGCTACAAAGAAGTCTCGCTTCCCATCGGTCAAAAGGGCCATGCTGAAAAAAGTGTCAAAACCAGAAATGCAGGACAGGCCGTGGGGAAATGGGAGTCTTGCTACACTGATGGGCGGGATGTAAATTGCCAACAGCCACTCTGGAGAAGTGTACGGTGTGTCCTGAAACATCTAAAAAACACAGCTTATAGAGCAAAGGGCACTTCCACGCATGGGGGTATAAAGTGGGAAAATTAAAAATCAGCAAGACACAAGCACCCCAAAGTTTAGGGCTGCTCTGTTGACAAGGACCTCCACTTCATTCCACCTTAAATATCCCAGGAAAGCGAAAAATGGATAAAAAAGTTGTGGTCCTTATGTACAATGGAATATCACTCAGCCATGAAATCAATGTCATAAGGCTTGTAGCAGCATGATGAGTGGATTTAGGTATGACGATCCTAAGTGAAATAAGTCACACAGAAAAGGACACTTCTCATAAGGTGTCACTTATAGAGGGAATGTAAAAACCGTTACACTTGAACTGAATTACAAAACAGAACAGAGTCACACATGCAGAAAACACACTATGGCTGCTTAACGGGAAAGGTGAGGTGGGGTGATACATAAAACAAGAGTTTCAAATTAGCTCAGATACCGTTCCATAAACCCAATATGTAATAGACAAGACCTACTCCTTGCTCAGAGAACTGGACTCAACACGCCCGATTCACCGCACAAGAATATATCTGACTAGTAATAATCTTAAAACCTATGTATTGATATCTCTCTGTTAGTGTGTCAAGTGGGTGTAAAGCGGCATAAACACAGCGGTGAAAAGCAGCTAAACCCCATTATAAAAATAAATTACTTTTAAAACTCCATGAAACAAAGATAGGGAAAGAGAGAGAAATTCTTACACAAATCGTTCAGGGGCTGTGATGCAACCTGGATTGACCATATCTAGACCCACAGCTGGATGAGACATAAGGGTGGACACTCTTGTTGCGGAGAGGTTTGGTGAGGTTGTTTGAGCAAAGGCAGACCCTTTAAAGTAATACTGCGTGCTATCCATCGCATGGGTCCCAAATCTCCAGGTTTAAGGGCATCTTCCTACATCGAAAACATGCATGAGAAACCCAGAAGATGGTACACCGTGTGATGGGGAAAGGTTTCTAAAACGCACCTCATTTCTCATCTCCTTGTGCTCGGGTTCGCCATTGCATCCACTTTAATAGCAATCTCCCTACTTGGAGCATCAGCACCTTTAACCTCCTGTTCCATACAGGTTGCAATTTGTCCTGAGGATGAACGGGAAGACGGGGAACCAATGAGAGACTAGCTCTTGGTGTTGGGACAGGCACAGGTCACTCTATTTTCCCATCAGGAAGAAGAATTAACCACAGGCTCAGCCTGCCCCCCGGAACCAGAACAGGGCCTGAAGCCATCCTGCGCTTTTGCGGCCAGCTCCCAAAAAAGCGACTTGTAAAATGGAGCTTCAGGGCACTGCAATTCACAAACCTGCAGAGATATAAATGATAACTCTCGTCCACAAATATATTGAGGGAAGGCAAAGAAGAGGATTGGAAATCAAGGCAGAATTGCAGGAATCAGATTTCAGGAGGTAGATTCGAATCGCCTTTAAAGCACATGAAAAGCGGCAAAACGTTGACAATGATGCCCTTGGCCAAAAAGGGCGTATGCGTTTTTCCTGAATATATTCAGGAAAAAACGCATGCGACCTTTTTGGCCAACCAAGCAACCTGGAAAGGCAAATCATCGCTACAAAGAAGTCTCGCTTCCCATCAGTCGAAAGGGCCATGCTGAAAAAAGGGTCAAAACCAGAAATGCAGGACAGGCCATGGAGAAATGGGAGCCTTGCTACACTGATGGGCGGGATGTAAATTGCCAACAGCCACTCTGGAGAAGGGTACGGTGTGTCCTGAAACATCTAAAAAACACAGCTTAGAGAGCATAGGGCACTTCCACGCATGGGGGGATAAAGTGGGAAAATTGAAAATCAGCAAGACACAAGCACCCCAAAGTTTAGGGCTGCTCTGTTGACAAGGACCTCCACTTCATTCCACCTTAAATATCCCAGGAAAGCGAAAAATGGATAAAAAAGTTGTGGTCCTTATGTACAATGGAATATCACTCAGCCATGAAATCAATGTCATAAGGCTTGTAGCAGCATGATGAGTGGATTTAGGTACGACGATTCTAAGTGAAATAAGTCACACAGAAAAGGACACTTCTCATAAGGTGTCACTTATAGAGGGAATGTAAAAACGGTTACACTTGAACTGAATTACAAAACAGAACAGAGTCACACATGCAGAAAACACACTATGGCTGCTTAACGGGAAAGGTGAGGTGGGGTGATACATAAAACAAGAGTTTCAAATTAGCTCAGATACCGTTCCATAAACCCAATATGTTATAGACAAGACCTACTCCTTGCTCAGAGAACTGGATTCAACACGCCCGATTCACCGCACAAAAATATATCTGACTAGTAATAATCTTAAAACCTATGTATTGATATCTCTCTGTTAGTGTGTCAAGTGGGTGTAAAGCGGCATAAACACAGCCGTGAAAAGCAGCTAAACCCCATTATAAAAATAAATTACTTTTCAAAACCCATGAAACAAAGACAGGGAAAGAGAGAGAAATTCTTACACAATTCGTTCAGGGGCTGTGATGCAACCTGGATTGACCATATCTAGACCCACAGCTGGATGAGACATAAGGGTGGACACTCTTGGGGCTGAGAGGTTTGGTGAGGTTGGGTGAGCAAACGCAGACCCTTTAAAGTAATACTGCGTGCTACCCATCGCATGGGTCCCAAATCTCCAGGTTCAAGGGCATCTTCCTACATCGAAAACATGCATGAGAAACCCAGAAGATGGTACACCGTGTGATGGGGAAAGGTTTCTAAAACGCACCTCATTTCTCATCTCCTTGTGCTCGGGTTCGCCATTCCAGCCACTTTACTAGCAATCTCCCTACTTGGAGCATCAGCACCTTTAACCTCCTGTTCCGTACAGGTTGCAGTTTGTCCTGAGGATGAACGGGAAGACGGGGAACCAATGAGAGACTAGCTCTTGGTGTTGGGACAGGCACAGGTCACTCTATTTTCCCATCAGGAAGAAGAATTAACCATAGGCTCAGCCTGCCCCCCAGAACCAGAACAGGGCCTGAAGCCATCCTGCGCTTTTGCGGCCAGCTCCCAAAAAAGCGACTTGTAAAATGGAGCTTCAGGGCACTGCAATTCACAAACCTGCAGAGATATAAATGATAACTCTCGTCCACAAATATATTGAGGGAAGGCAAAGAAGAGGATTGGAAATCAAGGCAGAATTGCAGGAATCAGATTTCAGGAGGTAGATTCGAATCGCATTTAAAGCACATGAAAAGCGGCAAAACGTTGACAATGATGCCCTTGGCCAAAAAGGGCGTATGCGTTTTTTCCTGAATATATTCAGGAAAAAACGCATACGCCCTTTTTGGCCAACCAAGCAACCTGGAAAGGCAAATCAGCGCTACAAAGAAGTCTCGCTTCCCATCGGTCAAAAGGGCCATGCTGAAAAAAGGGTCAATACCAGAAATGCAGGACAGGCCATGGAGAAATTGGAGCCTTGCTACACTGATGGGCGGGATGTAAATTGCCAACAGCCACTCTGGAGAAGGGTACGGTGTGTCCTGAAACATCTAAAAAACACAGCTTAGAGAGCATAGGGCACTTCCACGCATGGGGGTATAAAGTGGGAAAATTAAAAATCAGCAAGACACAAGCACCCCAAAGTTTAGGGCTGCTCAGTTGACAAAGACCTCCACTTCATTCCACCTTAAATATACCAGGAAAGAGAAAAATGGATAAAGAATTTGTGGTCCTTATGTACAATGGAATATCACTCAGCCATGAAATCAATGTCATAAGGCTAGTAGCAGCATGATGAGTGGATTTAGGTACGACGATTCTAAGTGAAATAAGTCACACAGAAAAGGACACTTCTCATAAGGTGTCACTTATAGAGGGAATGTAAAAACCGTTACACTAGAACTGAATTACAAAACAGAACAGAGTCACACGTGCTGAAAACACACTATGGCTGCTTAACGGGAAAGGTGAGGTGGGGTGATACATAAAACAAGAGTTTCAAATTAGCTCAGATACCGTTCCATAAACCCAATATGTAATAGACAAGACCTACTCCTTGCTCAGAGAACTGGACTCAACACGCCCGATTCACCGCACAAGAATATATCTGACTAGTAATAATCTTAAAACCTATGTATTGATATCTCTCTGTTAGTGTGTCAAGTGGGTGTAAAGCGGCATAAACACAGCCATGAAAAGCAGCTAAACCCCATTATAAAAATAAATTACTTTTAAAAACCCATGAAACAAAGACAGGGAAAGAGAGAGAAATTCTTACACAATTCGTTCAGGGGCTGTGATGCAACCTGGATTGACCATATCTAGACCCACAGCTGGATGAGACATAAGGGTGGACACTCTTGTTGCGGAGAGGTTTGGTGAGGTTGTTTGAGCAAAGGCAGACCCTTTAAAGTAATACTGCGTGCTATCCATCGCATGGGTCCCAAATCTCCAGGTTTAAGGGCATCTTCCTACATCGAAAACATGCATGAGAAACCCAGAAGATGGTACACCGTGTGATGGGGAAAGGTTTCTAAAACGCACCTCATTTCTCATCTCCTTGTGCTCGGGTTCGCCATTGCATCCACTTTAATAGCAATCTCCCTACTTGGAGCATCAGCACCTTTAACCTCCTGTTCCATACAGGTTGCAATTTGTCCTGAGGATGAACGGGAAGACGGGGAACCAATGAGAGACTAGCTCTTGGTGTTGGGACAGGCACAGGTCACTCTATTTTCCCATCAGGAAGAAGAATTAACCACAGGCTCAGCCTGCCCCCCGGAACCAGAACAGGGCCTGAAGCCATCTTGCGCTTTTGCGGCCAGCTCCCGAAAAAGCGAGTTGTAAAATGGAGCTTCAGGGCACTGCAATTCACAAACCTGCAGAGTTATAAATGATAACTCTCGTCCACAAATATATTGAGGGTAGGCACAGAACAGGATTTGAAATGAAGGCAGAATTGCAGGAAACAGATTTCAGGAGGTAGATCCGAATCGCCTTTACCGCACATGAAAAGCAGCAAAACGTTGACAATGAAGCCCTTGGCCAAAAAGGGCGTATGCGTTTTTTCCTGAATATATTCAAGAAAAAACGCATACGCACATTTTGGTCAACCAAGCAACCTGGAAAGGCAAATCAGCGCTACAAAGAAGTCTCGCTTCCCATCGGTCAAAAGGGCCATGCTGAAAAAAGTGTCAAAACCAGAAATGCAGGACAGGCCATGGAGAAATGGGAGCCTTGCTACACTGATGGGCGGGATGTAAATTGCCAACAGCCACTCTGGAGAAGTGTACGGTGTGTCCTGAAACATCTAAAAAACACAGCTTAGAGAGCATAGGGCACTTCCACGCATGGGGGGATAAAGTGGGAAAATTGAAAATCAGCAAGACACAAGCACCCCAAAGTTTAGGGCTGCTCTGTTGACAAGGACCTCCACTTCATTCCACCTTAAATATCCCAGGAAAGCGAAAAATGGATAAAAAAGTTGTGGTCCTTATGTACAATGGAATATCACTCAGCCATGAAATCAATGTCATAAGGCTTGTAGCAGCATGATGAGTGGATTTAGGTACGACAATTCTAAGTGAAATAAGTCACACAGAAAAGGACACTTCTCATAAGGTGTCACTTATAGAGGGAATGTAAAAACGGTTACACTTGAACTGAATTACAAAACAGAACAGAGTCACACATGCAGAAAACACACTATGGCTGCTTAACGGGAAAGGTGAGGTGGGGTGATACATAAAACAAGAGCTTCAAATTAGCTCAGATACCGTTCCATAAACCCAATATGTAATAGACAAGACCTACTCCTTGCTCAGAGAACTGGACTCAACACGCCCGATTCACCGCACAAGAATATATCTGACTAGTAATAATCTTAAAACCTATGTATTGATATCTCTCTGTTAGTGTGTCAAGTGGGTGTAAAGCGGCATAAACACAGCCGTGAAAAGCAGCTAAACCCCATTATAAAAATAAATTACTTTTAAAAACCCATGAAACAAAGACAGGGAAAGAGAGAGAAATTCTTACACAATTCGTTCAGGGGCTGTGACGCAACCTGGATTGACCATATCTAGACCCACAGCTGGATGAGACATAAGGGTGGACACTCTTGGGGCTGAGAGGTTTGGTGAGGTTGGGTGAGCAAACGCAGACCCTTTAAAGTAATACTGCGTGCTACCCATCGCATGGGTCCCAAATCTCCAGGTTCAAGGGCATGTTCCTACATCGAAAACATGCATGAGAAACCCAGAAGATGGTACACCGTGTGATGGGGAAAGGTTTCTAAAACGCACCTCATTTCTCATCTCCTTGTGCTCGGGTTCGCCATTCCAGCCACTTTACTAGCAATCTCCCTACTTGGAGCCTCAGCACCTTTAACCTCCTGTTCCGTACAGGTTGCAATTTGTCCTGAGGATGAACGGGAAGACGGGGAACCAATGAGAGACTAGCTCTTGGTGTTGGGACAGGCACAGGTCACTCTATTTTCCCATCAGGAAGAAGAATTAACCACAGGCTCAGCCTGCCCCCCGGAACCAGAACAGGGCCTGAAGCCATCCTGCGCTTTTGCGGCCAGCTCCCAAAAAAGCGACTTGTAAAATGGAGCTTCAGGCCACTGCAATTCACAAACCTGCAGAGTTATAAATGATAACTCTCGTCCACAAATATATTGAGGGAAGGCAAAGAAGAGGATTTGAAATCAAGGCAGAATTGCAGGAAACAGATTTCAGGAGGTAGATTCGAATTGCCTTTAAAGCACATGAAAAGCGGCAAAACGTTGACAATGATGCCCTTGGCCAAAAAGGGCGCATGCGTTTTTTCCTGAATATATTCAGGAAAAAACGCATGCGCCCTTTTTGGCCAACCAAGCAACCTGGAAAGGCAAATCAGCGCTACAAAGAAGTCTCGCTTCCCATCGGTCGAAAGGGCCATGCTGAAAAAAGGGTCAAAACCAGAAATGCAGGACAGGCCATGGAGAAATGGGAGCCTTGCTACACTGATGGGCGGGATGTAAATTGCCAACAGCCACTCTGGAGAAGGGTACGGTGTGTCCTGAAACATCTAAAAAACACAGCTTAGAGAGCATAGGGCACTTCCACGCATGGGGGGATAAAGTGGGAAAATTGAAAATCAGCAAGACACAAGCACCCCAAAGTTTAGGGCTGCTCTGTTGACAAGGACCTCCACTTCATTCCACCTTAAATATCCCAGGAAAGCGAAAAATGGATAAAAAAGTTGTGGTCCTTATGTACAATGGAATATCACTCAGCCATGAAATCAATGTCATAAGGCTTGTAGCAGCATGATGAGTGGATTTAGGTACGACGATTCTAAGTGAAATAAGTCACACAGAAAAGGACACTTCTCATAAGGTGTCACTTATAGAGGGAATGTAAAAACGGTTACACTTGAACTGAATTACAAAACAGAACAGAGTCACACATGCAGAAAACACACTATGGCTGCTTAACGGGAAAGGTGAGGTGGGGTGATACATAAAACAAGAGTTTCAAATTAGCTCAGATACCGTTCCATAAACCCAATATGTAATAGACAAGACCTACTCCTTGCTCAGAGAACTGGACTCAACACGCCCGATTCACCGCACAAGAATATATCTGACTAGTAATAATCTTAAAACCTATGTATTAATATCTCTCTGTTAGTGTGTCAAGTGGGTGTAAAGCGGAATAAACACAGCCGTGAAAAGCAGCTAAACCCCATTATAAAAATAAATTACTTTTAAAAACCCATGAAACAAAGACAGGGAAAGAGAGAGAAATTCTTACACAATTCGTTCAGGGGCTGTGATGCAACCTGGATTGACCATATCTAGACCCACAGCTGGATGAGACATAAGGGTGGACACTCTTGGGGCTGAGAGGTTTGGTGAGGTTGGGTGAGCAAACGCAGACCCTTTAAAGTAATACTGCGTGCTACCCATCGCATGGGTCCCAAATCTCCAGGTTCAAGGGCATCTTCCTACATCGAAAACATGCATGAGAAACCCAGAAGATGGTACACCGTGTGATGGGGAAAGGTTTCTAAAACACACCTCATTTCTCATCTCCTTGTGATCGGGTTCGCCATTCCAGCCACTTTACTAGCAATCTCTCTACTTGGAGCCTCAGCACCTTTAACCTCCTGTTCCGTACAGGTTGCAATTTGTCCTGAGGATGAACGGGAAGACGGGGAACCAATGAGAGACTAGCTCTTGGTGTTGGGACAGGCACAGGTCACTCTATTTTCCCATCAGGAAGAAGAATTAACCACAGGCTCAGCCTGCCCCCCGGAACCAGAACAGGGCCTGAAGCCATCCTGCGCTTTTGCGGCCCGCTCCCAAAAAAGTGACTTGTAAAATGGAGCTTCAGGGCACTGCAATTCACAAACCTGCAGAGTTATAAATGATAACTCTCGTCCACAAATATATTGAGGGAAGGCAAAGAAGAGGATTTGAAATCAAGGCAGAATTGCAGGAAACAGATTTCAGGAGGTAGATTCGAATCGCCTTTAAAGCACATGAAAAGCGGCAAAACGTTGACAATGATGCCCTTGGCCAAAAAGGGCGTATGCGTTTTTCCTGAATATATTCAGGAAAAAACGCATGCGACCTTTTTGGCCAACCAAGCAACCTGGAAAGGCAAATCATCGCTACAAAGAAGTCTCGCTTCCCATCAGTCGAAAGGGCCATGCTGAAAAAAGGGTCAAAACCAGAAATGCAGGACAGGCCATGGAGAAATGGGAGCCTTGCTACACTGATGGGCGGGATATAAATTGCCAACAGCCACTCTGGAGAAGGGTACGGTGTGTCCTGAAACATCTAAAAAACACAGCTTAGAGAGCATAGGGCACTTCCACGCATGGGGGGATAAAGTGGGAAAATTGAAAATCAGCAAGACACAAGCACCCCAAAGTTTAGGGCTGCTCTGTTGACAAGGACCTCCACTTCATTCCACCTTAAATATCCCAGGAAAGCGAAAAATGGATAAAAGAGTTGTGGTCCTTATGTACAATGGAATATCACTCAGCCATGAAATCAATGTCATAAGCCTAGTAGCAGCATGATGAGTGGATTTAGGTACGACGATTCTAAGTGAAATAAGTCACACAGAAAAGGACACTTCTCATAAGGTGTCACTTATAGAGGGAATGTAAAAACAGTTACACTTGAACTGAATTACAAAACAGAACAGAGTCACACATGCAGAAAACACACTATGGCTGCTTAACGGGAAAGGTGAGGTGGGGTGATACATAAAACAAGAGTTTCAAATTAGCTCAGATACCGTTCCATAAACCCAATATGTTATAGACAAGACCTACTCCTTGCTCAGAGAACTGGATTCAACACGCCCGATTCACCGCACAAAAATATATCTGACTAGTAATAATCTTAAAACCTATGTATTGATATCTCTCTGTTAGTGTGTCAAGTGGGTGTAAAGCGGCATAAACACAGCCGTGAAAAGCAGCTAAACCCCATTATAAAAATAAATTACTTTTAAAAACCCATGAAACAAAGACAGGGAAAGAGAGAGAAATTCTTACACAATTCGTTCAGGGGCTGTGATGCAACCTGGATTGACCATATCTAGACCCACAGCTGGATGAGACATAAGGGTGGACACTCTTGGGGCTGAGAGGTTTGGTGAGGTTGGGTGAGCAAACGCAGACCCTTTAAAGTAATACTGCGTGCTACCCATCGCATGGGTCCCAAATCTCCAGGTTCAAGGGCATCTTCCTACATCGAAAACATGCATGAGAAACCCAGAAGATGGTACACCGTGTGATGGGGAAAGGTTTCTAAAACGCACCTCATTTCTCATCTCCTTGTGCTCGGGTTCGCCATTCCAGCCACTTTACTAGCAATCTCCCTACTTGGAGCATCAGCACCTTTAACCTCCTGTTCCGTACAGGTTGCAGTTTGTCCTGAGGATGAACGGGAAGACGGGGAACCAATGAGAGACTAGCTCTTGGTGTTGGGACAGGCACAGGTCACTCTATTTTCCCATCAGGAAGAAGAATTAACCACAGGCTCAGCCTGCCCCCCAGAACCAGAACAGGGCCTGAAGCCATCCTGCGCTTTTGCGGCCAGCTCCCAAAAAAGCGACTTGTAAAATGGAGCTTCAGGGCACTGCAATTCACAAACCTGCAGAGATATAAATGATAACTCTCGTCCACAAATATATTGAGGGAAGGCAAAGAAGAGGATTGGAAATCAAGGCAGAATTGCAGGAATCAGATTTCAGGAGGTAGATTCGAATCGCCTTTAAAGCACATGAAAAGCGGCAAAACGTTGACAATGATGCCCTTGGCCAAAAAGGGCGTATGCGTTTTTTCCTGAATATATTCAGGAAAAAACGCATACGCCCTTTTTGGCCAACCAAGCAACCTGGAAAGGCAAATCAGCGCTACAAAGAAGTCTCGCTTCCCATCGGTCAAAAGGGCCATGCTGAAAAAAGGGTCAATACCAGAAATGCAGGACAGGCCATGGAGAAATTGGAGCCTTGCTACACTGATGGGCGGGATGTAAATTGCCAACAGCCACTCTGGAGAAGGGTACGGTGTGTCCTGAAACATCTAAAAAACACAGTTAAGAGAGCATAGGGCACTTCCACGCATGGGGGTATAAAGTGGGAAAATTAAAAATCAGCAAGACACAAGCACCCCAAAGTTTAGGGCTGCTCAGTTGACAAAGACCTCCACTTCATTCCACCTTAAATATACCAGGAAAGAGAAAAATGGATAAAGAATTTGTGGTCCTTATGTACAATGGAATATCACTCAGCCATGAAATCAATGTCATAAGGCTAGTAGCAGCATGATGAGTGGATTTAGGTACGACGATTCTAAGTGAAATAAGTCACACAGAAAAGGACACTTCTCATAAGGTGTCACTTATAGAGGGAATGTAAAAACCGTTACACTAGAACTGAATTACAAAACAGAACAGAGTCACACATGCTGAAAACACACTATGGCTGCTTAACGGGAAAGGTGAGGTGGGGTGATACATAAAACAAGAGTTTCAAATTAGCTCAGATACCGTTCCATAAACCCAATATGTAATAGACAAGACCTACTCCTTGCTCAGAGAACTGGACTCAACACGCCCGATTCACCGCACAAGAATATATCTGACTAGTAATAATCTTAAAACCTATGTATTGATATCTCTCTGTTAGTGTGTCAAGTGGGTGTAAAGCGGCATAAACACAGCCATGAAAAGCAGCTAAACCCCATTATAAAAATAAATTACTTTTAAAAACCCATGAAACAAAGACAGGGAAAGAGAGAGAAATTCTTACACAATTCGTTCAGGGGCTGTGACGCAACCTGGATTGACCATATCTAGACCCACAGCTGGATGAGACATAAGGGTGGACACTCTTGGGGCTGAGAGGTTTGGTGAGGTTGGGTGAGCAAACGCAGACCCTTTAAAGTAATACTGCGTGCTACCCATCGCATGGGTCCCAAATCTCCAGGTTCAAGGGCATGTTCCTACATCGAAAACATGCATGAGAAACCCAGAAGATGGTACACCGTGTGATGGGGAAAGGTTTCTAAAACGCACCTCATTTCTCATCTCCTTGTGCTCGGGTTCGCCATTCCAGCCACTTTACTAGCAATCTCCCTACTTGGAGCCTCAGCACCTTTAACCTCCTGTTCCGTACAGGTTGCAATTTGTCCTGAGGATGAACGGGAAGACGGGGAACCAATGAGAGACTAGCTCTTGGTGTTGGGACAGGCACAGGTCACTCTATTTTCCCATCAGGAAGAAGAATTAACCACAGGCTCAGCCTGCCCCCCGGAACCAGAACAGGGCCTGAAGCCATCCTGCGCTTTTGCGGCCAGCTCCCAAAAAAGCGACTTGTAAAATGGAGCTTCAGGCCACTGCAATTCACAAACCTGCAGAGTTATAAATGATAACTCTCGTCCACAAATATATTGAGGGAAGGCAAAGAAGAGGATTTGAAATCAAGGCAGAATTGCAGGAAACAGATTTCAGGAGGTAGATTCGAATTGCCTTTAAAGCACATGAAAAGCGGCAAAACGTTGACAATGATGCCCTTGGCCAAAAAGGGCGCATGCGTTTTTTCCTGAATATATTCAGGAAAAAACGCATGCGCCCTTTTTGGCCAACCAAGCAACCTGGAAAGGCAAATCAGCGCTACAAAGAAGTCTCGCTTCCCATCGGTCGAAAGGGCCATGCTGAAAAAAGGGTCAAAACCAGAAATGCAGGACAGGCCATGGAGAAATGGGAGCCTTGCTACACTGATGGGCGGGATGTAAATTGCCAACAGCCACTCTGGAGAAGGGTACGGTGTGTCCTGAAACATCTAAAAAACACAGCTTAGAGAGCATAGGGCACTTCCACGCATGGGGGGATAAAGTGGGAAAATTGAAAATCAGCAAGACACAAGCACCCCAAAGTTTAGGGCTGCTCTGTTGACAAGGACCTCCACTTCATTCCACCTTAAATATCCCAGGAAAGCGAAAAATGGATAAAAAAGTTGTGGTCCTTATGTACAATGGAATATCACTCAGCCATGAAATCAATGTCATAAGGCTTGTAGCAGCATGATGAGTGGATTTAGGTACGACGATTCTAAGTGAAATAAGTCACACAGAAAAGGACACTTCTCATAAGGTGTCACTTATAGAGGGAATGTAAAAACGGTTACACTTGAACTGAATTACAAAACAGAACAGAGTCACACATGCAGAAAACACACTATGGCTGCTTAACGGGAAAGGTGAGGTGGGGTGATACATAAAACAAGAGTTTCAAATTAGCTCAGATACCGTTCCATAAACCCAATATGTAATAGACAAGACCTACTCCTTGCTCAGAGAACTGGACTCAACACGCCCGATTCACCGCACAAGAATATATCTGACTAGTAATAATCTTAAAACCTATGTATTGATATCTCTCTGTTAGTGTGTCAAGTGGGTGTAAAGCGGAATAAACACAGCCGTGAAAAGCAGCTAAACCCCATTATAAAAATAAATTACTTTTAAAAACCCATGAAACAAAGACAGGGAAAGAGAGAGAAATTCTTACACAATTCGTTCAGGGGCTGTGATGCAACCTGGATTGACCATATCTAGACCCACAGCTGGATGAGACATAAGGGTGGACACTCTTGGGGCTGAGAGGTTTGGTGAGGTTGGGTGAGCAAACGCAGACCCTTTAAAGTAATACTGCGTGCTACCCATCGCATGGGTCCCAAATCTCCAGGTTCAAGGGCATCTTCCTACATCGAAAACATGCATGAGAAACCCAGAAGATGGTACACCGTGTGATGGGGAAAGGTTTCTAAAACACACCTCATTTCTCATCTCCTTGTGATCGGGTTCGCCATTCCAGCCACTTTACTAGCAATCTCTCTACTTGGAGCCTCAGCACCTTTAACCTCCTGTTCCGTACAGGTTGCAATTTGTCCTGAGGATGAACGGGAAGACGGGGAACCAATGAGAGACTAGCTCTTGGTGTTGGGACAGGCACAGGTCACTCTATTTTCCCATCAGGAAGAAGAATTAACCACAGGCTCAGCCTGCCCCCCGGAACCAGAACAGGGCCTGAAGCCATCCTGCGCTTTTGCGGCCCGCTCCCAAAAAAGTGACTTGTAAAATGGAGCTTCAGGGCACTGCAATTCACAAACCTGCAGAGTTATAAATGATAACTCTCGTCCACAAATATATTGAGGGAAGGCAAAGAAGAGGATTTGAAATCAAGGCAGAATTGCAGGAAACAGATTTCAGGAGGTAGATTCGAATCGCCTTTAAAGCACATGAAAAGCGGCAAAACGTTGACAATGATGCCCTTGGCCAAATAGGGCGTATGCGTTTTTCCTGAATATATTCAGGAAAAAACGCATGCGACCTTTTTGGCCAACCAAGCAACCTGGAAAGGCAAATCATCGCTACAAAGAAGTCTCGCTTCCCATCAGTCGAAAGGGCCATGCTGAAAAAAGGGTCAAAACCAGAAATGCAGGACAGGCCATGGAGAAATGGGAGCCTTGCTACACTGATGGGCGGGATGTAAATTGCCAACAGCCACTCTGGAGAAGGGTACGGTGTGTCCTGAAACATCTAAAAAACACAGCTTAGAGAGCATAGGGCACTTCCACGCATGGGGGGATAAAGTGGGAAAATTGAAAATCAGCAAGACACAAGCACCCCAAAGTTTAGGGCTGCTCTGTTGACAAGGACCTCCACTTCATTCCACCTTAAATATCCCAGGAAAGCGAAAAATGGATAAAAGAGTTGTGGTCCTTATGTACAATGGAATATCACTCAGCCATGAAATCAATGTCATAAGCCTAGTAGCAGCATGATGAGTGGATTTAGGTACGACGATTCTAAGTGAAATAAGTCACACAGAAAAGGACACTTCTCATAAGGTGTCACTTATAGAGGGAATGTAAAAACAGTTACACTTGAACTGAATTACAAAACAGAACAGAGTCACACATGCAGAAAACACACTATGGCTGCTTAACGGGAAAGGTGAGGTGGGGTGATACATAAAACAAGAGTTTCAAATTAGCTCAGATACCGTTCCATAAACCCAATATGTTATAGACAAGACCTACTCCTTGCTCAGAGAACTGGATTCAACACGCCCGATTCACCGCACAAAAATATATCTGACTAGTAATAATCTTAAAACCTATGTATTGATATCTCTCTGTTAGTGTGTCAAGTGGGTGTAAAGCGGCATAAACACAGCCGTGAAAAGCAGCTAAACCCCATTATAAAAATAAATTACTTTTAAAAACCCATGAAACAAAGACAGGGAAAGAGAGAGAAATTCTTACACAATTCGTTCAGGGGCTGTGATGCAACCTGGATTGACCATATCTAGACCCACAGCTGGATGAGACATAAGGGTGGACACTCTTGGGGCTGAGAGGTTTGGTGAGGTTGGGTGAGCAAACGCAGACCCTTTAAAGTAATACTGCGTGCTACCCATCGCATGGGTCCCAAATCTCCAGGTTCAAGGGCATCTTCCTACATCGAAAACATGCATGAGAAACCCAGAAGATGGTACACCGTGTGATGGGGAAAGGTTTCTAAAACGCACCTCATTTCTCATCTCCTTGTGCTCGGGTTCGCCATTCCAGCCACTTTACTAGCAATCTCCCTACTTGGAGCATCAGCACCTTTAACCTCCTGTTCCGTACAGGTTGCAGTTTGTCCTGAGGATGAACGGGAAGACGGGGAACCAATGAGAGACTAGCTCTTGGTGTTGGGACAGGCACAGGTCACTCTATTTTCCCATCAGGAAGAAGAATTAACCACAGGCTCAGCCTGCCCCCCAGAACCAGAACAGGGCCTGAAGCCATCCTGCGCTTTTGCGGCCAGCTCCCAAAAAAGCGACTTGTAAAATGGAGCTTCAGGGCACTGCAATTCACAAACCTGCAGAGATATAAATGATAACTCTCGTCCACAAATATATTGAGGGAAGGCAAAGAAGAGGATTGGAAATCAAGGCAGAATTGCAGGAATCAGATTTCAGGAGGTAGATTCGAATCGCCTTTAAAGCACATGAAAAGCGGCAAAACGTTGACAATGATGCCCTTGGCCAAAAAGGGCGTATGCGTTTTTTCCTGAATATATTCAGGAAAAAACGCATACGCCCTTTTTGGCCAACCAAGCAACCTGGAAAGGCAAATCAGCGCTACAAAGAAGTCTCGCTTCCCATCGGTCAAAAGGGCCATGCTGAAAAAAGGGTCAATACCAGAAATGCAGGACAGGCCATGGAGAAATTGGAGCCTTGCTACACTGATGGGCGGGATGTAAATTGCCAACAGCCACTCTGGAGAAGGGTACGGTGTGTCCTGAAACATCTAAAAAACACAGTTAAGAGAGCATAGGGCACTTCCACGCATGGGGGTATAAAGTGGGAAAATTAAAAATCAGCAAGACACAAGCACCCCAAAGTTTAGGGCTGCTCAGTTGACAAGGACCTCCACTTCATTCCACCTTAAATATACCAGGAAAGAGAAAAATGGATAAAGAATTTGTGGTCCTTATGTACAATGGAATATCACTCAGCCATGAAATCAATGTCATAAGGCTAGTAGCAGCATGATGAGTGGATTTAGGTACGACGATTCTAAGTGAAATAAGTCACACAGAAAAGGACACTTCTCCTAAGGTGTCACTTATAGAGGGAATGTAAAAACCGTTACACTAGAACTGAATTACAAAACAGAACAGAGTCACACATGCTGAAAACACACTATGGCTGCTTAACGGGAAAGGTGAGGTGGGGTGATACATAAAACAAGAGTTTCAAATTAGCTTAGATACCGTTCCATAAACCCAATATGTAATAGACAAGACCTACTCCTTGCTCAGAGAACTGGACTCAACACGCCCGATTCACCGCACAAGAATATATCTGACTAGTAATAATCTTAAAACCTATGTATTGATATCTCTCTGTTAGTGTGTCAAGTGGGTGTAAAGCGGCATAAACACAGCCATGAAAAGCAGCTAAACCCCATTATAAAAATAAATTACTTTTAAAAACCCATGAAACAAAGACAGGGAAAGAGAGAGAAATTCTTACACAATTCGTTCAGGGGCTGTGATGCAACCTGGATTGACCATATCTAGACCCACAGCTGGATGAGACATAAGGGTGGACACTCTTGGGGCTGAGAGTTTTGGTGAGGTTGGGTGAGCAAACGCAGACTCTTTAAAGTAATACTGCATGCGATCCATCGCATGGGTCCCAAATCTCCAGGTTCAAGGGCATCTTCCTACATCGAAAACATGCATGAGAAACCCAGAAGATGGAACACCGTGTGATGGGGAAAGGTTTCTAAAACGCACCTCATTTCTCATCTCCTTGTGCTCGGGTTCGCCATTCCAGCCACTTTACTAGCAATCTCCCTACTTGGAGCATCAACACCTTTAACCTCCTGTTCCGTACAGGTTGCAATTTGTCCTGAGGATGAACGGGAAGACGGGGAACCAATGAGAGACTAGCTCTTGGTGTTGGGACAGGCACAGGTCACTCTATTTTCCCATCAGGAAGAAGAATTAACCACAGGCTCAGCCTGCCCCCCGGAACCAGAACAGGGCCTGAAGCCATCCTGCGCTTTTGCGGCCAGCTCCCGAAAAAGCGAGTTGTAAAATGGAGCTTCAGGGCACTGCAATTCACAAACCTGCAGAGTTATAAATGATAACTCTCGTCCACATATATATTGAGGGTAGGCACAGAAGAGGATTTGAAATGAAGGCAGAATTGCAGGAAACAGATTTCAGGAGTTAGATTCGAATCGCCTTTACCGCACATGAAAAGCAGGAAAACGTTGACAATGAAGCCCTTGGCCAAAAAGGGCGTATGCGTTTTTTCCTGAATATATTCAAGAAAAAACGCACACGCCCTTTTTGGCCAACCAAGCAACCTGGAAAGGCAAATCAGCGCTACAAAGAAGTCTCGCTTCCCATCGGTCAAAAGGGCCATGCTGAAAAAAGTGTCAAAACCAGAAATGCAGGACAGGCCGTGGGGAAATGGGAGTCTTGCTACACTGATGGGCGGGATGTAAATTGCCAACAGCCACTCTGGAGAAGTGTACGGTGTGTCCTGAAACATCTAAAAAACACAGCTTATAGAGCAAAGGGCACTTCCACGCATGGGGGTATAAAGTGGGAAAATTAAAAATCAGCAAGACACAAGCACCCCAAAGTTTAGGGCTGCTCTGTTGACAAGGACCTCCACTTCATTCCACCTTAAATATCCCAGGAAAGCGAAAAATGGATAAAAAAGTTGTGGTCCTTATGTACAATGGAATATCACTCAGCCATGAAATCAATGTCATAAGGCTTGTAGCAGCATGATGAGTGGATTTAGGTATGACGATCCTAAGTGAAATAAGTCACACAGAAAAGGACACTTCTCATAAGGTGTCACTTATAGAGGGAATGTAAAAACCGTTACACTTGAACTGAATTACAAAACAGAACAGAGTCACACATGCAGAAAACACACTATGGCTGCTTAACGGGAAAGGTGAGGTGGGGTGATACATAAAACAAGAGTTTCAAATTAGCTCAGATACCGTTCCATAAACCCAATATGTAATAGACAAGACCTACTCCTTGCTCAGAGAACTGGACTCAACACGCCCGATTCACCGCACAAGAATATATCTGACTAGTAATAATCTTAAAACCTATGTATTGATATCTCTCTGTTAGTGTGTCAAGTGGGTGTAAAGCGGCATAAACACAGCGGTGAAAAGCAGCTAAACCCCATTATAAAAATAAATTACTTTTAAAACTCCATGAAACAAAGATAGGGAAAGAGAGAGAAATTCTTACACAAATCGTTCAGGGGCTGTGATGCAACCTGGATTGACCATATCTAGACCCACAGCTGGATGAGACATAAGGGTGGACACTCTTGTTGCGGAGAGGTTTGGTGAGGTTGTTTGAGCAAAGGCAGACCCTTTAAAGTAATACTGCGTGCTATCCATCGCATGGGTCCCAAATCTCCAGGTTTAAGGGCATCTTCCTACATCGAAAACATGCATGAGAAACCCAGAAGATGGTACACCGTGTGATGGGGAAAGGTTTCTAAAACGCACCTCATTTCTCATCTCCTTGTGCTCGGGTTCGCCATTGCATCCACTTTAATAGCAATCTCCCTACTTGGAGCATCAGCACCTTTAACCTCCTGTTCCATACAGGTTGCAATTTGTCCTGAGGATGAACGGGAAGACGGGGAACCAATGAGAGACTAGCTCTTGGTGTTGGGACAGGCACAGGTCACTCTATTTTCCCATCAGGAAGAAGAATTAACCACAGGCTCAGCCTGCCCCCCGGAACCAGAACAGGGCCTGAAGCCATCCTGCGCTTTTGCGGCCAGCTCCCGAAAAAGCGAGTTGTAAAATGGAGCTTCAGGGCACTGCAATTCACAAACCTGCAGAGTTATAAATGATAACTCTCGTCCACAAATATATTGAGGGTAGGCACAGAACAGGATTTGAAATGAAGGCAGAATTGCAGGAAACAGATTTCAGGAGGTAGATCCGAATCGCCTTTACCGCACATGAAAAGCAGCAAAACGTTGACCATGAAGCCCTTGGCCAAAAAGGGCGTATGCGTTTTTTCCTGAATATATTCTAGAAAAAACGCATACGCACATTTTGGCCAACCAAGCAACCTGGAAAGGCAAATCAGCGCTACAAAGAAGTCTCGCTTCCCATCGGTCAAAAGGGCCATGCTGAAAAAAGTGTCAAAACCAGAAATGCAGGACAGGCCATGGAGAAATGGGAGCCTTGCTACACTGATGGGCGGGATGTAAATTGCCAACAGCCACTCTGGAGAAGTGTACGGTGTGTCCTGAAACATCTAAAAAACACAGTTAAGAGAGCATAGGGCACTTCCACGCATGGGGGTATAAAGTGGGAAAATTAAAAATCAGCAAGACACAAGCACCCCAAAGTTTAGGGCTGCTCAGTTGACAAGGACCTCCACTTCATTCCACCTTAAATATACCAGGAAAGCGAAAAATGGATCAAAAAGTTGTGGTCCTTATGTACAATGGAATATCACTCAGCCATGAAATCAATGTCATAAGGCTAGTAGCAGCATGATGAGTGGATTTAGGTAAGACGATTCTAAGTGAAATAAGTCACACAGAAAAGGACACTTCTCGTAAGGTGTCACTTATAGAGGGAATGTAAAAACCGTTAAACTTGAACTGAATTACAAAACAGAACAGAGTCACACATGCAGAAAACACACTATGGCTGCTTAACGGGAAAGGTGAGGTGGGGTGATACATAAAACAAGAGCTTCAAATTAGCTCAGATACCGTTCCATAAACCCAATATGTAATAGACAAGACCTACTCCTTGCTCAGAGAACTGGACTCAACACGCCCGATTCACCGCACAAGAATATATCTGACTAGTAATAATCTTAAAACCTATGTATTGATATCTCTCTGTTAGTGTGTCAAGTGGGTGTAAAGCGGCATAAACACAGCCGTGAAAAGCAGCTAAACCCCATTATAAAACTAAATTACTTTTAAAAACCCATGAAACAAAGACAGGGAAAGAGAGAGAAATTCTTACACAATTCGTTCAGGGGCTGTGATGCAACCTGGATTGACCATATCTAGACCCACAGCTGGATGAGACATAAGGGTGGACACTCTTGGGGCTGAGAGGTTTGGTGAGGTTCGGTGAGCAAACGCAGACCCTTTAAAGTAATACTGCGTGCTACCCATCGCATGGGTCCCATATCTCCAGGTTCAAGGGCATCTTCCTACATCGAAAACATGCATGAGAAACCCAGAAGAGGGTACACCGTGTGATGGGGAAAGGTTTCTAAAACGCACCTCATTTCTCATCTCCTTGTGCTCGGGTTCGCCATTCCAGCCACTTTACTAGCAATCTCCCTACTTGGAGCATCAGCACCTTTAACCTCCTGTTCCGTACAGGTTGCAATTTGTCCTGAGGATGAACGGGAAGACGGGGAACCAATGAGAGACTAGCTCTTGGTGTTGGGACAGGCACAGGTCACTCTATTTTCCCATCAGGAAGAAGAATTAACCACAGGCTCAGCCTGCCCCCCGGAACCAGAACAGGGCCTGAAGCCATCCTGCGCTTTTGCGGCCAGCTCCCAAAAAAGCGACTTGTAAAATGGAGCTTCAGGGCACTGCAATTCACAAACCTGCAGAGTTATAAATGATAACTCTCGTCCACAAATATATTGAGGGAAGGCAAAGAAGAGGATTTGAAATCAAGGCAGAATTGCAGGAAACAGATTTCAGGAGGTAGATTCGAATCGCCTTTAAAGCACATGAAAAGCGGCAAAACGTTGACAATGATGCCCTTGGCCAAAAAGGGCGTATGCGTTTTTTCCTGAATATATTCAGGAAAAAACGCATACGCCCTTTTTGGCCAACCAAGCAACCTGGAAAGGCAAATCAGCGCTACAAAGAAGTCTCGCTTCCCATCGGTCAAGAGGGCCATGCTGAAAAAAGTGTCAAAACCAGAAATGCAGGACAGGCCATGGAGAAATGGGAGCCTTGCTACACTGATGGGCGGGATGTAAATTGCCAACAGCCACTCTGGAGAAGTGTACGGTGTGTCCTGAAACATCTAAAAAACACAGCTTAGAGAGCATAGGGCACTTCCACGCATGGGGGGATAAAGTGGGAAAATTGAAAATCAGCAAGACACAAGCACCCCAAAGTTTAGGGCTGCTCTGTTGACAAGGACCTCCACTTCATTCCACCTTAAATATCCCAGGAAAGCGAAAAATGGATCAAAAAGTTGTGGTCCTTATGTACAATGGAATATCACTCAGCCATGAAATCAATGTCATAAGGCTAGTAGCAGCATGATGAGTGGATTTAGGTAAGACGATTCTAAGTGAAATAAGTCACACAGAAAAGGACACTTCTCGTAAGGTGTCACTTATAGAGGGAATGTAAAAACCGTTAAACTTGAACTGAATTACAAAACAGAACAGAGTCACACATGCAGAAAACACACTATGGCTGCTTAACGGGAAAGGTGAGGTGGGGTGATACATAAAACAAGAGCTTCAAATTAGCTCAGATACCGTTCCATAAACCCAATATGTAATAGACAAGACCTACTCCTTGCTCAGAGAACTGGACTCAACACGCCCGATTCACCGCACAAGAATATATCTGACTAGTAATAATCTTAAAACCTATGTATTGATATCTCTCTGTTAGTGTGTCAAGTGGGTGTAAAGCGGCATAAACACAGCCGTGAAAAGCAGCTAAACCCCATTATAAAAATAAATTACTTTTAAAAACCCATGAAACAAAGACAGGGAAAGAGAGAGAAATTCTTACACAATTCGTTCAGGGGCTGTGATGCAACCTGGATTTACCATATCTAGACCCACAGCTGGATGAGACCTAAGGGTGGACACTCTTGGGGCTGAGAGGTTTGGTGAGGTTGGGTGAGCAAACGCAGACCATTTAAAGTAATACTGCGTGCTACCCATCGCATGGGTCCCAAATCTCCAGGTTCAAGGGCATCTTCCTACATCGAAAACATGCATGAGAAACCCAGAAGAGGGTACACCGTGTGATGGGGAAAGGTTTCTAAAACGCACCTCATTTCTCATCTCCTTGTGCTCAGGTTCGCCATTCCAGCCACTTTACTAGCAATCTCCCTACTTGGAGCATCAGCACCTTTAACCTCCTGTTCCGTACAGGTTGCAATTTGTCCTGAGGATGAACGGGAAGACGGGGAACCAATGAGAGACTAGCTCTTGGTGTTGGGACAGGCACAGGTCACTCTATTTTCCCATCAGGAAGAAGAATTAACCACAGGCTCAGCCTGCCCCCCGGAACCAGAACAGGGCCTGAAGCCATCCTGCGCTTTTGCGGCCAGCTCCCAAAAAAGCGACTTGTAAAATGGAGCTTCAGGGCACTGCAATTCACAAACCTGCAGAGTTATAAATGATAACTCTCGTCCACAAATATATTGAGGGAAGGCAAAGAAGAGGATTTGAAATCAAGGCAGAATTGCAGGAAACAGATTTCAGGAGGTAGATTCGAATCGCCTTTAAAGCACATGAAAAGCGGCAAAACGTTGACAATGATGCCCTTGGCCAAAAAGGGCGTATGCGTTTTTTCCTGAATATATTCAGGAAAAAACGCATACGCCCTTTTTGGCCAACCAAGCAACCTGGAAAGGCAAATCAGCGCTACAAAGAAGTCTCGCTTCCCATCGGTCAAGAGGGCCATGCTGAAAAAAGTGTCAAAACCAGAAATGCAGGACAGGCCATGGAGAAATGGGAGCCTTGCTACACTGATGGGCGGGATGTAAATTGCCAACAGCCACTCTGGAGAAGTGTACGGTGTGTCCTGAAACATCTAAAAAACACAGCTTAGAGAGCATAGGGCACTTCCACGCATGGGGGGATAAAGTGGGAAAATTGAAAATCAGCAAGACACAAGCACCCCAAAGTTTAGGGCTGCTCTGTTGAAAAGGACCTCCACTTCATTCCACCTTAAATATCCCAGGAAAGCGAAAAATGGATCAAAAAGTTGTGGTCTTTATGTACAATGGAATATCACTCAGCCATGGAATCAATGTCATAAGGCTAGTAGCAGCATGATGAGTGGATTTAGGTAAGACGATTCTAAGTGAAATAAGTGACACAGAAAAGGACACTTCTCGTAAGGTGTCACTTATAGAGGGAATGTAAAAACCGTTACACTTGAACTGAATTACAAAACAGAACAGAGTCACACATGCAGAAAACACACTATGGCTGCTTAACGGGAAAGGTGAGGTGGGGTGATACATAAAACAAGAGCTTCAAATTAGCTCAGATACCATTCCATAAACCCAATATGTAATAGACAAGACCTACTCCTTGCTCAGAGAACTGGACTCAACACGCCCGATTCACTGCACAAGAATATATCTGACTAATAATAATCTTAAAACCTATGTATTGATATCTCTCTGTTAGTGTGTCAAGTGGGTGTAAAGCGGCATAAACACAGCCGTGAAAAGCAGCTAAACCCCATTATAAAACTAAATTACTTTTAAAACCCATGAAACAAAGACAGGGAAAGAGAGAGAAATTCTTACACAATTCGTTCAGGGGCTGTGATGCAACCTGGATTGACCATATCTAGACCCACAGCTGGATGAGACATAAGGGTGGACACTCTTGGGGCTGAGAGGTTTGGTGAGGTTGGGTGAGCAAATGCAGACCCTTTAAAGTAATACTGCGTGCTACCCATCGCATGGGTCCCAAATCTCCAGGTTCAAGGGCATCTTCCTACATCGAAAACATGCATGAGAAACCCAGAAGATGGTACACCATGTGATGGGGAAAGGTTTCTAAAACGCACCTCATTTCTCATCTCCTTGTGCTCGGGTTCGCCATTCCAGCCACTTTACTAGCAATCTCCCTACTTGGAGCATCAGCACCTTTAACCTCCTGTTCCGTACAGGTTGCAATTTGTCCTGAGGATGAACGGGAAGACGGGGAACCAATGAGAGACTAGCTCTTGGTGTTGGGACAGGCACAGGTCACTCTATTTTCCCATCAGGAAGAAGAATTAACCACAGGCTCAGCCTGCCCCCCGGAACCAGAACAGGGCCTGAAGAGATCCTGCGCTTTTGCGGCCAGCTCCCAAAAAAGCGACTTGTAAAATGGAGCTTCAGGGCACTGCAATTCACAAACCTGCAGAGTTATAAATGATAACTCTCGTCCACAAATATATTGAGGGAAGGCAAAGAAGAGGATTTGAAATCAAGGCAGAATTGCAGGAAACAGATTTCAGGAGGTAGATTCGAATCGCCTTTAAAGCACATGAAAAGCGGCAAAACGTTGACAATGATGCCCTTGGCCAAAAAGGGCGTATGCGTTTTTTCCTGAATATATTCAGGAAAAAACGCATACGCCCTTTTTGGCCAACCAAGCAACCTGGAAAGGCAAATCAGCGCTACAAAGAAGTCTCGCTTCCCATCGGTCAAAAGGGCCATGCTGAAAAAAGTGTCAAAACCAGAAATGCAGGACAGGCCATGGAGAAATGGGAGCCTTGCTACACTGATGGGCGGGATGTAAATTGCCAACAGCCACTCTGGAGAAGTGTACGGTGTGTCCTGAAACATCTAAAAAACACAGCTTAGAGAGCATAGGGCACTTCCACGCATGGGGGGATAAAGTGGGAAAATTGAAAATCAGCAAGACACAAGCACCCCAAAGTTTAGGGCTGCTCTGTTGACAAGGACCTCCACTTCATTCCACCTTAAATATCCCAGGAAAGCGAAAAATGGATCAAAAAGTTGTGGTCCTTATGTACAATGGAATATCACTCAGCCATGAAATCAATGTCATAAGGCTAGTAGCAGCATGATGAGTGGATTTAGGTAAGACGATTCTAAGTGAAATAAGTGACACAGAAAAGGACACTTCTCGTAAGGTGTCACTTATAGAGGGAATGTAAAAACCGTTACACTTGAACTGAATTACAAAACAGAACAGAGTCACACATGCAGAAAACACACTATGGCTGCTTAACGGGAAAGGTGAAGTGGGGTGATACATAAAACAAGAGCTTCAAATTAGCTCAGATACCGTTCCATAAGCCCAATATGTAATAGACAAGACCTACTCCTTGCTCAGAGAACTGGACTCAACACGCCCGATTCACCGCACAAGAATATATCTGACTAGTAATAATCTTAAAACCTATGTATTGATATCTCTCTGTTAGTGTGTCAAGTGGGTGTAAAGCGGCATAAACACAGCCGTGAAAAGCAGCTAAACACCATTATAAAAATAAATTACTTTTAAAAACCCATGAAACAAAGACAGGGAAAGAGAGAGAAATTCTTACACAATTCGTTCAGGGGCTGTGATGCAACCTGGATTGACCATATCTAGACCCACAGCTGGATGAGACATAAGGGTGGACACTCTTGGGGCTGAGAGGTTTGGTGAGGTTGGGTGAGCAAATGCATACCCTTTAAAGTAATACTGCGTGCTACCCATCACATGGGTCCCAAATCTCCAGGTTCAAGGGCATCTTCCTACATCGAAAACATGCATGAGAAACCCAGAAGATGGTACACCGTGTGATGGGGAAAGGTTTCTAAAACGCACCTCATTTCTCATCTCCTTGTGCTCGGGTTCGCCATTCCAGCCACTTTACTAGCAATCTCCCTACTTGGAGCATCAGCACCTTTAACCTCCTGTTCCGTACAGGTTGCAATTTGTCCTGAGGATGAACGGGAAGACGGGGAACCAATGAGAGACTAGCTCTTGGTGTTGGGACAGGCACAGGTCACTCTATTTTCCCATCAGGAAGAAGAATTAACCACAGGCTCAGCCTGCCCCCCGGAACCAGAACAGGGCCTGAAGCCATCCTGCGCTTTTGCGGCCAGCTCCCAAAAAAGCGACTTGTAAAATGGAGCTTCAGGGCACTGCAATTCACAAACCTGCAGAGTTATAAATGATAACTCTCGTCCACAAATATATTGAGGGAAGGCAAAGAAGAGGATTTGAAATCAAGGCAGAATTGCAGGAAACAGATTTCAGGAGGTAGATTCGAATCGCCTTTAAAGCACATGAAAAGCGGCAAAACGTTGACAATGATGCCCTTGGCCAAAAAGGGCGTATGCGTTTTTTCCTGAATATATTCAGGAAAAAACGCATACGCCCTTTTTGGCCAACCAAGCAACCTGGAAAGGCAAATCAGCGCTACAAAGAAGTCTCACTTCCCATCGGTCAAGAGGGCCATGCTGAAAAAAGTGTCAAAACCAGAAATGCAGGACAGGCCATGGAGAAATGGGAGCCTTGCTACACTGATGGGCGGGATGTAAATTGCCAACAGCCACTCTGGAGAAGTGTACGGTGTGTCCTGAAACATCTAAAAAACACAGCTTAGAGAGCATAGGGCACTTCCACGCATGGGGGGATAAAGTGGGAAAATTGAAAATCAGCAAGACACAAGCACCCCAAAGTTTAGGGCTGCTCTGTTGACAAGGACCTCCACTTCATTCCACCTTAAATATCCCAGGAAAGCGAAAAATGGATCAAAAAGTTGTGGTCCTTATGTACAATGGAATATCACTCAGCCATGAAATCAATGTCATAAGGCTAGTAGCAGCATGATGAGTGGATTTAGGTAAGACGATTCTAAGTGAAATAAGTCACACAGAAAAGGACACTTCTCGTAAGGTGTCACTTATAGAGGGAATGTAAAAACCGTTACACTTGAACTGAATTACAAAACAGAACAGAGTCACACATGCAGAAAACACACTATGGCTGCTTAACGGGAAAGGTGAGGTGGGGTGATACATAAAACAAGAGCTTCAAATTAGCTCAGATACCGTTCCATAAACCCAATATGTAATAGACAAGACCTACTCCTTGCTCAGAGAACTGGACTCAACACGCCCGATTCACCGCACAAGAATATATCTGACTAGTAATAATCTTAAAACCTATGTATTGATATCTCTCTGTTAGTGTGTCAAGTGGGTGTAAAGCGGCATAAACACAGCCGTGAAAAGCAGCTAAACCCCATTATAAAACTAAATTACTTTTAAAAACCCATGAAACAAAGACAGGGAAAGAGAGAGAAATTCTTACACAATTCGTTCAGGGGCTGTGATGCAACCTGGATTGACCATATCTAGACCCACAGCTGGATGAGACATAAGGGTGGACACTCTTGGGGCTGAGAGGTTTGGTGAGGTTGGGTGAGCAAACGCAGACCCTTTAAAGTAATACTGCGTGCTACCCATCGCATGGGTCCCAAATCTCCAGGTTCAAGGGCATCTTCCTACATCGAAAACATGCATGAGAAACCCAGAAGATGGTACACCGTGTGATGGGGAAAGGTTTCTAAAACGCACCTCATTTCTCATCTCCTTGTGCTCGGGTTCGCCATTCCAGCCACTTTACCAGCAATCTCCCTACTTGGAGCCTCAGCACCTTTAACCTCCTGTTCCGTACAGGTTGCAATTTGTCCTGAGGATGAACGGGAAGACGGGGAACCAATGAGAGATTAGCTCTTGGTGTTGGGACAGGCACAGGTCACTCTATTTTCCCATCAGGAAGAAGAATTAACCACAGGCTCAGCCTGCCCCCCGGAACCAGAACAGGGCCTGAAGCCATCCTGCGCTTTTGCGGCCAGCTCCCAAAAAAGCGACTTGTAAAATGGAGCTTCAGGGCACTGCAATTCACAAACCTGCAGAGTTATAAATGATAACTCTCGTCCACAAATATATTGAGGGAAGGCAAAGAAGAGGATTTGAAATCAAGGCAGAATTGCAGGAAACAGATTTCAGGAGGTAGATTCGAATCGCCTTTAAAGCACATGAAAAGCGGCAAAACGTTGACAATGATGCCCTTGGCCAAAAAGGGCGTATGCGTTTTTTCCTGAATATATTCAGGAAAAAACGCATACGCCCTTTTTGGCCAACCAAGCAACCTGGAAAGGCAAATCAGCGCTACAAAGAAGTCTCGCTTCCCATCGGTCAAGAGGGCCATGCTGAAAAAAGTGTCAAAACCAGAAATGCAGGACAGGCCATGGAGAAATGGGAGCCTTGCTACACTGATGGGCGGGATGTAAATTGCCAACAGCCACTCTGGAGAAGTGTACGGTGTGTCCTGAAACATCTAAAAAACACAGCTTAGAGAGCATAGGGCACTTCCACGCATGGGGGGATAAAGTGGGAAAATTGAAAATCAGCAAGACACAAGCACCCCAAAGTTTAGGGCTGCTCTGTTGACAAGGACCTCCACTTCATTCCACCTTAAATATCCCAGGAAAGCGAAAAATGGATCAAAAAGTTGTGGTCCTTATGTACAATGGAATATCACTCAGCCATGAAATCAATGTCATAAGGCTAGTAGCAGCATGATGAGTGGATTTAGGTAAGACGATTCTAAGTGAAATAAGTCACACAGAAAAGGACACTTCTCATAAGGTGTCACTTATAGAGGGAATGTAAAAACCGTTACACTTGAACTGAATTACAAAACAGAACAGAGTCACACATGCAGAAAACACACTATGGCTGCTTAACGGGAAAGGTGAGGTGGGGTGATACATAAAACAAGAGCTTCAAATTAGCTCAGATACCGTTCCATAAACCCAATATGTAATAGACAAGACCTACTCCTTGCTCAGAGAACTGGACTCAACACGCCCGATTCACCGCACAAGTATATATCTGACTAGTAATAATCTTAAAACCTATGTATTGATATCTCTCTGTTAGTGTGTCAAGTGTGTGTAAAGCGGCATAAACACAGCCGTGAAAAGCAGCTAAACTCCATTATAAAACTAAATTACTTTTAAAAACCCATGAAACAAAGACAGGGAAAGAGAGAGAAATTCTTACACAATTCGTTCAGGGGCTGTGATGCAACCTGGATTGACCATATCTAGACCCACAGCTGGATGAGACATAAGGGTGGACACTCTTGGGGCTGAGAGGTTTGGTGAGGTTGGGTGAGCAAACGCAGACCCTTTAAAGTAATACTGCGTGCTACCCATCGCATGGGTCCCAAATCTCCAGGTTCAAGGGCATCTTCCTACATCGAAAACATGCATGAGAAACCCAGAAGATGGTACACCGTGTGATGGGGAAAGGTTTCTAAAACGCACCTCATTTCTCATCTCCTTGTGCTCGGGTTCGCCATTCCTGCCACTTTACTAGCAATCTCCCTACTTGGAGCCTCAGCACCTTTAACCTCCTGTTCCGTACAGGTTGCAATTTGTCCTGAGGATGAACGGGAAGACGGGGAACCAATGAGAGACTAGCTCTTGGTGTTGGGACAGGCACAGGTCACTCTATTTTCCCATCAGGAAGAAGAATTAACCACAGGCTCAGCCTGCCCCCCGGAACCAGAACAGGGCCTGAAGCCATCCTGCGCTTTTGCGGCCAGCTCCCAAAAAAGCGACTTGTAAGATGGAGCTTCAGGGCACTGCAATTCACAAACCTGCAGAGTTATAAATGATAACTCTCGTCCACAAATATATTGAGGGAAGGCAAAGAAGAGGATTTGAAATCAAGGCAGAATTGCAGGAAACAGATTTCAGGAGGTAGATTCGAATCGCCTTTAAAGCACATGAAAAGCGGCAAAACGTTGACAATGATGCCCTTGGCCAAAAAGGGCGTATGCGTTTTTTCCTGAATATATTCAGGAAAAAACGCATACGCCCTTTTTGGCCAACCAAGCAACCTGGAAAGGCAAATCAGCGCTACAAAGAAGTCTCGCTTCCCATCGGTCAAAAGGGCCATGCTGAAAAAAGTGTCAAAACCAGAAATGCAGGACAGGCCATGGAGAAATGGGAGCCTTGCTACACTGATGGGCGGGATGTAAATTGCCAACAGCCACTCTGGAGAAGTGTACGGTGTGTCCTGAAACATCTAAAAAACACAGCTTAGAGAGCATAGGGCACTTCCACGCATGGGGGGATAAAGTGGGAAAATTGAAAATCAACAAGACACAAGCACCCCAAAGTTTAGGGCTGCTCTGTTGACAAGGACCTCCACTTCATTCCACCTTAAATATCCCAGGAAAGCGAAAAATGGATCAAAAAGTTGTGGTCCTTATGTACAATGGAATATCACTCAGCCATGAAATCAATGTCATAAGGCTAGTAGCAGCATGATGAGTGGATTTAGGTAAGACGATTCTAAGTGAAATAAGTCACACAGAAAAGGACACTTCTCGTAAGGTGTCACTTATAGAGGGAATGTAAAAACCGTTACACTTGAACTGAATTACAAAACAGAACAGAGTCACACATGCAGAAAACACACTATGGCTGTTTAACGGGAAAGGTGAGGTGGGGTGATACATAAAACAAGAGCTTCAAATTAGCTCAGATACCGTTCCATAAACCCAATATGTAATAGACAAGACCTACTCCTTGCTCAGAGAACTGGACTCAACACGCCCGATTCACCGCACAAGAATATATCTGACTAGTAATAATCTTAAAACCTATGTATTGATATCTCTCTGTTAGTGTGTCAAGTGGGTGTAAAGCGGCATAAACACAGCCGTGAAAAGCAGCTAAACCCCATTATAAAAATAAATTACTTTTAAAAACCCATGAAACAAAGACAGGGAAAGAGAGAGAAATTCTTACACAATTCGTTCAGGGGCTGTGATGCAACCTGGATTGACCATATCTAGACCCACAGCTGGATGAGACATAAGGGTGGACACTCTTGGGGCTGAGAGGTTTGGTGAGGTTGGGTGAGCAAACGCAGACCCTTTAAAGTAATACTGCGTGCTACCCATCGCATGGGTCCCAAATCTCCAGGTTCAAGGGCATCTTCCTACATCGAAAACATGCATGAGAAACCCAGAAGATGGTACACCGTGTGATGGGGAAAGGTTTCTAAAACGCACCTCATTTCTCATCTCCTTGTGCTCGGGTTCGCCATTCCAGCCACTTTACCAGCAATCTCCCTACTTGGAGCCTCAGCACCTTTAACCTCCTGTTCCGTACAGGTTGCAATTTGTCCTGAGGATGAACGGGAAGACGGGGAACCAATGAGAGACTAGCTCTTGGTGTTGGGACAGGCACAGGTCACTCTATTTTCCCATCAGGAAGAAGAATTAACCACAGGCTCAGCCTGCCCCCCGGAACCAGAACAGGGCCTGAAGCCATCCTGCGCTTTTGCGGCCAGCTCCCAAAAAAGCGACTTGTAAAATGGAGCTTCAGGGCACTGCAATTCACAAACCTGCAGAGTTATAAATGATAACTCTCGTCCACAAATATATTGAGGGAAGGCAAAGAAGAGGATTTGAAATCAAGGCAGAATTGCAGGAAACAGATTTCAGGAGGTAGATTCGAATCGCCTTTAAAGCACATGAAAAGCGGCAAAACGTTGACAATGATGCCCTTGGCCAAAAAGGGCGTATGCGTTTTTTCCTGAATATATTCAGGAAAAAACGCATACGCCCTTTTTGGCCAACCAAGCAACCTGGAAAGGCAAATCAGCGCTACAAAGAAGTCTCGCTTCCCATCGATCAAAAGGGCCATGCTGAAAAAAGTGTCAAAACCAGAAATGCAGGACAGGCCATGGAGAAATGGGAGCCTTGCTACACTGATGGGCGGGATGTAAATTGCCAACAGCCACTCTGGAGAAGGGTACGGTGTGTCCTGAAACATCTAAAAAACACAGCTTAGAGAGCATAGGGCACTTCCACGCATGGGGGGATAAAGTGGGAAAATTGAAAATCAGCAAGACACAAGCACCCCAAAGTTTAGGGCTGCTCTGTCGACAAGAACCTCCACTTCATTCCACCTTAAATATCCCAGGAAAGCGAAAAATGGATCAAAAAGTTGTGGTCCTTATGTACAATGGAATATCACTCAGCCATGAAATCAATGTCATAAGGCTAGTAGCAGCATGATGAGTGGATTTAGGTACGACGATTCTAAGTGAAATAAGTCACACAGAAAAGGACACTTCTCATAAGGTGTCACTTATAGAGGGAATGTAAAAACCGTTACACTTGAACTGAATTACAAAACAGAACAGAGTCACACATGCAGAAAACACACTATGGCTGCTTAACGGGAAAGGTGAGGTGGGGTGATACATAAAACAAGAGCTTCAAATTAGCTCAGATACCGTTCCATAAACCCAATATGTAATAGACAAGACCTACTCCTTGCTCAGAGAACTGGACTCAACACGCCCGATTCACCGCACAAGAATATATCTGACTAGTAATAATCTTAAAACCTATGTATTGATATCTCTCTGTTAGTGTGTCAAGTTTGTGTAAAGCGGCATAAACACAGCCGTGAAAAGCAGCTAAACCCCATTATAAAACTAAATTACTTTTAAAAACCCATGAAACAAAGACAGGGAAAGAGAGAGAAATTCTTACACAATTCGTTCAGGGGCTGTGATGCAACCTGGATTGACCATATCTAGACCCACAGCTGGATGAGACATAAGGGTGGACACTCTTGGGGCTGAGAGGTTTGGTGAGGTTGGGTGAGCAAACGCAGACCCTTTAAAGTAATACTGCGTGCTACCCATCGCATGGGTCCCAAATCTCCAGGTTCAAGGGCATCTTCCTACATCGAAAACATGCATGAGAAACCCAGAAGATGGTACACCGTGTGATGGGGAAAGGTTTCTAAAACGCACCTCATTTCTCATCTCCTTGTGCTCGGGTTCGCCATTTCTGCCACTTTACCAGCAATCTCCCTACTTGGAGCCTCAGCACCTTTAACCTCCTGTTCCGTACAGGTTGCAATTTGTCCTGAGGATGAACGGGAAGACGGGGAACCAATGAGAGACTAGCTCTTGGTGTTGGGACAGGCACAGGTCACTCTATTTTCCCATCAGGAAGAAGAATTAACCACAGGCTCAGCCTGCCCCCCGGAACCAGAACAGGGCCTGAAGCCATCTTGCGCTTTTGCGGCCAGCTCCCAAAAAAGCGACTTGTAAGATGGAGCTTCAGGGCACTGCAATTCACAAACCTGCAGAGTTATAAATGATAACTCTCGTCCACAAATATATTGAGGGAAGGCAAAGAAGAGGATTTGAAATCAAGGCAGAATTGCAGGAAACAGATTTCAGGAGGTAGATTCGAATCGCCTTTAAAGCACATGAAAAGCGGCAAAACGTTGACAATGATGCCCTTGGCCAAAAAGGGTGTATGCGTTTTTTCCTGAATATATTCAGGAAAAAACGCATACGCCCTTTTTGGCCAACCAAGCAACCTGGAAAGGCAAATCAGCGCTACAAAGAAGTCTCGCTTCCCATCGGTCAAAAGGGCCATGCTGAAAAAAGTGTCAAAACCAGAAATGCAGGACAGGCCATGGAGAAATGGGAGCCTTGCTACACTGATGGGCGGGATGTAAATTGCCAACAGCCACTCTGGAGAAGTGTACGGTGTGTCCTGAAACATCTAAAAAACACAGCTTAGAGAGCATAGGGCACTTCCACGCATGGGGGGATAAAGTGGGAAAATTGAAAATCAGCAAGACACAAGCACCCCAAAGTTTAGGGCTGCTCTGTTGACAAGGACCTCCACTTCATTCCACCTTAAATATCCCAGGAAAGCGAAAAATGGATCAAAAAGTTGTGGTCCTTATGTACAATGGAATATCACTCAGCCATGAAATCAATGTCATAAGGCTAGTAGCAGCATGATGAGTGGATTTAGGTAAGACGATTCTAAGTGAAATAAGTCACACAGAAAAGGACACTTTTCGTAAGGTGTCACTTATAGAGGGAATGTAAAAACCGTTACACTTGAACTGAATTACAAAACAGAACAGAGTCACACATGCAGAAAACACACTATGGCTGCTTAACGGGAAAGGTGAGGTGGGGTGATACATAAAACAAGAGCTTCAAATTAGCTCAGATACCGTTCCATAAACCCAATATGTAATAGACAAGACCTACTCCTTGCTCAGAGAACTGGACTCAACACGCCCGATTCACCGCACAAGAATATATCTGACTAGTAATAATCTTAAAACCTATGTATTGATATCTCTCTGTTAGTGTGTCAAGTTTGTGTAAAGCGGCATAAACACAGCCGTGAAAAGCAGCTAAACCCCATTATAAAACTAAATTACTTTTAAAAACCCATGAAACAAAGACAGGGAAAGAGAGAGAAATTCTTACACAATTCGTTCAGGGGCTGTGATGCAACCTGGATTGACCATATCTAGACCCACAGCTGGATGAGACATAAGGGTGGACACTCTTGGGGCTGAGAGGTTTGGTGAGGTTGGGTGAGCAAACGCAGACCCTTTAAAGTAATACTGCGTGCTACCCATCGCATGGGTCCCAAATCTCCAGGTTCAAGGGCATCTTCCTACATCGAAAACATGCATGAGAAACCCAGAAGATGGTACACCGTGTGATGGGGAAAGGTTTCTAAAACGCACCTCATTTCTCATCTCCTTGTGCTCGGGTTCGCCATTTCTGCCACTTTACCAGCAATCTCCCTACTTGGAGCCTCAGCACCTTTAACCTCCTGTTCCGTACAGGTTGCAATTTGTCCTGAGGATGAACGGGAAGACGGGGAACCAATGAGAGACTAGCTCTTGGTGTTGGGACAGGCACAGGTCACTCTATTTTCCCATCAGGAAGAAGAATTAACCACAGGCTCAGCCTGCCCCCCGGAACCAGAACAGGGCCTGAAGCCATCCTGCGCTTTTGCGGCCAGCTCCCAAAAAAGCGACTTGTAAGATGGAGCTTCAGGGCACTGCAATTCACAAACCTGCAGAGTTATAAATGATAACTCTCGTCCACAAATATATTGAGGGAAGGCAAAGAAGAGGATTTGAAATCAAGGCAGAATTGCAGGAAACAGATTTCAGGAGGTAGATTCGAATCGCCTTTAAAGCACATGAAAAGCGGCAAAACGTTGACAATGATGCCCTTGGCCAAAAAGGGCGTATGCGTTTTTTCCTGAATATATTCAGGAAAAAACGCATACGCCCTTTTTGGCCAACCAAGCAACCTGGAAAGGCAAATCAGCGCTACAAAGAAGTCTCGCTTCCCATCGGTCAAAAGGGCCATGCTGAAAAAAGTGTCAAAACCAGAAATGCAGGACAGGCCATGGAGAAATGGGAGCCTTGCTACACTGATGGGCGGGATGTAAATTGCCAACAGCCACTCTGGAGAAGTGTACGGTGTGTCCTGAAACATCTAAAAAACACAGCTTAGAGAGCATAGGGCACTTCCACGCATGGGGGGATAAAGTGGGAAAATTGAAAATCAGCAAGACACAAGCACCCCAAAGTTTAGGGCTGCTCTGTTGACAAGGACCTCCACTTCATTCCACCTTAAATATCCCAGGAAAGCGAAAAATGGATCAAAAAGTTGTGGTCCTTATGTACAATGGAATATCACTCAGCCATGAAATCAATGTCATAAGGCTAGTAGCAGCATGATGAGTGGATTTAGGTAAGACGATTCTAAGTGAAATAAGTCACACAGAAAAGGACACTTTTCGTAAGGTGTCACTTATAGAGGGAATGTAAAAACCGTTACACTTGAACTGAATTACAAAACAGAACAGAGTCACACATGCAGAAAACACACTATGGCTGCTTAACGGGAAAGGTGAGGTGGGGTGATACATAAAACAAGAGCTTCAAATTAGCTCAGATACCGTTCCATAAACCCAATATGTAATAGACAAGACCTACTCCTTGCTCAGAGAACTGGACTCAACACGCCCGATTCACCGCACAAGAATATATCTGACTAGTAATAATCTTAAAACCTATGTATTGATATCTCTCTGTTAGTGTGTCAAGTGGGTGTAAAGCGGCATAAACACAGCCGTGAAAAGCAGCTAAACCCCATTATAAAACTAAATTACTTTTAAAAACCCATGAAACAAAGACAGGGAAAGAGAGAGAAATTCTTACACAATTCGTTCAGGGGCTGTGATGCAACCTGGATTGACCATATCTAGACCCACAGCTGGATGAGACATAAGGGTGGACACTCTTGGGGCTGAGAGGTTTGGTGAGGTTGGGTGAGCAAATGCATACCCTTTAAAGTAATACTGCGTGCTACCCATCGCATGGGTCCCAAATCTCCAGGTTCAAGGGCATCTTCCTACATCGAAAACATGCATGAGAAACCCAGAAGATGGTACACCGTGTGATGGGGAAAGGTTTCTAAAACGCACCTCATTTCTCATCTCCTTGTGCTCGGGTTCGCCATTCCAGCCACTTTACTAGCAGTCTCCCTACTTGGAGCATCAGCACCTTTAACCTCCTGTTCCGTACAGGTTGCAATTTGTCCTGAGGATGAACGGGAAGACGGGGAACCAATGAGAGACTAGCTCTTGGTGTTGGGACAGGCACAGGTCACTCTATTTTCCCATCAGGAAGAAGAATTAACCACAGGCTCAGCCTGCCCCCCGGAACCAGAACAGGGCCTGAAGCCATCCTGCGCTTTTGCGGCCAGCTCCCAAAAATGCGACTTGTAAAATGGAGCTTCAGGGCACTGCAATTCACAAACCTGCAGAGTTATAAATGATAACTCTCGTCCACAAATATATTGAGGGAAGGCAAAGAAGAGGATTTGAAATCAAGGCAGAATTGCAGGAAACAGATTTCAGGAGGTAGATTCGAATCGCCTTTAAAGCACATGAAAAGCGGCAAAACGTTGACAATGATGCCCTTGGCCAAAAAGGGCGTATGCGTTTTTTCCTGAATATATTCAGGAAAAAACGCATACGCCCTTTTTGGCCAACCAAGCAACCTGGAAAGGCAAATCAGCGCTACAAAGAAGTCTCGCTTCCCATCGGTCAAAAGGGCCATGCTGAAAAAAGTGTCAAAACCAGAAATGCAGGACAGGCCATGGAGAAATGGGAGCCTTGCTACACTGATGGGCGGGATGTAAATTGCCAACAGCCACTCTGGAGAAGTGTACGGTGTGTCCTGAAACATCTAAAAAACACAGCTTAGAGAGCATAGGGCACTTCCACGCATGGGGGGATAAAGTGGGAAAATTGAAAATCAGCAAGACACAAGCACCCCAAAGTTTAGGGCTGCTCTGTTGACAAGGACCTCCACTTCATTCCACCTTAAATATCCCAGGAAAGCGAAAAATGGATCAAAAAGTTGTGGTCCTTATGTACAATGGAATATCACTCAGCCATGAAATCAATGTCATAAGGCTAGTAGCAGCATGATGAGTGGATTTAGGTAAGACGATTCTAAGTGAAATAAGTCACACAGAAAAGGACACTTCTCGTAAGGTGTCACTTATAGAGGGAATGTAAAAACCGTTACACTTGAACTGAATTACAAAACAGAACAGAGTCACACATGCAGAAAACACACTATGGCTGCTTAACGGGAAAGGTGAGGTGGGGTGATACATAAAACAAGAGCTTCAAATTAGCTCAGATACCGTTCCATAAACCCAATATGTAATAGACAAGACCTACTCCTTGCTCAGAGAACTGGACTCAACACGCCCGATTCACCGCACAAGAATATATCTGACTAGTAATAATCTTAAAACCTATGTATTGATATCTCTCTGTTAGTGTGTCAAGTGGGTGTAAAGCGGCATAAACACAGCCGTGAAAAGCAGCTAAACCCCATTATAAAACTAAATTACTTTTAAAAACCCATGAAACAAAGACAGGGAAAGAGAGAGAAATTCTTACACAATTCGTTCAGGGGCTGTGATGCAACCTGGATTGACCATATCTAGACCCACAGCTGGATGAGACATAAGGGTGGACACTCTTGGGGCTGAGAGGTTTGGTGAGGTTGGGTGAGCAAACGCAGACCCTTTAAAGTAATACTGCGTGCTACCCATCGCATGGGTCCCAAATCTCCAGGTTCAAGGGCATCTTCCTACATCGAAAACATGCATAAGAAACCCAGAAGATGGTACACCGTGTGATGGGGAAAGGTTTCTAAAACGCACCTCATTTCTCATCTCCTTGTGCTCGGTTTCGCCATTCCAGCCACTTTACCAGCAATCTCCCTACTTGGAGCCTCAGCACCTTTAACCTCCTGTTCCGTACAGGTTGCAATTTGTCCTGAGGATGAACGGGAAGACGGGGAACCAATGAGAGATTAGCTCTTGGTGTTGGGACAGGCACAGGTCACTCTATTTTCCCATCAGGAAGAAGAATTAACCACAGGCTCAGCCTGCCCCCCGGAACCAGAACAGGGCCTGAAGCCATCCTGCGCTTTTGCGGCCAGCTCCCAAAAAAGCGACTTGTAAAATGGAGCTTCAGGGCACTGCAATTCACAAACCTGCAGAGTTATAAATGATAACTCTCGTCCACAAATATATTGAGGGAAGGCAAAGAAGAGGATTTGAAATCAAGGCAGAATTGCAGGAAACAGATTTCAGGAGGTAGATTCGAATCGCCTTTAAAGCACATGAAAAGCGGCAAAACGTTGACAATGATGCCCTTGGCCAAAAAGGGCGTATGCGTTTTTTCCTGAATATATTCAGGAAAAAACGCATACGCCCTTTTTGGCCAACCAAGCAACCTGGAAAGGCAAATCAGCGTTACAAAGAAGTCTCGCTTCCCATCGGTCAAGAGGGCCATGCTGAAAAAAGTGTCAAAACCAGAAATGCAGGACAGGCCATGGAGAAATGGGAGCCTTGCTACACTGATGGGCGGGATGTAAATTGCCAACAGCCACTCTGGAGAAGTGTACGGTGTGTCCTGAAACATCTAAAAAACACAGCTTAGAGAGCATAGGGCACTTCCACGCATGGGGGGATAAAGTGGGAAAATTGAAAATCAGCAAGACACAAGCACCTCAAAGTTTAGGGCTGCTCTGTTGACAAGGACCTCCACTTCATTCCACCTTAAATATCCCAGGAAAGCGAAAAATGGATCAAAAAGTTGTGGTCCTTATGTACAATGGAATATCACTCAGCCATGAAATCAATGTCATAAGGCTAGTAGCAGCATGATGAGTGGATTTAGGTAAGACGATTCTAAGTGAAATAAGTCACACAGAAAAGGACACTTCTCATAAGGTGTCACTTATAGAGGGAATGTAAAAACCGTTACACTTGAACTGAATTACAAAACAGAACAGAGTCACACATGCAGAAAACACACTATGGCTGCTTAACGGGAAAGGTGAGGTGGGGTGATACATAAAACAAGAGCTTCAAATTAGCTCAGATACCGTTCCATAAACCCAATATGTAATAGACAAGACCTACTCCTTGCTCAGAGAACTGGACTCAACACGCCCGATTCACCGCACAAGTATATATCTGACTAGTAATAATCTTAAAACCTATGTATTGATATCTCTCTGTTAGTGTGTCAAGTGTGTGTAAAGCGGCATAAACACAGCCGTGAAAAGCAGCTAAACCCCATTATAAAACTAAATTACTTTTAAAAACCCATGAAACAAAGACAGGGAAAGAGAGAGAAATTCTTACACAATTCGTTCAGGGGCTGTGATGCAACCTGGATTGACCATATCTAGACCCACAGCTGGATGAGACATAAGGGTGGACACTCTTGGGGCTGAGAGGTTTGGTGAGGTTGGGTGAGCAAACGCAGACCCTTTAAAGTAATACTGCGTGCTACCCATCGCATGGGTCCCAAATCTCCAGGTTCAAGGGCATCTTCCTACATCGAAAACATGCATGAGAAACCCAGAAGATGGTACACCGTGTGATGGGGAAAGGTTTCTAAAACGCACCTCATTTCTCATCTCCTTGTGCTCGGGTTCGCCATTCCTGCCACTTTACTAGCAATCTCCCTACTTGGAGCCTCAGCACCTTTAACCTCCTGTTCCGTACAGGTTGCAATTTGTCCTGAGGATGAACGGGAAGACGGGGAACCAATGAGAGACTAGCTCTTGGTGTTGGGACAGGCACAGGTCACTCTATTTTCCCATCAGGAAGAAGAATTAACCACAGGCTCAGCCTGCCCCCCGGAACCAGAACAGGGCCTGAAGCCATCCTGCGCTTTTGCGGCCAGCTCCCAAAAAAGCGACTTGTAAGATGGAGCTTCAGGGCACTGCAATTCACAAACCTGCAGAGTTATAAATGATAACTCTCGTCCACAAATATATTGAGGGAAGGCAAAGAAGAGGATTTGAAATCAAGGCAGAATTGCAGGAAACAGATTTCAGGAGGTAGATTCGAATCGCCTTTAAAGCACATGAAAAGCGGCAAAACGTTGACAATGATGCCCTTGGCCAAAAAGGGCGTATGCGTTTTTTCCTGAATATATTCAGGAAAAAACGCATACGACCTTTTTGGCCAACCAAGCAACCTGGAAAGGCAAATCAGCGCTACAAAGAAGTCTCGCTTCCCATCGGTCAAAAGGGCCATGCTGAAAAAAGTGTCAAAACCAGAAATGCAGGACAGGCCATGGAGAAATGGGAGCCTTGCTACACTGATGGGCGGGATGTAAATTGCCAACAGCCACTCTGGAGAAGTGTACGGTGTGTCCTGAAACATCTAAAAAACACAGCTTAGAGAGCATAGGGCACTTCCACGCATGGGGGGATAAAGTGGGAAAATTGAAAATCAGCAAGACACAAGCACCCCAAAGTTTAGGGCTGCTCTGTTGACAAGGACCTCCACTTCATTCCACCTTAAATATCCCAGGAAAGCGAAAAATGGATAAAAAAGTTGTGGTCCTTATGTACAATGGAATATCACTCAGCCATGAAATCAATGTCATAAGGCTAGTAGCAGCATGATGAGTGGATTTAGGTAAGACGATTCTAAGTGAAATAAGTCACACAGAAAAGGACACTTCTCGTAAGGTGTCACTTATAGAGGGAATGTAAAAACCGTTACACTTGAACTGAATTACAAAACAGAACAGAGTCACACATGCAGAAAACACACTATGGCTGCTTAACGGGAAAGGTGAGGTGGGGTGATACATAAAACAAGAGCTTCAAATTAGCTCAGATACCGTTCCATAAACCCAATATGTAATAGACAAGACCTACTCCTTGCTCAGAGAACTGGACTCAACACGCCCGATTCACCGCACAAGAATATATCTGACTAGTAATAATCTTAAAACCTATGTATTGATATCTCTCTGTTAGTGTGTCAAGTTTGTGTAAAGCGGCATAAACACAGCCGTGAAAAGCAGCTAAACCCCATTATAAAACTAAATTACTTTTAAAAACCCATGAAACAAAGACAGGGAAAGAGAGAGAAATTCTTACACAATTCGTTCAGGGGCTGTGATGCAACCTGGATTGACCATATCTAGACCCACAGCTGGATGAGACATAAGGGTGGACACTCTTGGGGCTGAGAGGTTTGGTGAGGTTGGGTGAGCAAACGCAGACCCTTTAAAGTAATACTGCGTGCTACCCATCGCATGGGTCCCAAATCTCCAGGTTCAAGGGCATCTTCCTACATCGAAAACATGCATGAGAAACCCAGAAGATGGTACACCGTGTGATGGGGAAAGGTTTCTAAAACGCACCTCATTTCTCATCTCCTTGTGCTCGGGTTCGCCATTTCTGCCACTTTACCAGCAATCTCCCTACTTGGAGCCTCAGCACCTTTAACCTCCTGTTCCGTACAGGTTGCAATTTGTCCTGAGGATGAACGGGAAGACGGGGAACCAATGAGAGACTAGCTCTTGGTGTTGGGACAGGCACAGGTCACTCTATTTTCCCATCAGGAAGAAGAATTAACCACAGGCTCAGCCTGCCCCCCGGAACCAGAACAGGGCCTGAAGCCATCCTGCGCTTTTGCGGCCAGCTCCCAAAAAAGCGACTTGTAAGATGGAGCTTCAGGGCACTGCAATTCACAAACCTGCAGAGTTATAAATGATAACTCTCGTCCACAAATATATTGAGGGAAGGCAAAGAAGAGGATTTGAAATCAAGGCAGAATTGCAGGAAACAGATTTCAGGAGGTAGATTCGAATCGCCTTTAAAGCACATGAAAAGCGGCAAAACGTTGACAATGATGCCCTTGGCCAAAAAGGGCGTATGCGTTTTTTCCTGAATATATTCAGGAAAAAACGCATACGCCCTTTTTGGCCAACCAAGCAACCTGGAAAGGCAAATCAGCGCTACAAAGAAGTCTCGCTTCCCATCGGTCAAAAGGGCCATGCTGAAAAAAGTGTCAAAACCAGAAATGCAGGACAGGCCATGGAGAAATGGGAGCCTTGCTACACTGATGGGCGGGATGTAAATTGCCAACAGCCACTCTGGAGAAGTGTACGGTGTGTCCTGAAACATCTAAAAAACACAGCTTAGAGAGCATAGGGCACTTCCACGCATGGGGGGATAAAGTGGGAAAATTGAAAATCAGCAAGACACAAGCACCCCAAAGTTTAGGGCTGCTCTGTTGACAAGGACCTCCACTTCATTCCACCTTAAATATCCCAGGAAAGCGAAAAATGGATCAAAAAGTTGTGGTCCTTATGTACAATGGAATATCACTCAGCCATGAAATCAATGTCATAAGGCTAGTAGCAGCATGATGAGTGGATTTAGGTAAGACGATTCTAAGTGAAATAAGTCACACAGAAAAGGACACTTTTCGTAAGGTGTCACTTATAGAGGGAATGTAAAAACCGTTACACTTGAACTGAATTACAAAACAGAACAGAGTCACACATGCAGAAAACACACTATGGCTGCTTAACGGGAAAGGTGAGGTGGGGTGATACATAAAACAAGAGCTTCAAATTAGCTCAGATACCGTTCCATAAACCCAATATGTAATAGACAAGACCTACTCCTTGCTCAGAGAACTGGACTCAACACGCCCGATTCACCGCACAAGAATATATCTGACTAGTAATAATCTTAAAACCTATGTATTGATATCTCTCTGTTAGTGTGTCAAGTGGGTGTAAAGCGGCATAAACACAGCCGTGAAAAGCAGCTAAACCCCATTATAAAACTAAATTACTTTTAAAAACCCATGAAACAAAGACAGGGAAAGAGAGAGAAATTCTTACACAATTCGTTCAGGGGCTGTGATGCAACCTGGATTGACCATATCTAGACCCACAGCTGGATGAGACATAAGGGTGGACACTCTTGGGGCTGAGAGGTTTGGTGAGGTTGGGTGAGCAAATGCATACCCTTTAAAGTAATACTGCGTGCTACCCATCGCATGGGTCCCAAATCTCCAGGTTCAAGGGCATCTTCCTACATCGAAAACATGCATGAGAAACCCAGAAGATGGTACACCGTGTGATGGGGAAAGGTTTCTAAAACGCACCTCATTTCTCATCTCCTTGTGCTCGGGTTCGCCATTCCAGCCACTTTACTAGCAGTCTCCCTACTTGGAGCATCAGCACCTTTAACCTCCTGTTCCGTACAGGTTGCAATTTGTCCTGAGGATGAACGGGAAGACGGGGAACCAATGAGAGACTAGCTCTTGGTGTTGGGACAGGCACAGGTCACTCTATTTTCCCATCAGGAAGAAGAATTAACCACAGGCTCAGCCTGCCCCCCGGAACCAGAACAGGGCCTGAAGCCATCCTGCGCTTTTGCGGCCAGCTCCCAAAAATGCGACTTGTAAAATGGAGCTTCAGGGCACTGCAATTCACAAACCTGCAGAGTTATAAATGATAACTCTCGTCCACAAATATATTGAGGGAAGGCAAAGAAGAGGATTTGAAATCAAGGCAGAATTGCAGGAAACAGATTTCAGGAGGTAGATTCGAATCGCCTTTAAAGCACATGAAAAGCGGCAAAACGTTGACAATGATGCCCTTGGCCAAAAAGGGCGTATGCGTTTTTTCCTGAATATATTCAGGAAAAAACGCATACGCCCTTTTTGGCCAACCAAGCAACCTGGAAAGGCAAATCAGCGCTACAAAGAAGTCTCGCTTCCCATCGGTCAAAAGGGCCATGCTGAAAAAAGTGTCAAAACCAGAAATGCAGGACAGGCCATGGAGAAATGGGAGCCTTGCTACACTGATGGGCGGGATGTAAATTGCCAACAGCCACTCTGGAGAAGTGTACGGTGTGTCCTGAAACATCTAAAAAACACAGCTTAGAGAGCATAGGGCACTTCCACGCATGGGGGGATAAAGTGGGAAAATTGAAAATCAGCAAGACACAAGCACCCCAAAGTTTAGGGCTGCTCTGTTGACAAGGACCTCCACTTCATTCCACCTTAAATATCCCAGGAAAGCGAAAAATGGATCAAAAAGTTGTGGTCCTTATGTACAATGGAATATCACTCAGCCATGAAATCAATGTCATAAGGCTAGTAGCAGCATGATGAGTGGATTTAGGTAAGACGATTCTAAGTGAAATAAGTCACACAGAAAAGGACACTTCTCGTAAGGTGTCACTTATAGAGGGAATGTAAAAACCGTTACACTTGAACTGAATTACAAAACAGAACAGAGTCACACATGCAGAAAACACACTATGGCTGCTTAACGGGAAAGGTGAGGTGGGGTGATACATAAAACAAGAGCTTCAAATTAGCTCAGATACCGTTCCATAAACCCAATATGTAATAGACAAGACCTACTCCTTGCTCAGAGAACTGGACTCAACACGCCCGATTCACCGCACAAGAATATATCTGACTAGTAATAATCTTAAAACCTATGTATTGATATCTCTCTGTTAGTGTGTCAAGTGGGTGTAAAGCGGCATAAACACAGCCGTGAAAAGCAGCTAAACCCCATTATAAAACTAAATTACTTTTAAAAACCCATGAAACAAAGACAGGGAAAGAGAGAGAAATTCTTACACAATTCGTTCAGGGGCTGTGATGCAACCTGGATTGACCATATCTAGACCCACAGCTGGATGAGACATAAGGGTGGACACTCTTGGGGCTGAGAGGTTTGGTGAGGTTGGGTGAGCAAACGCAGACCCTTTAAAGTAATACTGCGTGCTACCCATCGCATGGGTCCCAAATCTCCAGGTTCAAGGGCATCTTCCTACATCGAAAACATGCATAAGAAACCCAGAAGATGGTACACCGTGTGATGGGGAAAGGTTTCTAAAACGCACCTCATTTCTCATCTCCTTGTGCTCGGTTTCGCCATTCCAGCCACTTTACCAGCAATCTCCCTACTTGGAGCCTCAGCACCTTTAACCTCCTGTTCCGTACAGGTTGCAATTTGTCCTGAGGATGAACGGGAAGACGGGGAACCAATGAGAGATTAGCTCTTGGTGTTGGGACAGGCACAGGTCACTCTATTTTCCCATCAGGAAGAAGAATTAACCACAGGCTCAGCCTGCCCCCCGGAACCAGAACAGGGCCTGAAGCCATCCTGCGCTTTTGCGGCCAGCTCCCAAAAAAGCGACTTGTAAAATGGAGCTTCAGGGCACTGCAATTCACAAACCTGCAGAGTTATAAATGATAACTCTCGTCCACAAATATATTGAGGGAAGGCAAAGAAGAGGATTTGAAATCAAGGCAGAATTGCAGGAAACAGATTTCAGGAGGTAGATTCGAATCGCCTTTAAAGCACATGAAAAGCGGCAAAACGTTGACAATGATGCCCTTGGCCAAAAAGGGCGTATGCGTTTTTTCCTGAATATATTCAGGAAAAAACGCATACGCCCTTTTTGGCCAACCAAGCAACCTGGAAAGGCAAATCAGCGTTACAAAGAAGTCTCGCTTCCCATCGGTCAAGAGGGCCATGCTGAAAAAAGTGTCAAAACCAGAAATGCAGGACAGGCCATGGAGAAATGGGAGCCTTGCTACACTGATGGGCGGGATGTAAATTGCCAACAGCCACTCTGGAGAAGTGTACGGTGTGTCCTGAAACATCTAAAAAACACAGCTTAGAGAGCATAGGGCACTTCCACGCATGGGGGGATAAAGTGGGAAAATTGAAAATCAGCAAGACACAAGCACCTCAAAGTTTAGGGCTGCTCTGTTGACAAGGACCTCCACTTCATTCCACCTTAAATATCCCAGGAAAGCGAAAAATGGATCAAAAAGTTGTGGTCCTTATGTACAATGGAATATCACTCAGCCATGAAATCAATGTCATAAGGCTAGTAGCAGCATGATGAGTGGATTTAGGTAAGACGATTCTAAGTGAAATAAGTCACACAGAAAAGGACACTTCTCATAAGGTGTCACTTATAGAGGGAATGTAAAAACCGTTACACTTGAACTGAATTACAAAACAGAACAGAGTCACACATGCAGAAAACACACTATGGCTGCTTAACGGGAAAGGTGAGGTGGGGTGATACATAAAACAAGAGCTTCAAATTAGCTCAGATACCGTTCCATAAACCCAATATGTAATAGACAAGACCTACTCCTTGCTCAGAGAACTGGACTCAACACGCCCGATTCACCGCACAAGTATATATCTGACTAGTAATAATCTTAAAACCTATGTATTCATATCTCTCTGTTAGTGTGTCAAGTGTGTGTAAAGCGGCATAAACACAGCCGTGAAAAGCAGCTAAACCCCATTATAAAACTAAATTACTTTTAAAAACCCATGAAACAAAGACAGGGAAAGAGAGAGAAATTCTTACACAATTCGTTCAGGGGCTGTGATGCAACCTGGATTGACCATATCTAGACCCACAGCTGGATGAGACATAAGGGTGGACACTCTTGGGGCTGAGAGGTTTGGTGAGGTTGGGTGAGCAAACGCAGACCCTTTAAAGTAATACTGCGTGCTACCCATCGCATGGGTCCCAAATCTCCAGGTTCAAGGGCATCTTCCTACATCGAAAACATGCATGAGAAACCCAGAAGATGGTACACCGTGTGATGGGGAAAGGTTTCTAAAACGCACCTCATTTCTCATCTCCTTGTGCTCGGGTTCGCCATTCCTGCCACTTTACTAGCAATCTCCCTACTTGGAGCCTCAGCACCTTTAACCTCCTGTTCCGTACAGGTTGCAATTTGTCCTGAGGATGAACGGGAAGACGGGGAACCAATGAGAGACTAGCTCTTGGTGTTGGGACAGGCACAGGTCACTCTATTTTCCCATCAGGAAGAAGAATTAACCACAGGCTCAGCCTGCCCCCCGGAACCAGAACAGGGCCTGAAGCCATCCTGCGCTTTTGCGGCCAGCTCCCAAAAAAGCGACTTGTAAGATGGAGCTTCAGGGCACTGCAATTCACAAACCTGCAGAGTTATAAATGATAACTCTCGTCCACAAATATATTGAGGGAAGGCAAAGAAGAGGATTTGAAATCAAGGCAGAATTGCAGGAAACAGATTTCAGGAGGTAGATTCGAATCGCCTTTAAAGCACATGAAAAGCGGCAAAACGTTGACAATGATGCCCTTGGCCAAAAAGGGCGTATGCGTTTTTTCCTGAATATATTCAGGAAAAAACGCATACGACCTTTTTGGCCAACCAAGCAACCTGGAAAGGCAAATCAGCGCTACAAAGAAGTCTCGCTTCCCATCGGTCAAAAGGGCCATGCTGAAAAAAGTGTCAAAACCAGAAATGCAGGACAGGCCATGGAGAAATGGGAGCCTTGCTACACTGATGGGCGGGATGTAAATTGCCAACAGCCACTCTGGAGAAGTGTACGGTGTGTCCTGAAACATCTAAAAAACACAGCTTAGAGAGCATAGGGCACTTCCACGCATGGGGGGATAAAGTGGGAAAATTGAAAATCAGCAAGACACAAGCACCCCAAAGTTTAGGGCTGCTCTGTTGACAAGGACCTCCACTTCATTCCACCTTAAATATCCCAGGAAAGCGAAAAATGGATAAAAAAGTTGTGGTCCTTATGTACAATGGAATATCACTCAGCCATGAAATCAATGTCATAAGGCTAGTAGCAGCATGATGAGTGGATTTAGGTAAGACGATTCTAAGTGAAATAAGTCACACAGAAAAGGACACTTCTCGTAAGGTGTCACTTATAGAGGGAATGTAAAAACCGTTACACTTGAACTGAATTACAAAACAGAACAGAGTCACACATGCAGAAAACACACTATGGCTGCTTAACGGGAAAGGTGAGGTGGGGTGATACATAAAACAAGAGCTTCAAATTAGCTCAGATACCGTTCCATAAACCCAATATGTAATAGACAAGACCTACTCCTTGCTCAGAGAACTGGACTCAACACGCCCGATTCACCGCACAAGAATATATCTGACTAGTAATAATCTTAAAACCTATGTATTGATATCTCTCTGTTAGTGTGTCAAGTGGGTGTAAAGCGGCATAAACACAGCCGTGAAAAGCAGCTAAACCCCATTATAAAACTAAATTACTTTTAAAAACCCATGAAACAAAGACAGGGAAAGAGAGAGAAATTCTTACACAATTCGTTCAGGGGCTGTGATGCAACCTGGATTGACCATATCTAGACCCACAGCTGGATGAGACATAAGGGTGGACACTCTTGGGGCTGAGAGGTTTGGTGAGGTTGGGTGAGCAAACGCAAACCCTTTAAAGTAATACTGCGTGCTACCCATCGCATGGGTCCCAAATCTCCAGGTTCAAGGGCATCTTCCTACATCGAAAACATGCATGAGAAACCCAGAAGATGGTACACCGTGTGATGGGGAAAGGTTTCTAAAACGCACCTCATTTCTCATCTCCTTGTGCTCGGGTTCGCCATTCCAGCCACTTTACCAGCAATCTCCCTACTTGGAGCCTCAGCACCTTTAACCTCCTGTTCCGTACAGGTTGCAATTTGTCCTGAGGATGAACGGGAAGACGGGGAACCAATGAGAGACTAGCTCTTGGTGTTGGGACAGGCACAGGTCACTCTATTTTCCCATCAGGAAGAAGAATTAACCACAGGCTCAGCCTGCCCCCCGGAACCAGAACAGGGCCTGAAGCCATCCTGCGCTTTTGCGGCCAGCTCCCAAAAAAGCGACTTGTAAAATGGAGCTTCAGGGCACTGCAATTCACAAACCTGCAGAGTTATAAATGATAACTCTCGTCCACAAATATATTGAGGGAAGGCAAAGAAGAGGATTTGAAATCAAGGCAGAATTGCAGGAAACAGATTTCAGGAGGTAGATTCGAATCGCCTTTAAAGCACATGAAAAGCGGCAAAACGTTGACAATGATGCCCTTGGCCAAAAAGGGCGTATGCGTTTTTTCCTGAATATATTCAGGAAAAAACGCATACGCCCTTTTTGGCCAACCAAGCAACCTGGAAAGGCAAATCAGCGCTACAAAGAAGTCTCGCTTCCCATCGGTCAAGAGGGCCATGCTGAAAAAAGTGTCAAAACCAGAAATGCAGGACAGGCCATGGAGAAATGGGAGCCTTGCTACACTGATGGGCGGGATGTAAATTGCCAACAGCCACTCTGGAGAAGTGTACGGTGTGTCCTGAAACATCTAAAAAACACAGCTTAGAGAGCATAGGGCACTTCCACGCATGGGGGGATAAAGTGGGAAAATTGAAAATCAGCAAGACACAAGCACCCCAAAGTTTAGAGCTGCTCTGTTGACAAGGACCTCCACTTCATTCCACCTTAAATATCCCAGGAAAGCGAAAAATGGATAAAAAAGTTGTGGTCCTTATGTACAATGGAATATCACTCAGCCATGAAATCAATGTCATAAGGCTAGTAGCAGCATGATGAGTGGATTTAGGTAAGACGATTCTAAGTGAAATAAGTCACACAGAAAAGGACACTTCTCGTAAGGTGTCACTTATAGAGGGAATGTAAAAACCGTTACACTTGAACTGAATTACAAAACAGAACAGAGTCACACATGCAGAAAACACACTATGGCTGCTTAACGGGAAAGGTGAGGTGGGGTGATACATAAAACAAGAGCTTCAAATTAGCTCAGATACCGTTCCATAAACCCAATATGTAATAGACAAGACCTACTCCTTGCTCAGAGAACTGGACTCAACACGCCCGATTCACCGCACAAGAATATATCTGACTAGTAATAATCTTAAAACCTATGTATTGATATCTCTCTGTTAGTGTGTCAAGTGGGTGTAAAGCGGCATAAACACAGCCGTGAAAAGCAGCTAAACCCCATTATAAAACTAAATTACTTTTAAAAACCCATGAAACAAAGACAGGGAAAGAGAGAGAAATTCTTACACAATTCGTTCAGGGGCTGTGATGCAACCTGGATTGACCATATCTAGACCCACAGCTGGATGAGACATAAGGGTGGACACTCTTGGGGCTGAGAGGTTTGGTGAGGTTGGGTGAGCAAACGCAGACCCTTTAAAGTAATACTGCGTGCTACCCATCGCATGGGTCCCAAATCTCCAGGTTCAAGGGCATCTTCCTACATCGAAAACATGCATGAGAAACCCAGAAGATGGTACACCGTGTGATGGGGAAAGGTTTCTAAAACGCACCTCATTTCTCATCTCCTTGTGCTCGGGTTCGCCATTCCAGCCACTTTACCAGCAATCTCCCTACTTGGAGCCTCAGCACCTTTAACCTCCTGTTCCGTAGAGGTTGCAATTTGTCCTGAGGATGAACGGGAAGACGGGGAACCAATGAGAGACTAGCTCTTGGTGTTCGGAAAGGCACAGGCCACTCTATTTTCCCATCAGGAAGAAGAATTAACCACAGGCTCAGCCTGCCCCCCGGAACCAGAACAGGGCCTGAAGCCATCCTGCGCTTTTGCGGCCAGCTCCCAAAAAAGCGACTTGTAAAATGGAGCTTCAGGGCACTGCAATTCACAAACCTGCAGAGTTATAAATGATAACTCTCGTCCACAAATATATTGAGGGAAGGCAAAGAAGAGGATTTGAAATCAAGGCAGAATTGCAGGAAACAGATTTCAGGAGGTAGATTCGAATCGCCTTTAAAGCACATGAAAAGCGGCAAAACGTTGACAATGATGCCCTTGGCCAAAAAGGGCGTTTGCGTTTTTTCCTGAATATATTCAGGAAAAAACGCATACGCCCTTTTTGGCCAACCAAGCAACCTGGAAAGGCAAATCAGCGCTACAAAGAAGTCTCGCTTCCCATCGGTCAAGAGGGCCATGCTGAAAAAAGTGTCAAAACCAGAAATGCAGGACAGGCCATGGAGAAATGGGAGCCTTGCTACACTGATGGGCGGGATGTAAATTGCCAACAGCCACTCTGGAGAAGTGTACGGTGTGTCCTAAAACATCTAAAAAACACAGCTTAGAGAGCATAGGGCACTTCCACGCATGGGGGGATAAAGTGGGAAAATTGAAAATCAGCAAGACACAAGCACCCCAAAGTTTAGGGCTGCTCTGTTGACAAGGACCTCCACTTCATTCCACCTTAAATATCCCAGGAAAGCGAAAAATGGATCAAAAAGTTGTGGTCCTTATGTACAATGGAATATCACTCAGCCATGAAATCAATGTCATAAGGCTAGTAGCAGCATGATGAGTGGATTTAGGTAAGACGATTCTAAGTGAAATAAGTCACACAGAAAAGGACACTTCTCATAAGGTGTAACTTATAGAGGGAATGTAAAAACCGTTACACTTGAACTGAATTACAAAACAGAACAGAGTCACACATGCAGAAAACACACTATGGCTGCTTAACGGGAAAGGTGAGGTGGGGTGATACATAAAACAAGAGCTTCAAATTAGCTCAGATACCGTTCCATGAACCCAATATGTAATAGACAAGACCTACTCCTTGCTCAGAGAACTGGACTCAACACGCCCGATTCACCGCACAAGTATATATCTGACTAGTAATAATCTTAAAACCTATGTATTGATATCTCTCTGTTAGTGTGTCAAGTGTGTGTAAAGCGGCATAAACACAGCCGTGAAAAGCAGCTAAACCCCATTATAAAACTAAATTACTTTTAAAAACCCATGAAACAAAGACAGGGAAAGAGAGAGAAATTCTTACACAATTCGTTCAGGGGCTGTGATGCAACCTGGATTGACCATATCTAGACCCACAGCTGGATGAGACATAAGGGTGGACACTCTTGGGGCTGAGAGGTTTGGTGAGGTTGGGTGAGCAAACGCAGACCCTTTAAAGTAATACTGCGTGCTACCCATCGCATGGGTCCCAAATCTCCAGGTTCAAGGGCATCTTCCTACATCGAAAACATGCATGAGAAACCCAGAAGATGGTACACCGTGTGATGGGGAAAGGTTTCTAAAACGCACCTCATTTCTCATCTCCTTGTGCTCGGGTTCGCCATTCCTGCCACTTTACTAGCAATCTCCCTACTTGGAGCCTCAGCACCTTTAACCTCCTGTTCCGTACAGGTTGCAATTTGTCCTGAGGATGAACGGGAAGACGGGGAACCAATGAGAGACTAGCTCTTGGTGTTGGGACAGGCACAGGTCACTCTATTTTCCCATCAGGAAGAAGAATTAACCACAGGCTCAGCCTGCCCCCCGGAACCAGAACAGGGCCTGAAGCCATCCTGCGCTTTTGCGGCCAGCTCCCAAAAAAGCGACTTGTAAGATGGAGCTTCAGGGCACTGCAATTCACAAACCTGCAGAGTTATAAATGATAACTCTCGTCCACAAATATATTGAGGGAAGGCAAAGAAGAGGATTTGAAATCAAGGCAGAATTGCAGGAAACAGATTTCAGGAGGTAGATTCGAATCGCCTTTAAAGCACATGAAAAGCGGCAAAACGTTGACAATGATGCCCTTGGCCAAAAAGGGCGTATGCGTTTTTTCCTGAATATATTCAGGAAAAAACGCATACGCCCTTTTTGGCCAACCAAGCAACCTGGAAAGGCAAATCAGCGCTACAAAGAAGTCTCGCTTCCCATCGGTCAAAAGGGCCATGCTGAAAAAAGTGTCAAAACCAGAAATGCAGGACAGGCCATGGAGAAATGGGAGCCTTGCTACACTGATGGGCGGGATGTAAATTGCCAACAGCCACTCTGGAGAAGTGTACGGTGTGTCCTGAAACATCTAAAAAACACAGCTTAGAGAGCATAGGGCACTTCCACGCATGGGGGGATAAAGTGGGAAAATTGAAAATCAGCAAGACACAAGCACCCCAAAGTTTAGGGCTGCTCTGTTGACAAGGACCTCCACTTCATTCCACCTTAAATATCCCAGGAAAGCGAAAAATGGATAAAAAAGTTGTGGTCCTTATGTACAATGGAATATCACTCAGCCATGAAATCAATGTCATAAGGCTAGTAGCAGCATGATGAGTGGATTTAGGTAAGACGATTCTAAGTGAAATAAGTCACACAGAAAAGGACACTTCTCGTAAGGTGTCACTTATAGAGGGAATGTAAAAACCGTTACACTTGAACTGAATTACAAAACAGAACAGAGTCACACATGCAGAAAACACACTATGGCTGCTTAACGGGAAAGGTGAGGTGGGGTGATACATAAAACAAGAGCTTCAAATTAGCTCAGATACCGTTCCATAAACCCAATATGTAATAGACAAGACCTACTCCTTGCTCAGAGAACTGGACTCAACACGCCCGATTCACCGCACAAGAATATATCTGACTAGTAATAATCTTAAAACCTATGTATTGATATCTCTCTGTTAGTGTGTCAAGTGGGTGTAAAGCGGCATAAACACAGCCGTGAAAAGCAGCTAAACCCCATTATAAAACTAAATTACTTTTAAAAACCCATGAAACAAAGACAGGGAAAGAGAGAGAAATTCTTACACAATTCGTTCAGGGGCTGTGATGCAACCTGGATTGACCATATCTAGACCCACAGCTGGATGAGACATAAGGGTGGACACTCTTGGGGCTGAGAGGTTTGGTGAGGTTGGGTGAGCAAACGCAGACCCTTTAAAGTAATACTGCGTGCTACCCATCGCATGGGTCCCAAATCTCCAGGTTCAAGGGCATCTTCCTACATCGAAAACATGCATGAGAAACCCAGAAGATGGTACACCGTGTGATGGGGAAAGGTTTCTAAAACGCACCTCATTTCTCATCTCCTTGTGCTCGGGTTCGCCATTCCAGCCACTTTACCAGCAATCTCCCTACTTGGAGCCTCAGCACCTTTAACCTCCTGTTCCGTACAGGTTGCAATTTGTCCTGAGGATGAACGGGAAGACGGGGAACCAATGAGAGACTAGCTCTTGGTGTTGGGACAGGCACAGGTCACTCTATTTTCCCATCAGGAAGAAGAATTAACCACAGGCTCAGCCTGCCCCCCGGAACCAGAACAGGGCCTGAAGCCATCCTGCGCTTTTGCGGCCAGCTCCCAAAAAAGCGACTTGTAAAATGGAGCTTCAGGGCACTGCAATTCACAAACCTGCAGAGTTATAAATGATAACTCTCGTCCACAAATATATTGAGGGAAGGCAAAGAAGAGGATTTGAAATCAAGGCAGAATTGCAGGAAACAGATTTCAGGAGGTAGATTCGAATCGCCTTTAAAGCACATGAAAAGCGGCAAAACGTTGACAATGATGCCCTTGGCCAAAAAGGGCGTATGCGTTTTTTCCTGAATATATTCAGGAAAAAACGCATACGCCCTTTTTGGCCAACCAAGCAACCTGGAAAGGCAAATCAGCGCTACAAAGAAGTCTCGCTTCCCATCGGTCAAGAGGGCCATGCTGAAAAAAGTGTCAAAACCAGAAATGCAGGACAGGCCATGGAGAAATGGGAGCCTTGCTACACTGATGGGCGGGATGTAAATTGCCAACAGCCACTCTGGAGAAGTGTACGGTGTGTCCTGAAACATCTAAAAAACACAGCTTAGAGAGCATAGGGCACTTCCACGCATGGGGGGATAAAGTGGGAAAATTGAAAATCAGCAAGACACAAGCACCCCAAAGTTTAGGGCTGCTCTGTTGACAAGGACCTCCACTTCATTCCACCTTAAATATCCCAGGAAAGCGAAAAATGGATAAAAAAGTTGTGGTCCTTATGTACAATGGAATATCACTCAGCCATGAAATCAATGTCATAAGGCTAGTAGCAGCATGATGAGTGGATTTAGGTAAGACGATTCTAAGTGAAATAAGTCACACAGAAAAGGACACTTCTCGTAAGGTGTCACTTATAGAGGGAATGTAAAAACCGTTACACTTGAACTGAATTACAAAACAGAACAGAGTCACACATGCAGAAAACACACTATGGCTGCTTAACGGGAAAGGTGAGGTGGGGTGATACATAAAACAAGAGCTTCAAATTAGCTCAGATACCGTTCCATAAACCCAATATGTAATAGACAAGACCTACTCCTTGCTCAGAGAACTGGACTCAACACGCCCGATTCACCGCACAAGAATATATCTGACTAGTAATAATCTTAAAACCTATGTATTGATATCTCTCTGTTAGTGTGTCAAGTGGGTGTAAAGCGGCATAAACACAGCCGTGAAAAGCAGCTAAACCCCATTATAAAACTAAATTACTTTTAAAAACCCATGAAACAAAGACAGGGAAAGAGAGAGAAATTCTTACACAATTCGTTCAGGGGCTGTGATGCAACCTGGATTGACCATATCTAGACCCACAGCTGGATGAGACATAAGGGTGGACACTCTTGGGGCTGAGAGGTTTGGTGAGGTTGGGTGAGCAAACGCAGACCCTTTAAAGTAATACTGCGTGCTACCCATCGCATGGGTCCCAAATCTCCAGGTTCAAGGGCATCTTCCTACATCGAAAACATGCATGAGAAACCCAGAAGATGGTACACCGTGTGATGGGGAAAGGTTTCTAAAACGCACCTCATTTCTCATCTCCTTGTGCTCGGGTTCGCCATTCCAGCCACTTTACCAGCAATCTCCCTACTTGGAGCCTCAGCACCTTTAACCTCCTGTTCCGTAGAGGTTGCAATTTGTCCTGAGGATGAACGGGAAGACGGGGAACCAATGAGAGACTAGCTCTTGGTGTTGGGACAGGCACAGGCCACTCTATTTTCCCATCAGGAAGAAGAATTAACCACAGGCTCAGCCTGCCCCCCGGAACCAGAACAGGGCCTGAAGCCATCCTGCGCTTTTGCGGCCAGCTCCCAAAAAAGCGACTTGTAAAATGGAGCTTCAGGGCACTGCAATTCACAAACCTGCAGAGTTATAAATGATAACTCTCGTCCACAAATATATTGAGGGAAGGCAAAGAAGAGGATTTGAAATCAAGGCAGAATTGCAGGAAACAGATTTCAGGAGGTAGATTCGAATCGCCTTTAAAGCACATGAAAAGCGGCAAAACGTTGACAATGATGCCCTTGGCCAAAAAGGGCGTATGCGTTTTTTCCTGAATATATTCAGGAAAAAACGCATACGCCCTTTTTGGCCAACCAAGCAACCTGGAAAGGCAAATCAGCGCTACAAAGAAGTCTCGCTTCCCATCGGTCAAGAGGGCCATGCTGAAAAAAGTGTCAAAACCAGAAATGCAGGACAGGCCATGGAGAAATGGGAGCCTTGCTACACTGATGGGCGGGATGTAAATTGCCAACAGCCACTCTGGAGAAGTGTACGGTGTGTCCTAAAACATCTAAAAAACACAGCTTAGAGAGCATAGGGCACTTCCACGCATGGGGGGATAAAGTGGGAAAATTGAAAATCAGCAAGACACAAGCACCCCAAAGTTTAGGGCTGCTCTGTTGACAAGGACCTCCACTTCATTCCACCTTAAATATCCCAGGAAAGCGAAAAATGGATCAAAAAGTTGTGGTCCTTATGTACAATGGAATATCACTCAGCCATGAAATCAATGTCATAAGGCTAGTAGCAGCATGATGAGTGGATTTAGGTAAGACGATTCTAAGTGAAATAAGTCACACAGAAAAGGACACTTCTCATAAGGTGTAACTTATAGAGGGAATGTAAAAACCGTTACACTTGAACTGAATTACAAAACAGAACAGAGTCACACATGCAGAAAACACACTATGGCTGCTTAACGGGAAAGGTGAGGTGGGGTGATACATAAAACAAGAGCTTCAAATTAGCTCAGATACCGTTCCATGAACCCAATATGTAATAGACAAGACCTACTCCTTGCTCAGAGAACTGGACTCAACACGCCCGATTCACCGCACAAGAATATATCTGACTAGTAATAATCTTAAAACCTATGTATTGATATCTCTCTGTTAGTGTGTCAAGTGGGTGTAAAGCGGCATAAACACAGCCGTGAAAAGCAGCTAAACCCCATTATAAAACTAAATTACTTTTAAAAACCCATGAAACAAAGACAGGGAAAGAGAGAGAAATTCTTACACAATTCGTTCAGGGGCTGTGATGCAACCTGGATTGACCATATCTAGACCCACAGCTGGATGAGACATAAGGGTGGACACTCTTGGGGCTGAGAGGTTTGGTGAGGTTGGGTGAGCAAACGCAGACCCTTTAAAGTAATACTGCGTGCTACCCATCGCATGGGTCCCAAATCTCCAGGTTCAAGGGCATCTTCCTACATCGAAAACATGCATGAGAAACCCAGAAGATGGTACACCGTGTGATGGGGAAAGGTTTCTAAAACGCACCTCATTTCTCATCTCCTTGTGCTCGGGTTCGCCATTCCAGCCACTTTACCAGCAATCTCCCTACTTGGAGCCTCAGCACCTTTAACCTCCTGTTCCGTACAGGTTGCAATTTGTCCTGAGGATGAACGGGAAGACGGGGAACCAATGAGAGACTAGCTCTTGGTGTTGGGACAGGCACAGGTCACTCTATTTTCCCATCAGGAAGAAGAATTAACCACAGGCTCAGCCTGCCCCCCGGAACCAGAACAGGGCCTGAAGCCATCCTGCGCTTTTGCGGCCAGCTCCCAAAAAAGCGACTTGTAAAATGGAGCTTCAGGGCACTGCAATTCACAAACCTGCAGAGTTATAAATGATAACTCTCGTCCACAAATATATTGAGGGAAGGCAAAGAAGAGGATTTGAAATCAAGGCAGAATTGCAGGAAACAGATTTCAGGAGGTAGATTCGAATCGCCTTTAAAGCACATGAAAAGCGGCAAAACGTTGACAATGATGCCCTTGGCCAAAAAGGGCGTATGCGTTTTTTCCTGAATATATTCAGGAAAAAACGCATACGCCCTTTTTGGCCAACCAAGCAACCTGGAAAGGCAAATCAGCGCTACAAAGAAGTCTCGCTTCCCATCGGTCAAGAGGGCCATGCTGAAAAAAGTGTCAAAACCAGAAATGCAGGACAGGCCATGGAGAAATGGGAGCCTTGCTACACTGATGGGCGGGATGTAAATTGCCAACAGCCACTCTGGAGAAGTGTACGGTGTGTCCTGAAACATCTAAAAAACACAGCTTAGAGAGCATAGGGCACTTCCACGCATGGGGGGATAAAGTGGGAAAATTGAAAATCAGCAAGACACAAGCACCCCAAAGTTTAGGGCTGCTCTGTTGACAAGGACCTCCACTTCATTCCACCTTAAATATCCCAGGAAAGCGAAAAATGGATAAAAAAGTTGTGGTCCTTATGTACAATGGAATATCACTCAGCCATGAAATCAATGTCATAAGGCTAGTAGCAGCATGATGAGTGGATTTAGGTAAGACGATTCTAAGTGAAATAAGTCACACAGAAAAGGACACTTCTCGTAAGGTGTCACTTATAGAGGGAATGTAAAAACCGTTACACTTGAACTGAATTACAAAACAGAACAGAGTCACACATGCAGAAAACACACTATGGCTGCTTAACGGGAAAGGTGAGGTGGGGTGATACATAAAACAAGAGCTTCAAATTAGCTCAGATACCGTTCCATAAACCCAATATGTAATAGACAAGACCTACTCCTTGCTCAGAGAACTGGACTCAACACGCCCGATTCACCGCACAAGAATATATCTGACTAGTAATAATCTTAAAACCTATGTATTGATATCTCTCTGTTAGTGTGTCAAGTGGGTGTAAAGCGGCATAAACACAGCCGTGAAAAGCAGCTAAACCCCATTATAAAACTAAATTACTTTTAAAAACCCATGAAACAAAGACAGGGAAAGAGAGAGAAATTCTTACACAATTCGTTCAGGGGCTGTGATGCAACCTGGATTGACCATATCTAGACCCACAGCTGGATGAGACATAAGGGTGGACACTCTTGGGGCTGAGAGGTTTGGTGAGGTTGGGTGAGCAAACGCAGACCCTTTAAAGTAATACTGCGTGCTACCCATCGCATGGGTCCCAAATCTCCAGGTTCAAGGGCATCTTCCTACATCGAAAACATGCATGAGAAACCCAGAAGATGGTACACCGTGTGATGGGGAAAGGTTTCTAAAACGCACCTCATTTCTCATCTCCTTGTGCTCGGGTTCGCCATTCCAGCCACTTTACCAGCAATCTCCCTACTTGGAGCCTCAGCACCTTTAACCTCCTGTTCCGTACAGGTTGCAATTTGTCCTGAGGATGAACGGGAAGACGGGGAACCAATGAGAGACTAGCTCTTGGTGTTGGGACAGGCACAGGCCACTCTATTTTCCCATCAGGAAGAAGAATTAACCACAGGCTCAGCCTGCCCCCCGGAACCAGAACAGGGCCTGAAGCCATCCTGCGCTTTTGCGGCCAGCTCCCAAAAAAGCGACTTGTAAAATGGAGCTTCAGGGCACTGCAATTCACAAACCTGCAGAGTTATAAATGATAACTCTCGTCCACAAATATATTGAGGGAAGGCAAAGAAGAGGATTTGAAATCAAGGCAGAATTGCAGGAAACAGATTTCAGGAGGTAGATTCGAATCGCCTTTAAAGCACATGAAAAGCGGCAAAACGTTGACAATGATGCCCTTGGCCAAAAAGGGCGTTTGCGTTTTTTCCTGAATATATTCAGGAAAAAACGCATACGCCCTTTTTGGCCAACCAAGCAACCTGGAAAGGCAAATCAGCGCTACAAAGAAGTCTCGCTTCCCATCGGTCAAGAGGGCCATGCTGAAAAAAGTGTCAAAACCAGAAATGCAGGACAGGCCATGGAGAAATGGGAGCCTTGCTACACTGATGGGCGGGATGTAAATTGCCAACAGCCACTCTGGAGAAGTGTACGGTGTGTCCTAAAACATCTAAAAAACACAGCTTAGAGAGCATAGGGCACTTCCACGCATGGGGGGATAAAGTGGGAAAATTGAAAATCAGCAAGACACAAGCACCCCAAAGTTTAGGGCTGCTCTGTTGACAAGGACCTCCACTTCATTCCACCTTAAATATCCCAGGAAAGCGAAAAATGGATCAAAAAGTTGTGGTCCTTATGTACAATGGAATATCACTCAGCCATGAAATCAATGTCATAAGGCTAGTAGCAGCATGATGAGTGGATTTAGGTAAGACGATTCTAAGTGAAATAAGTCACACAGAAAAGGACACTTCTCATAAGGTGTAACTTATAGAGGGAATGTAAAAACCGTTACACTTGAACTGAATTACAAAACAGAACAGAGTCACACATGCAGAAAACACACTATGGCTGCTTAACGGGAAAGGTGAGGTGGGGTGATACATAAAACAAGAGCTTCAAATTAGCTCAGATACCGTTCCATGAACCCAATATGTAATAGACAAGACCTACTCCTTGCTCAGAGAACTGGACTCAACACGCCCGATTCACCGCACAAGAATATATCTGACTAGTAATAATCTTAAAACCTATGTATTGATATCTCTCTGTTAGTGTGTCAAGTGGGTGTAAAGCGGCATAAACACAGCCGTGAAAAGCAGCTAAACCCCATTATAAAAATAAATTACTTTTAAAAACCCATGAAACAAAGACAGGGAAAGAGAGAGAAATTCTTACACAATTCGTTCAGGGGCTGTGATGCAACCTGGATTGACCATATCTAGACCCACAGCTGGATGAGACATAAGGGTGGACACTCTTGGGGCTGAGAGGTTTGGTGAGGTTGGGTGAGCAAACGCAGACCCTTTAAAGTAATACTGCGTGCTACCCATCGCATGGGTCCCAAATCTCCAGGTTCAAGGGCATCTTCCTACATCGAAAACATGCATGAGAAACCCAGAAGATGGTACACCGTGTGATGGGGAAAGGTTTCTAAAACGCACCTCATTTCTCATCTCCTTGTGCTCGGGTTCGCCATTCCAGCCACTTTACTAGCAATCTCCCTACTTGGAGCATCAGCACCTTTAACCTCCTCTTCCGTACAGGTTGCAATTTGTCCTGAGGATGAACGGGAAGATGGGGAACCAATGAGAGACTAGCTCTTGGTGTTGGGACAGGCACAGGTCACTCTATTTTCCCATCAGGAAGAAGAATTAACCACAGGCTCAGCCTGCCCCCCGGAACCAGAACAGGGCCTGAAGCAATCCTGCGCTTTTGCGGCCAGCTCCCAAAAAAGCGACTTGTAAAATGGAGCTTCAGGGCACTGCAACTCACAAACCTGCAGAGTTATAAATGATAACTCTCGTCCACAAATATATTGAGGGAAGGCAAAGAAGAGGATTTGAAATCAAGGCAGAATTGCAGGAAACAGATTTCAGGAGGTAGATTCGAATCGCCTTTAAAGCACATGAAAAGCGGCAAAACGTTGACAATGATGCCCTTGGCCAAAAAGGGCGTATGCGTTTTTTCCTGAATATATTCAGGAAAAAACGCATACGCCCTTTTTGGCCAACCAAGCAACCTGGAAAGGCAAATCAGCGCTACAAAGAAGTCTCGCTTCCCATCGGTCAAAAGGGCCATGCTGAAAAAAGTGTCAAAACCAGAAATGCAGGACAGGCCATGGAGAAATGGGAGCCTTGCTACACTGATGGGCGGGATGTAAATTGCCAACAGCCACTCTGGAGAAGTGTACGGTGTGTCCTGAAACATCTAAAAAACACAGCTTAGAGAGCATAGGGCGCTTCCACGCATGGGGGGATAAAGTGGGAAAATTGAAAATCAGCAAGACACAAGCACCCCAAAGTTTAGGGCTGCTCTGTTGACAAGGACCTCCACTTCATTCCACCTTAAATATCCCAGGAAAGCGAAAAATGGATAAAAAAGTTGTGGTCCTTATGTACAATGGAATATCACTCAGCCATGAAATCAATGTCATAAGGCTAGTAGCAGCATGATGAGTGGATTTAGGTAAGACGATTCTAAGTGAAATAAGTCACACAGAAAAGGACACTTCTCATAAGGTGTAACTTATAGAGGGAATGTAAAAACCGTTACACTTGAACTGAATTACAAAACAGAACAGAGTCACACATGCAGAAAACACACTATGGCTGCTTAACGGGAAAGGTGAGGTGGGGTGATACATAAAACAAGAGCTTCAAATTAGCTCAGATACCGTTCCATGAACCCAATATGTAATAGACAAGACCTACTCCTTGCTCAGAGAACTGGACTCAACACGCCCGATTCACCGCACAAGAATATATCTGACTAGTAATAATCTTAAAACCTATGTATTGATATCTCTCTGTTAGTGTGTCAAGTGGGTGTAAAGCGGCATAAACACAGCCGTGAAAAGCAGCTAAACCCCATTATAAAAATAAATTACTTTTAAAAACCCATGAAACAAAGACAGGGAAAGAGAGAGAAATTCTTACACAATTCGTTCAGGGGCTGTGATGCAACCTGGATTGACCATATCTAGACCCACAGCTGGATGAGACATAAGGGTGGACACTCTTGGGGCTGAGAGGTTTGGTGAGGTTGGGTGAGCAAACGCAGACCCTTTAAAGTAATACTGCGTGCTACCCATCGCATGGGTCCCAAATCTCCAGGTTCAAGGGCATCTTCCTACATCGAAAACATGCATGAGAAACCCAGAAGATGGTACACCGTGTGATGGGGAAAGGTTTCTAAAACGCACCTCATTTCTCATCTCCTTGTGCTCGGGTTCGCCATTCCAGCCACTTTACTAGCAATCTCCCTACTTGGAGCATCAGCACCTTTAACCTCCTCTTCCGTACAGGTTGCAATTTGTCCTGAGGATGAACGGGAAGATGGGGAACCAATGAGAGACTAGCTCTTGGTGTTGGGACAGGCACAGGTCACTCTATTTTCCCATCAGGAAGAAGAATTAACCACAGGCTCAGCCTGCCCCCCGGAACCAGAACAGGGCCTGAAGCAATCCTGCGCTTTTGCGGCCAGCTCCCAAAAAAGCGACTTGTAAAATGGAGCTTCAGGGCACTGCAACTCACAAACCTGCAGAGTTATAAATGATAACTCTCGTCCACAAATATATTGAGGGAAGGCAAAGAAGAGGATTTGAAATCAAGGCAGAATTGCAGGAAACAGATTTCAGGAGGTAGATTCGAATCGCCTTTAAAGCACATGAAAAGCGGCAAAACGTTGACAATGATGCCCTTGGCCAAAAAGGGCGTATGCGTTTTTTCCTGAATATATTCAGGAAAAAACGCATACGCCCTTTTTGGCCAACCAAGCAACCTGGAAAGGCAAATCAGCGCTACAAAGAAGTCTCGCTTCCCATCGGTCAAAAGGGCCATGCTGAAAAAAGTGTCAAAACCAGAAATGCAGGACAGGCCATGGAGAAATGGGAGCCTTGCTACACTGATGGGCGGGATGTAAATTGCCAACAGCCACTCTGGAGAAGTGTACGGTGTGTCCTGAAACATCTAAAAAACACAGCTTAGAGAGCATAGGGCGCTTCCACGCATGGGGGGATAAAGTGGGAAAATTGAAAATCAGCAAGACACAAGCACCCCAAAGTTTAGGGCTGCTCTGTTGACAAGGACCTCCACTTCATTCCACCTTAAATATCCCAGGAAAGCGAAAAATGGATAAAAAAGTTGTGGTCCTTATGTACAATGGAATATCACTCAGCCATGAAATCAATGTCATAAGGCTAGTAGCAGCATGATGAGTGGATTTAGGTAAGACGATTCTAAGTGAAATAAGTCACACAGAAAAGGACACTTCTCATAAGGTGTCACTTATAGAGGGAATGTAAAAACCGTTACACTTGAACTGAATTACAAAACAGAACAGAGTCACACATGCAGAAAACACACTATGGCTGCTTAACGGGAAAGGTGAGGTGGGGTGATCCATAAAACAAGAGTTTCAAATTAGCTCAGATACCGTTCCATAAACCCAATATGTAATAGACAAGACCTACTCCTTGCTCAGAGAACTGGACTCAACACGCCCGATTCACCGCACAAGAATATATCTGACTAGTAATAATCTTAAAACCTATGTATTGATATCTCTCTGTTAGTGTGTCAAGTGGGTGTAAAGCGGCATAAACACAGCCCTGAAAAGCAGCTAAACCCCATTATAAAAATAAATTACTTTTAAAAACCCATGAAACAAAGACAGGGAAAGAGAGAGAAATTCTTACCCAATTCGTTCAGGGGCTGTGATGCAACCTGGATTGACCATATCTAGACCCACAGCTGGATGAGACATAAGGGTGGAAACTCTTGGGGCTGAGAGGTTTGGTGAGGTTGGGTGAGCAAACGCAGACCCTTTAAAGTAATACTGCGTGCTACCCATCGCATGGGTCCCAAATCTCCAGGTTCAAGGGCATCTTCCTACATCGAAAACATGCATGAGAAACCCAGAAGAGGGTACACCGTGTGATGGGGAAAGGTTTCTAAAACGCACCTCATTTCTCATCTCCTTGTGCTCGGGTTCGCCATTCCAGCCACTTTACTAGCAATCTCCCTACTTGGAGCCTCAGCACCTTTAACCTCCTGTTCCGAACAGGTTGCAATTTGTCCTGAGGATGAACGGGAAGACGGGGAACCAATGAGAGACTAGCTATTGGTGTTGGGACAGGCACAGGTCACTCTATTTTCCCATCAGGAAGAAGAATTAACCACAGGCTCAGCCTGCCCCCCGGAACCAGAACAGGGCCTGAAGCCATCCTGCGCTTTTGCGGACAGCTCCCAAAAAAGCGAGTTGTAAAATGGAGCGTCAGGGCACTGCAATTCACAAACCTGCTGAGTTATAAATGATAACTCTCGTCCACAAATATATTGAGGGAAGGCAAAGAAGAGGATTTCAAATCAAGGCAGAATTGCAGGAAACAGATTTCAGGAGGTAGATTCGAATCGCCTTTAAAGCACATGAAAAGCGGCAAAACGTTGACAATGATGCCCTTGGCCAAAAAGGGCGTATGCGTTTTTTCCTGAATATATTCAGGAAAAAACGCATACGCCCTTTTTGGCCAACCAAGCAACCTGGAAAGGCAAATCAGCGCTACAAAGAAGTCTCGCTTCCCATCGGTCAAGAGGGCCATGCTGAAAAAAGTGTCAAAACCAGAAATGCAGGACAGGCCATGGAGAAATGGGAGCCTTGCTACACTGATGGGCGGGATGTAAATTGCCAACAGCCACTCTGGAGAAGTGTACGGTGTGTCCTAAAACATCTAAAAAACACAGCTTAGAGAGCATAGGGCACTTCCACGCATGGGGGGATAAAGTGGGAAAATTGAAAATCAGCAAGACACAAGCACCCCAAAGTTTAGGGCTGCTCTGTTGACAAGGACCTCCACTTCATTCCACCTTAAATATCCCAGGAAAGCGAAAAATGGATCAAAAAGTTGTGGTCCTTATGTACAATGGAATATCACTCAGCCATGAAATCAATGTCATAAGGCTAGTAGCAGCATGATGAGTGGATTTAGGTAAGACGATTCTAAGTGAAATAAGTCACACAGAAAAGGACACTTCTCATAAGGTGTAACTTATAGAGGGAATGTAAAAACCGTTACACTTGAACTGAATTACAAAACAGAACAGAGTCACACATGCAGAAAACACACTATGGCTGCTTAACGGGAAAGGTGAGGTGGGGTGATACATAAAACAAGAGCTTCAAATTAGCTCAGATACCGTTCCATGAACCCAATATGTAATAGACAAGACCTACTCCTTGCTCAGAGAACTGGACTCAACACGCCCGATTCACCGCACAAGAATATATCTGACTAGTAATAATCTTAAAACCTATGTATTGATATCTCTCTGTTAGTGTGTCAAGTGGGTGTAAAGCGGCATAAACACAGCCGTGAAAAGCAGCTAAACCCCATTATAAAAATAAATTACTTTTAAAAACCCATGAAACAAAGACAGGGAAAGAGAGAGAAATTCTTACACAATTCGTTCAGGGGCTGTGATGCAACCTGGATTGACCATATCTAGACCCACAGCTGGATGAGACATAAGGGTGGACACTCTTGGGGCTGAGAGGTTTGGTGAGGTTGGGTGAGCAAACGCAGACCCTTTAAAGTAATACTGCGTGCTACCCATCGCATGGGTCCCAAATCTCCAGGTTCAAGGGCATCTTCCTACATCGAAAACATGCATGAGAAACCCAGAAGATGGTACACCGTGTGATGGGGAAAGGTTTCTAAAACGCACCTCATTTCTCATCTCCTTGTGCTCGGGTTCGCCATTCCAGCCACTTTACTAGCAATCTCCCTACTTGGAGCATCAGCACCTTTAACCTCCTCTTCCGTACAGGTTGCAATTTGTCCTGAGGATGAACGGGAAGATGGGGAACCAATGAGAGACTAGCTCTTGGTGTTGGGACAGGCACAGGTCACTCTATTTTCCCATCAGGAAGAAGAATTAACCACAGGCTCAGCCTGCCCCCCGGAACCAGAACAGGGCCTGAAGCAATCCTGCGCTTTTGCGGCCAGCTCCCAAAAAAGCGACTTGTAAAATGGAGCTTCAGGGCACTGCAACTCACAAACCTGCAGAGTTATAAATGATAACTCTCGTCCACAAATATATTGAGGGAAGGCAAAGAAGAGGATTTGAAATCAAGGCAGAATTGCAGGAAACAGATTTCAGGAGGTAGATTCGAATCGCCTTTAAAGCACATGAAAAGCGGCAAAACGTTGACAATGATGCCCTTGGCCAAAAAGGGCGTATGCGTTTTTTCCTGAATATATTCAGGAAAAAACGCATACGCCCTTTTTGGCCAACCAAGCAACCTGGAAAGGCAAATCAGCGCTACAAAGAAGTCTCGCTTCCCATCGGTCAAAAGGGCCATGCTGAAAAAAGTGTCAAAACCAGAAATGCAGGACAGGCCATGGAGAAATGGGAGCCTTGCTACACTGATGGGCGGGATGTAAATTGCCAACAGCCACTCTGGAGAAGTGTACGGTGTGTCCTGAAACATCTAAAAAACACAGCTTAGAGAGCATAGGGCGCTTCCACGCATGGGGGGATAAAGTGGGAAAATTGAAAATCAGCAAGACACAAGCACCCCAAAGTTTAGGGCTGCTCTGTTGACAAGGACCTCCACTTCATTCCACCTTAAATATCCCAGGAAAGCGAAAAATGGATAAAAAAGTTGTGGTCCTTATGTACAATGGAATATCACTCAGCCATGAAATCAATGTCATAAGGCTAGTAGCAGCATGATGAGTGGATTTAGGTAAGACGATTCTAAGTGAAATAAGTCACACAGAAAAGGACACTTCTCATAAGGTGTCACTTATAGAGGGAATGTAAAAACCGTTACACTTGAACTGAATTACAAAACAGAACAGAGTCACACATGCAGAAAACACACTATGGCTGCTTAACGGGAAAGGTGAGGTGGGGTGATCCATAAAACAAGAGTTTCAAATTAGCTCAGATACCGTTCCATAAACCCAATATGTAATAGACAAGACCTACTCCTTGCTCAGAGAACTGGACTCAACACGCCCGATTCACCGCACAAGAATATATCTGACTAGTAATAATCTTAAAACCTATGTATTGATATCTCTCTGTTAGTGTGTCAAGTGGGTGTAAAGCGGCATAAACACAGCCCTGAAAAGCAGCTAAACCCCATTATAAAAATAAATTACTTTTAAAAACCCATGAAACAAAGACAGGGAAAGAGAGAGAAATTCTTACCCAATTCGTTCAGGGGCTGTGATGCAACCTGGATTGACCATATCTAGACCCACAGCTGGATGAGACATAAGGGTGGAAACTCTTGGGGCTGAGAGGTTTGGTGAGGTTGGGTGAGCAAACGCAGACCCTTTAAAGTAATACTGCGTGCTACCCATCGCATGGGTCCCAAATCTCCAGGTTCAAGGGCATCTTCCTACATCGAAAACATGCATGAGAAACCCAGAAGAGGGTACACCGTGTGATGGGGAAAGGTTTCTAAAACGCACCTCATTTCTCATCTCCTTGTGCTCGGGTTCGCCATTCCAGCCACTTTACTAGCAATCTCCCTACTTGGAGCCTCAGCACCTTTAACCTCCTGTTCCGAACAGGTTGCAATTTGTCCTGAGGATGAACGGGAAGACGGGGAACCAATGAGAGACTAGCTCTTGGTGTTGGGACAGGCACAGGTCACTCTATTTTCCCATCAGGAAGAAGAATTAACCACAGGCTCAGCCTGCCCCCCGGAACCAGAACAGGGCCTGAAGCCATCCTGCGCTTTTGCGGACAGCTCCCAAAAAAGCGAGTTGTAAAATGGAGCGTCAGGGCACTGCAATTCACAAACCTGCAGAGTTATAAATGATAACTCTCGTCCACAAATATATTGAGGGAATGCAAAGAAGAGGATTTCAAATCAAGGCAGAATTGCAGGAAACAGATTTCAGGAGGTAGATTCGAATCACCTTTAAAGCACATGAAAAGCGGCAAAACGTTGACAATGATGCCCTTGGCCAAAAAGGGCGTATGCGTTTTTTCCTGAATATATTCAGGAAAAAACGCATACGCCCTTTTTGGCCAACCAAGCAACCTGGAAAGGCAAATCAGCGCTACAAAGAAGTCTCGCTTCCCATCGGTCAAAAGGGCCATGCTGAAAAAAGTGTCAAAACCAGAAATGCAGGACAGGCCATGGAGAAATGGGAGCCTTGCTACACTGATGGGCGGGATGTAAATTGCCAACAGCCACTCTGGAGAAGGGTACGGTGTGTCCTGAAACATCTAAAAAACACAGCTTAGAGAGCATAGGGCGCTTCCACGCATGGGGGGATAAAGTGGGAAAATTGAAAATCAGCAAGACACAAGCACCCCAAAGTTTAGGGCTGCTCTGTTGACAAGGACCTCCACTTCATTCCACCTTAAATATCCCAGGAAAGCGAAAAATGGATAAAAAAGTTGTGGTCCTTATGTACAATGGAATATCACTCAGCCATGAAATCAATGTCATAAGGCTAGTAGCAGCATGATGAGTGGATTTAGGTAAGACGATTCTAAGTGAAATAAGTCACACAGAAAAGGACACTTCTCATAAGGTGTCACTTATAGAGGGAATGTAAAAACCGTTACACTTGAACTGAATTACAAAACAGAACAGAGTCACACATGCAGAAAACACACTATGGCTGCTTAACGGGAAAGGTGAGGTGGGGTGATCCATAAAACAAGAGTTTCAAATTAGCTCAGATACCGTTCCATAAACCCAATATGTAATAGACAAGACCTACTCCTTGCTCAGAGAACTGGACTCAACACGCCCGATTCACCGCACAAGAATATATCTGACTAGTAATAATCTTAAAACCTATGTATTGATATCTCTCTGTTAGTGTGTCAAGTGGGTGTAAAGCGGCATAAACACAGCCCTGAAAAGCAGCTAAACCCCATTATAAAAATAAATTACTTTTAAAAACCCATGAAACAAAGACAGGGAAAGAGAGAGAAATTCTTACCCAATTCGTTCAGGGGCTGTGATGCAACCTGGATTGACCATATCTAGACCCACAGCTGGATGAGACATAAGGGTGGAAACTCTTGGGGCTGAGAGGTTTGGTGAGGTTGGGTGAGCAAACGCAGACCCTTTAAAGTAATACTGCGTGCTACCCATCGCATGGGTCCCAAATCTCCAGGTTCAAGGGCATCTTCCTACATCGAAAACATGCATGAGAAACCCAGAAGAGGGTACACCGTGTGATGGGGAAAGGTTTCTAAAACGCACCTCATTTCTCATCTCCTTGTGCTCGGGTTCGCCATTCCAGCCACTTTACTAGCAATCTCCCTACTTGGAGCCTCAGCACCTTTAACCTCCTGTTCCGAACAGGTTGCAATTTGTCCTGAGGATGAACGGGAAGACGGGGAACCAATGAGAGACTAGCTCTTGGTGTTGGGACAGGCACAGGTCACTCTATTTTCCCATCAGGAAGAAGAATTAACCACAGGCTCAGCCTGCCCCCCGGAACCAGAACAGGGCCTGAAGCCATCCTGCGCTTTTGCGGACAGCTCCCAAAAAAGCGAGTTGTAAAATGGAGCGTCAGGGCACTGCAATTCACAAACCTGCAGAGTTATAAATGATAACTCTCGTCCACAAATATATTGAGGGAATGCAAAGAAGAGGATTTCAAATCAAGGCAGAATTGCAGGAAACAGATTTCAGGAGGTAGATTCGAATCACCTTTAAAGCACATGAAAAGCGGCAAAACGTTGACAATGATGCCCTTGGCCAAAAAGGGCGTATGCGTTTTTTCCTGAATATATTCAGGAAAAAACGCATACGCCCTTTTTGGCCAACCAAGCAACCTGGAAAGGCAAATCAGCGCTACAAAGAAGTCTCGCTTCCCATCGGTCAAAAGGGCCATGCTGAAAAAAGTGTCAAAACCAGAAATGCAGGACAGGCCATGGAGAAATGGGAGCCTTGCTACACTGATGGGCGGGATGTAAATTGCCAACAGCCACTCTGGAGAAGGGTACGGTGTGTCCTGAAACATCTAAAAAACACAGCTTAGAGAGCATAGGGCACTTCCACGCATGGGGGGATAAAGTGGGAAAATTGAAAATCAGCAAGACACAAGCACCCCAAAGTTTAGGGCTGCTCTGTCGACAAGGACCTCCACTTCATTCCACCTTAAATATCCCAGGAAAGCGAAAAATGGATCAAAAAGTTGTGGTCCTTATGTACAATGGAATATCACTCAGCCATGAAATCAATGTCATAAGGCTAGTAGCAGCATGATGAGTGGATTTAGGTAAGACGATTCTAAGTGAAATAAGTCACACAGAAAAGGACACTTCTCATAAGGTGTCACTTATAGAGGGAATGTAAAAACCGTTACACTTGAACTGAATTACAAAACAGAACAGAGTCACACATGCAGAAAACACACTATGGCTGCTTAACGGGAAAGGTGAGGTGGGGTGATACATAAAACAAGAGCTTCAAATTAGCTCAGATACCGTTCCATAAACCCAATATGTAATAGACAATACCTACTCCTTGCTCAGAGAACTGGACTCAACACGCCCGATTCACCGCACAAGAATATATCTGACTAGTAATAATCTTAAAACCTATGTATTGATATCTCTCTGTTAGTGTGTCAAGTGGGTGTAAAGCGGCATAAACACAGCCGTGAAAAGCAGCTAAACCCCATTATAAAAATAAATTACTTTTAAAAACCCATGAAACAAAGACAGGGAAAGAGAGAGAAATTCTTACACAATTCGTTCAGGGGCTGTGATGCAACCTGGATTGACCATATCTAGACCCACAGCTGGATGAGACATAAGGGTGGACACTCTTGGGGCTGAGAGGTTTGGTGAGGTTGGGTGAGCAAACGCAGACCCTTTAAAGTAATACTGCGTGCTACCCATCGCATGGGTCCCAAATCTCCAGGTTCAAGGGCATCTTCCTACATCGAAAACATGCATGAGAAACCCAGAAGATGGTACACCGTGTGATGGGGAAAGGTTTCTAAAACGCACCTCATTTCTCATCTCCTTGTGCTCGGGTTCGCCATTCCAGCCACTTTACCAGCAATCTCCCTACTTGGAGCCTCAGCACCTTTAACCTCCTGTTCCGTACAGGTTGCAATTTGTCCTGAGGATGAACGGGAAGACGGGGAACCAATGAGAGACTAGTTCTTGGTGTTGGGACAGGCACAGGTCACTCTATTTTCCCATCAGGAAGAAGAATTAACCACAGGCTCAGCCTGCCCCCCGGAACCAGAACAGGGCCTGAAGCCATCCTGCGCTTTTGCGGCCAGCTCCCAAAAAAGCGACTTGTAAAATGGAGCTTCAGGGCACTGCAATTCACAAACCTGCAGAGTTATAAATGATAACTCTCGTCCACAAATATATTGAGGGAAGGCAAAGAAGAGGATTTGAAATCAAGGCAGAATTGCAGGAAACAGATTTCAGGAGGTAGATTCGAATCGCCTTTAAAGCACATGAAAAGCGGCAAAACGTTGACAATGATGCCCTTGGCCAAAAAGGGCGTATGCGTTTTTTCCTGAATATATTCAGGAAAAAACGCATACGCCCTTTTTGGCCAACCAAGCAACCTGGAAAGGCAAATCAGCACTACAAAGAAGTCTCGCTTCCCATCGGTCAAGAGGGCCATGCTGAAAAAAGTGTCAAAACCAGAAATGCAGGACAGGCCATGGAGAAATGGGAGCCTTGCTACACTGATGGGCGGGATGTAAATTGCCAACAGCCACTCTGGAGAAGTGTACGGTGTGTCCTGAAACATCTAAAAAACACAGCTTAGAGAGCATAGGGCACTTCCACGCATGGGGGGGTAAAGTGGGAAAATTGAAAATCAGCAAGACACAAGCACCCCAAAGTTTAGGGCTGCTCTGTTGACAAGGACCTCCACTTCATTCCACCTTAAATATCCCAGGAAAGCGAAAAATGGATCAAAAAGTTGTGGTCCTTATGTACAATGGAATATCACTCAGCCATGAAATCAATGTCATAAGGCTAGTAGCAGCATGATGAGTGGATTTAGGTAAGACGATTCTAAGTGAAATAAGTCACACAGAAAAGGACACTTCTCGTAAGGTGTCACTTATAGAGGGAATGTAAAAACCGTTACACTTGAACTGAATTACAAAACAGAACAGAGTCACACATGCAGAAAACACACTATGGCTGCTTAACGGGAAAGGTGAGGTGGGGTGATACATAAAACAAGAGCTTCAAATTAGCTCAGATACCGTTCCATGAACCCAATATGTAATAGAAAAGACCTACTCCTTGCTCAGAGAACTGGACTCAACACGCCCGATTCACCGCACAAGAATATATCTGACTAGTAATAATCTTAAAACCTATGTATTGATATCTCTCTGTTAGTGTGTCAAGTGGGTGTAAAGCGGCATAAACACAGCCGTGAAAAGCAGCTAAACCCCATTATAAAAATAAATTACTTTTAAAAACCCATGAAACAAAGACAGGGAAAGAGAGAGAAATTCTTACACAATTCGTTCAGGGGCTGTGATGCAACCTGGATTGACCATATCTAGACCCACAGCTGGATGAGACATAAGGGTGGACACTCTTGGGGCTGAGAGGTTTGGTGAGGTTGGGTGAGCAAACGCAGACCCTTTAAAGTAATACTGCGTGCTACCCATCGCATGGGTCCCAAATCTCCAGGTTCAAGGGCATCTTCCTACATCGAAAACATGCATGAGAAACCCAGAAGATGGTACACCGTGTGATGGGGAAAGGTTTCTAAAACGCACCTCATTTCTCATCTCCTTGTGCTCGGGTTCGCCATTCCAGCCACTTTACCAGCAATCTCCCTACTTGGAGCCTCAGCACCTTTAACCTCCTGTTCCGTACAGGTTGCAATTTGTCCTGAGGATGAACGGGAAGACGGGGAACCAATGAGAGATTAGCTCTTGGTGTTGGGACAGGCACAGGTCACTCTATTTTCCCATCAGGAAGAAGAATTAACCACAGGCTCAGCCTGCCCCCCGGAACCAGAACAGGGCCTGAAGCCATCCTGCGCTTTTGCGGCCAGCTCCCAAAAAAGCGACTTGTAAGATGGAGCTTCAGGGCACTGCAATTCACAAACCTGCAGAGTTATAAATGATAACTCTCGTCCACAAATATATTGAGGGAAGGCAAAGAAGAGGATTTGAAATCAAGGCAGAATTGCAGGAAACAGATTTCAGGAGGTAGATTCGAATCGCCTTTAAAGCACATGAAAAGCGGCAAAACGTTGACAATGATGCCCTTGGCCAAAAAGGGCGTATGCTTTTTTTCCTGAATATATTCAGGAAAAAACGCATACGCCCTTTTTGGCCAACCAAGCAACCTGGAAAGGCAAATCAGCGCTACAAAGAAGTCTCGCTTCCCATCGGTCAAGAGGGCCATGCTGAAAAAAGTGTCAAAACCAGAAATGCAGGACAGGCCATGGAGAAATGGGAGCCTTGCTACACTGATGGGCGGGATGTAAATTGCCAACAGCCACTCTGGAGAAGTGTACGGTGTGTCCTGAAACATCTAAAAAACACAGCTTAGAGAGCATAGGGCACTTCCACGCATGGGGGGATAAAGTGGGAAAATTGAAAATCAGCAAGACACAAGCACCCCAAAGTTTAGGGCTGCTCTGTTGACAAGGACCTCCACTTCATTCCACCTTAAATATCCCAGGAAAGCGAAAAATGGATCAAAAAGTTGTGGTCCTTATGTACAATGGAATATCACTCAGCCATGAAATCAATGTCATAAGGCTAGTAGCAGCATGATGAGTGGATTTAGGTAAGACGATTCTAAGTGAAATAAGTCACACAGAAAAGGACACTTCTCATAAGGTGTCACTTATAGAGGGAATGTAAAAACCGTTACACTTGAACTGAATTACAAAACAGAACAGAGTCACACATGCAGAAAACACACTATGGCTGCTTAATGGGAAAGGTGAGGTGGGGTGATACATAAAACAAGAGCTTCAAATTAGCTCAGATACCGTTCCATGAACCCAATATGTAATAGACAAGACCTACTCCTTGCTCAGAGAACTGGACTCAACACGCCCGATTCACCGCACAAGAATATATCTGACTAGTAATAATCTTAAAACCTATGTATTGATATCTCTCTGTTAGTGTGTCAAGTGGGTGTAAAGCGGCATAAACACAGCCGTGAAAAGCAGCTAAACCCCATTATAAAAATAAATTACTTTTAAAAACCCATGAAACAAAGACAGGGAAAGAGAGAGAAATTCTTACACAATTCGTTCAGGGGCTGTGATGCAACCTGGATTGACCATATCTAGACCCACAGCTGGATGAGACATAAGGGTGGACACTCTTGGGGCTGAGAGGTTTGGTGAGGTTGGGTGAGCAAACGCAGACCCTTTAAAGTAATACTGCGTGCTACCCATCGCATGGGTCCCAAATCTCCAGGTTCAAGGGCATCTTCCTACATCGAAAACATGCATGAGAAACCCAGAAGATGGTACACCGTGTGATGGGGAAAGGTTTCTAAAACGCACCTCATTTCTCATCTCCTTGTGCTCGGGTTCGCCATTCCAGCCACTTTACCAGCAATCTCCCTACTTGGAGCCTCAGCACCTTTAACCTCCTGTTCCGTACAGGTTGCAATTTGTCCTGAGGATGAACGGGAAGACGGGGAACCAATGAGAGACTAGCTCTTGGTGTTGGGACAGGCACAGGTCACTCTATTTTCCCATCAGGAAGAAGAATTAACCACAGGCTCAGCCTGCCCCCCGGAACCAGAACAGGGCCTGAAGCCATCCTGCGCTTTTGCGGCCAGCTCCCAAAAAAGCGACTTGTAAAATGGAGCTTCAGGGCACTGCAATTCACAAACCTGCAGAGTTATAAATGATAACTCTCGTCCACAAATATATTGAGGGAAGGCAAAGAAGAGGATTTGAAGTCAAGGCAGAATTGCAGGAAACAGATTTCAGGAGGTAGATTCGAATCGCCTTTAAAGCACATGAAAAGCGGCAAAACGTTGACAATGATGCCCTTGGCCAAAAAGGGCGTATGCGTTTTTTCCTGAATATATTCAGGAAAAAACGCATACGCCCTTTTTGGCCAACCAAGCAACCTGGAAAGGCAAATCAGCGCTACAAAGAAGTCTCGCTTCCCATCGGTCAAGAGGGCCATGCTGAAAAAAGTGTCAAAACCAGAAATGCAGGACAGGCCATGGAGAAATGGGAGCCTTGCTACACTGATGGGCGGGATGTAAATTGCCAACAGCCACTCTGGAGAAGTGTACGGTGTGTCCTAAAACATCTAAAAAACACAGCTTAGAGAGCATAGGGCACTTCCACGCATGGGGGGATAAAGTGGGAAAATTGAAAATCAGCAAGACACAAGCACCCCAAAGTTTAGGGCTGCTCTGTTGACAAGGACCTCCACTTCATTCCACCTTAAATATCCCAGGAAAGCGAAAAATGGATCAAAAAGTTGTGGTCCTTATGTACAATGGAATATCACTCAGCCATGAAATCAATGTCATAAGGCTAGTAGCAGCATGATGAGTGGATTTAGGTAAGACGATTCTAAGTGAAATAAGTCACACAGAAAAGGACACTTCTCGTAAGGTGTCACTTATAGAGGGAATGTAAAAACCGTTACACTTGAACTGAATTACAAAACAGAACAGAGTCACACATGCAGAAAACACACTATGGCTGCTTAACGGGAAAGGTGAGGTGGGGTGATACATAAAACAAGAGCTTCAAATTAGCTCAGATACCGTTCCATGAACCCAATATGTAATAGACAAGACCTACTCCTTGCTCAGAGAACTGGACTCAACACGCCCGATTCACCGCACAAGAATATATCTGACTAGTAATAATCTTAAAACCTATGTATTGATATCTCTCTGTTAGTGTGTCAAGTGGGTGTAAAGCGGCATAAACACAGCCGTGAAAAGCAGCTAAACCCCATTATAAAAATAAATTACTTTTAAAAACCCATGAAACAAAGACAGGGAAAGAGAGAGAAATTCTTACACAATTCGTTCAGGGGCTGTGATGCAACCTGGATTGACCATATCTAGACCCACAGCTGGATGAGACATAAGGGTGGACACTCTTGGGGCTGAGAGGTTTGGTGAGGTTGGGTGAGCAAACGCAGACCCTTTAAAGTAATACTGCGTGCTACCCATCGCATGGGTCCCAAATCTCCAGGTTCAAGGGCATCTTCCTACATCGAAAACATGCATGAGAAACCCAGAAGATGGTACACCGTGTGATGGGGAAAGGTTTCTAAAACGCACCTCATTTCTCATCTCCTTGTGCTCGGGTTCGCCATTCCAGCCACTTTACCAGCAATCTCCCTACTTGGAGCCTCAGCACCTTTAACCTCCTGTTCCGTACAGGTTGCAATTTGTCCTGAGGATGAACGGGAAGACGGGGAAACAATGAGAGATTAGCTCTTGGTGTTGGGACAGGCACAGGTCACTCTATTTTCCCATCAGGAAGAAGAATTAACCACAGGCTCAGCCTGCCCCCCGGAACCAGAACAGGGCCTGAAGCCATCCTGCGCTTTTGCGGCCAGCTCCCAAAAAAGCGACTTGTAAGATGGAGCTTCAGGGCACTGCAATTCACAAACCTGCAGAGTTATAAATGATAACTCTCGTCCACAAATATATTGAGGGAAGGCAAAGAAGAGGATTTGAAATCAAGGCAGAATTGCAGGAAACAGATTTCAGGAGGTAGATTCGAATCGCCTTTAAAGCACATGAAAAGCGGCAAAACGTTGACAATGATGCCCTTGGCCAAAAAGGGCGTATGCGTTTTTTCCTGAATATATTCAGGAAAAAACGCATACGCCCTTTTTGGCCAACCAAGCAACCTGGAAAGGCAAATCAGCGCTACAAAGAAGTCTCGCTTCCCATCGGTCAAAAGGGCCATGCTGAAAAAAGTGTCAAAACCAGAAATGCAGGACAGGCCATGGAGAAATGGGAGCCTTGCTACACTGATGGGCGGGATGTAAATTGCCAACAGCCACTCTGGAGAAGTGTACGGTGTGTCCTAAAACATCTAAAAAACACAGCTTAGAGAGCATAGGGCACTTCCACGCATGGGGGGATAAAGTGGGAAAATTGAAAATCAGCAAGACACAAGCACCCCAAAGTTTAGGGCTGCTCTGTTGACAAGGACCTCCACTTCATTCCACCTTAAATATCCCAGGAAAGCGAAAAATGGATCAAAAAGTTGTGGTCCTTATGTACAATGGAATATCACTCAGCCATGAAATCAATGTCATAAGGCTAGTAGCAGCATGATGAGTGGATTTAGGTAAGACGATTCTAAGTGAAATAAGTCACACAGAAAAGGACACTTCTCGTAAGGTGTCACTTATAGAGGGAATGTAAAAACCGTTACACTTGAACTGAATTACAAAACAGAACAGAGTCACACATGCAGAAAACACACTATGGCTGCTTAACGGGAAAGGTGAGGTGGGGTGATACATAAAACAAGAGCTTCAAATTAGCTCAGATACCGTTCCATGAACCCAATATGTAATAGACAAGACCTACTCCTTGCTCAGAGAACTGGACTCAACACGCCCGATTCACCGCACAAGAATATATCTGACTAGTAATAATCTTAAAACCTATGTATTGATATCTCTCTGTTAGTGTGTCAAGTGGGTGTAAAGCGGCATAAACACAGCCGTGAAAAGCAGCTAAACCCCATTATAAAAATAAATTACTTTTAAAAACCCATGAAACAAAGACAGGGAAAGAGAGAGAAATTCTTACACAATTCGTTCAGGGGCTGTGATGCAACCTGGATTGACCATATCTAGACCCACAGCTGGATGAGACATAAGGGTGGACACTCTTGGGGCTGAGAGGTTTGGTGAGGTTGGGTGAGCAAACGCAGACCCTTTAAAGTAATACTGCGTGCTACCCATCGCATGGGTCCCAAATCTCCAGGTTCAAGGGCATCTTCCTACATCGAAAACATGCATGAGAAACCCAGAAGATGGTACACCGTGTGATGGGGAAAGGTTTCTAAAACGCACCTCATTTCTCATCTCCTTGTGCTCGGGTTCGCCATTCCAGCCACTTTACCAGCAATCTCCCTACTTGGAGCCTCAGCACCTTTAACCTCCTGTTCCGTACAGGTTGCAATTTGTCCTGAGGATGAACGGGAAGACGGGGAAACAATGAGAGATTAGCTCTTGGTGTTGGGACAGGCACAGGTCACTCTATTTTCCCATCAGGAAGAAGAATTAACCACAGGCTCAGCCTGCCCCCCGGAACCAGAACAGGGCCTGAAGCCATCCTGCGCTTTTGCGGCCAGCTCCCAAAAAAGCGACTTGTAAGATGGAGCTTCAGGGCACTGCAATTCACAAACCTGCAGAGTTATAAATGATAACTCTCGTCCACAAATATATTGAGGGAAGGCAAAGAAGAGGATTTGAAATCAAGGCAGAATTGCAGGAAACAGATTTCAGGAGGTAGATTCGAATCGCCTTTAAAGCACATGAAAAGCGGCAAAACGTTGACAATGATGCCCTTGGCCAAAAAGGGCGTATGCGTTTTTTCCTGAATATATTCAGGAAAAAACGCATACGCCCTTTTTGGCCAACCAAGCAACCTGGAAAGGCAAATCAGCGCTACAAAGAAGTCTCGCTTCCCATCGGTCAAAAGGGCCATGCTGAAAAAAGTGTCAAAACCAGAAATGCAGGACAGGCCATGGAGAAATGGGAGCCTTGCTACACTGATGGGCGGGATGTAAATTGCCAACAGCCACTCTGGAGAAGTGTACGGTGTGTCCTGAAACATCTAAAAAACACAGCTTAGAGAGCATAGGGCACTTCCACGCATGGGGGGATAAAGTGGGAAAATTGAAAATCAGCAAGACACAAGCACCCCAAAGTTTAGGGCTGCTCTGTTGACAAGGACCTCCACTTCATTCCACCTTAAATATCCCAGGAAAGCGAAAAATGGATAAAAAAGTTGTGGTCCTTATGTACAATGGAATATCACTCAGCCATGAAATCAATGTCATAAGGCTAGTAGCAGCATGATGAGTGGATTTAGGTAAGACGATTCTAAGTGAAATAAGTCACACAGAAAAGGACACTTCTCGTAAGGTGTCACTTATAGAGGGAATGTAAAAACCGTTACACTTGAACTGAATTACAAAACAGAACAGAGTCACACATGCAGAAAACACACTATGGCTGCTTAACGGGAAAGGTGAGGTGGGGTGATACATAAAACAAGAGCTTCAAATTAGCTCAGATACCGTTCCATAAACCCAATATGTAATAGACAAGACCTACTCCTTGCTCAGAGAACTGGACTCAACACGCCCGATTCACCGCACAAGAATATATCTGACTAGTAATAATCTTAAAACCTATGTATTGATATCTCTCTGTTAGTGTGTCAAGTGGGTGTAAAGCGGCATAAACACAGCCGTGAAAAGCAGCTAAACCCCATTATAAAAATAAATTACTTTTAAAAACCCATGAAACAAAGACAGGGAAAGAGAGAGAAATTCTTACACAATTCGTTCAGGGGCTGTGATGCAACCTGGATTGACCATATCTAGACCCACAGCTGGATGAGACATAAGGGTGGACACTCTTGGGGCTGAGAGGTTTGGTGAGGTTGGGTGAGCAAACGCAGACCCTTTAAAGTAATACTGCGTGCTACCCATCGCATGGGTCCCAAATCTCCAGGTTCAAGGGCATCTTCCTACATCGAAAACATGCATGAGAAACCCAGAAGATGGTACACCGTGTGATGGGGAAAGGTTTCTAAAACGCACCTCATTTCTCATCTCCTTGTGCTCGGGTTCGCCATTCCAGCCACTTTACCAGCAATCTCCCTACTTGGAGCCTCAGCACCTTTAACCTCCTGTTCCGTACAGGTTGCAATTTGTCCTGAGGATGAACGGGAAGACGGGGAACCAATGAGAGACTAGCTCTTGGTGTTGGGACAGGCACAGGTCACTCTATTTTCCCATCAGGAAGAAGAATTAACCACAGGCTCAGCCTGCCCCCCGGAACCAGAACAGGGCCTGAAGCCATCCTGCGCTTTTGCGGCCAGCTCCCAAAAAAGCGACTTGTAAAATGGAGCTTCAGGGCACTGCAATTCACAAACCTGCAGAGTTATAAATGATAACTCTCGTCCACAAATATATTGAGGGAAGGCAAAGAAGAGGATTTGAAATCAAGGCAGAATTGCAGGAAACAGATTTCAGGAGGTAGATTCGAATCGCCTTTAAAGCACATGAAAAGCGGCAAAACGTTGACAATGATGCCCTTGGCCAAAAAGGGCGTTTGCGTTTTTTCCTGAATATATTCAGGAAAAAACGCATACGCCCTTTTTGGCCAACCAAGCAACCTGGAAAGGCAAATCAGCGCTACAAAGAAGTCTCGCTTCCCATCGGTCAAGAGGGCCATGCTGAAAAAAGTGTCAAAACCAGAAATGCAGGACAGGCCATGGAGAAATGGGAGCCTTGCTACACTGATGGGCGGGATGTAAATTGCCAACAGCCACTCTGGAGAAGTGTACGGTGTGTCCTAAAACATCTAAAAAACACAGCTTAGAGAGCATAGGGCACTTCCACGCATGGGGGGATAAAGTGGGAAAATTGAAAATCAGCAAGACACAAGCACCCCAAAGTTTAGGGCTGCTCTGTTGACAAGGACCTCCACTTCATTCCACCTTAAATATCCCAGGAAAGCGAAAAATGGATCAAAAAGTTGTGGTCCTTATGTACAATGGAATATCACTCAGCCATGAAATCAATGTCATAAGGCTAGTAGCAGCATGATGAGTGGATTTAGGTAAGACGATTCTAAGTGAAATAAGTCACACAGAAAAGGACACTTCTCATAAGGTGTAACTTATAGAGGGAATGTAAAAACCGTTACACTTGAACTGAATTACAAAACAGAACAGAGTCACACATGCAGAAAACACACTATGGCTGCTTAACGGGAAAGGTGAGGTGGGGTGATACATAAAACAAGAGCTTCAAATTAGCTCAGATACCGTTCCATGAACCCAATATGTAATAGACAAGACCTACTCCTTGCTCAGAGAACTGGACTCAACACGCCCGATTCACCGCACAAGAATATATCTGACTAGTAATAATCTTAAAACCTATGTATTGATATCTCTCTGTTAGTGTGTCAAGTGGGTGTAAAGCGGCATAAACACAGCCGTGAAAAGCAGCTAAACCCCATTATAAAAATAAATTACTTTTAAAAACCCATGAAACAAAGACAGGGAAAGAGAGAGAAATTCTTACACAATTCGTTCAGGGGCTGTGATGCAACCTGGATTGACCATATCTAGACCCACAGCTGGATGAGACATAAGGGTGGACACTCTTGGGGCTGAGAGGTTTGGTGAGGTTGGGTGAGCAAACGCAGACCCTTTAAAGTAATACTGCGTGCTACCCATCGCATGGGTCCCAAATCTCCAGGTTCAAGGGCATCTTCCTACATCGAAAACATGCATGAGAAACCCAGAAGATGGTACACCGTGTGATGGGGAAAGGTTTCTAAAACGCACCTCATTTCTCATCTCCTTGTGCTCGGGTTCGCCATTCCAGCCACTTTACTAGCAATCTCCCTACTTGGAGCATCAGCACCTTTAACCTCCTCTTCCGTACAGGTTGCAATTTGTCCTGAGGATGAACGGGAAGATGGGGAACCAATGAGAGACTAGCTCTTGGTGTTGGGACAGGCACAGGTCACTCTATTTTCCCATCAGGAAGAAGAATTAACCACAGGCTCAGCCTGCCCCCCGGAACCAGAACAGGGCCTGAAGCAATCCTGCGCTTTTGCGGCCAGCTCCCAAAAAAGCGACTTGTAAAATGGAGCTTCAGGGCACTGCAACTCACAAACCTGCAGAGTTATAAATGATAACTCTCGTCCACAAATATATTGAGGGAAGGCAAAGAAGAGGATTTGAAATCAAGGCAGAATTGCAGGAAACAGATTTCAGGAGGTAGATTCGAATCGCCTTTAAAGCACATGAAAAGCGGCAAAACGTTGACAATGATGCCCTTGGCCAAAAAGGGCGTATGCGTTTTTTCCTGAATATATTCAGGAAAAAACGCATACGCCCTTTTTGGCCAACCAAGCAACCTGGAAAGGCAAATCAGCGCTACAAAGAAGTCTCGCTTCCCATCGGTCAAAAGGGCCATGCTGAAAAAAGTGTCAAAACCAGAAATGCAGGACAGGCCATGGAGAAATGGGAGCCTTGCTACACTGATGGGCGGGATGTAAATTGCCAACAGCCACTCTGGAGAAGTGTACGGTGTGTCCTGAAACATCTAAAAAACACAGCTTAGAGAGCATAGGGCGCTTCCACGCATGGGGGGATAAAGTGGGAAAATTGAAAATCAGCAAGACACAAGCACCCCAAAGTTTAGGGCTGCTCTGTTGACAAGGACCTCCACTTCATTCCACCTTAAATATCCCAGGAAAGCGAAAAATGGATAAAAAAGTTGTGGTCCTTATGTACAATGGAATATCACTCAGCCATGAAATCAATGTCATAAGGCTAGTAGCAGCATGATGAGTGGATTTAGGTAAGACGATTCTAAGTGAAATAAGTCACACAGAAAAGGACACTTCTCATAAGGTGTCACTTATAGAGGGAATGTAAAAACCGTTACACTTGAACTGAATTACAAAACAGAACAGAGTCACACATGCAGAAAACACACTATGGCTGCTTAACGGGAAAGGTGAGGTGGGGTGATCCATAAAACAAGAGTTTCAAATTAGCTCAGATACCGTTCCATAAACCCAATATGTAATAGACAAGACGTACTCCTTGCTCAGAGAACTGGACTCAACACGCCCGATTCACCGCACAAGAATATATCTGACTAGTAATAATCTTAAAACCTATGTATTGATATCTCTCTGTTAGTGTGTCAAGTGGGTGTAAAGCGGCATAAACACAGCCCTGAAAAGCAGCTAAACCCCATTATAAAAATAAATTACTTTTAAAAACCCATGAAACAAAGACAGGGAAAGAGAGAGAAATTCTTACCCAATTCGTTCAGGTGCTGTGATGCAACCTGGATTGACCATATCTAGACCCACAGCTGGATGAGACATAAGGGTGGAAACTCTTGGGGCTGAGAGGTTTGGTGAGGTTGGGTGAGCAAACGCAGACCCTTTAAAGTAATACTGCGTGCTACCCATCGCATGGGTCCCAAATCTCCAGGTTCAAGGGCATCTTCCTACATCGAAAACATGCATGAGAAACCCAGAAGAGGGTACACCGTGTGATGGGGAAAGGTTTCTAAAACGCACCTCATTTCTCATCTCCTTGTGCTCGGGTTCGCCATTCCAGCCACTTTACTAGCAATCTCCCTACTTGGAGCCTCAGCACCTTTAACCTCCTGTTCCGAACAGGTTGCAATTTGTCCTGAGGATGAACGGGAAGACGGGGAACCAATGAGAGACTAGCTCTTGGTGTTGGGACAGGCACAGGTCACTCTATTTTCCCATCAGGAAGAAGAATTAACCACAGGCTCAGCCTGCCCCCCGGAACCAGAACAGGGCCTGAAGCCATCCTGCGCTTTTGCGGACAGCTCCCAAAAAAGCGAGTTGTAAAATGGAGCGTCAGGGCACTGCAATTCACAAACCTGCAGAGTTATAAATGATAACTCTCGTCCACAAATATATTGAGGGAAGGCAAAGAAGAGGATTTCAAATCAAGGCAGAATTGCAGGAAACAGATTTCAGGAGGTAGATTCGAATCGCCTTTAAAGCACATGAAAAGCGGCAAAACGTTGACAATGATGCCCTTGGCCAAAAAGGGCGTATGCGTTTTTTCCTGAATATATTCAGGAAAAAACGCATACGCCCTTTTTGGCCAACCAAGCAACCTGGAAAGGCAAATCAGCGCTACAAAGAAGTCTCGCTTCCCATCGGTCAAAAGGGCCATGCTGAAAAAAGTGTCAAAACCAGAAATGCAGGACAGGCCATGGAGAAATGGGAGCCTTGCTACACTGATGGGCGGGATGTAAATTGCCAACAGCCACTCTGGAGAAGGGTACGGTGTGTCCTGAAACATCTAAAAAACACAGCTTAGAGAGCATAGGGCACTTCCACGCATGGGGGGATAAAGTGGGAAAATTGAAAATCAGCAAGACACAAGCACCCCAAAGTTTAGGGCTGCTCTGTCGACAAGGACCTCCACTTCATTCCACCTTAAATATCCCAGGAAAGCGAAAAATGGATCAAAAAGTTGTGGTCCTTATGTACAATGGAATATCACTCAGCCATGAAATCAATGTCATAAGGCTAGTAGCAGCATGATGAGTGGATTTAGGTAAGACGATTCTAAGTGAAATAAGTCACACAGAAAAGGACACTTCTCATAAGGTGTCACTTATAGAGGGAATGTAAAAACCGTTACACTTGAACTGAATTACAAAACAGAACAGAGTCACACATGCAGAAAACACACTATGGCTGCTTAACGGGAAAGGTGAGGTGGGGTGATACATAAAACAAGAGCTTCAAATTAGCTCAGATACCGTTCCATAAACCCAATATGTAATAGACAAGACCTACTCCTTGCTCAGAGAACTGGACTCAACACGCCCGATTCACCGCACAAGAATATATCTGACTAGTAATAATCTTAAAACCTATGTATTGATATCTCTCTGTTAGTGTGTCAAGTGGGTGTAAAGCGGCATAAACACAGCCGTGAAAAGCAGCTAAACCCCATTATAAAAATAAATTACTTTTAAAAACCCATGAAACAAAGACAGGGAAAGAGAGAGAAATTCTTACACAATTCGTTCAGGGGCTGTGATGCAACCTGGATTGACCATATCTAGACCCACAGCTGGATGAGACATAAGGGTGGACACTCTTGAGGCTGAGAGGTTTGGTGAGGTTGGGTGAGCAAACGCAGACCCTTTAAAGTAATACTGCGTGCTACCCATCGCATGGGTCCCAAATCTCCAGGTTCAAGGGCATCTTCCTACATCGAAAACATGCATGAGAAACCCAGAAGATGGTACACCGTGTGATGGGGAAAGGTTTCTAAAACGCACCTCATTTCTCATCTCCTTGTGCTCGGGTTCGCCATTCCAGCCACTTTACCAGCAATCTCCCTACTTGGAGCCTCAGCACCTTTAACCTCCTGTTCCGTACAGGTTGCAATTTGTCCTGAGGATGAACGGGAAGACGGGGAACCAATGAGAGATTAGCTCTTGGTGTTGGGACAGGCACAGGTCACTCTATTTTCCCATCAGGAAGAAGAATTAACCACAGGCTCAGCCTGCCCCCCGGAACCAGAACAGGGCCTGAAGCCATCCTGCGCTTTTGCGGCCAGCTCCCAAAAAAGCGACTTGTAAGATGGAGCTTCAGGGCACTGCAATTCACAAACCTGCAGAGTTATAAATGATAACTCTCGTCCACAAATATATTGAGGGAAGGCAAAGAAGAGGATTTGAAATCAAGGCAGAATTGCAGGAAACAGATTTCAGGAGGTAGATTCGAATCGCCTTTAAAGCACATGAAAAGCGGCAAAACGTTGACAATGATGCCCTTGGCCAAAAAGGGCGTTTGCGTTTTTTCCTGAATATATTCAGGAAAAAACGCATACGCCCTTTTTGGCCAACCAAGCAACCTGGAAAGGCAAATCAGCGCTACAAAGAAGTCTCGCTTCCCATCGGTCAAGAGGGCCATGCTGAAAAAAGTGTCAAAACCAGAAATGCAGGACAGGCCATGGAGAAATGGGAGCCTTGCTACACTGATGGGCGGGATGTAAATTGCCAACAGCCACTCTGGAGAAGTGTACGGTGTGTCCTGAAACATCTAAAAAACACAGCTTAGAGAGCATAGGGCACTTCCACGCATGGGGGGATAAAGTGGGAAAATTGAAAATCAGCAAGACACAAGCACCCCAAAGTTTAGGGCTGCTCTGTTGACAAGGACCTCCACTTCATTCCACCTTAAATATCCCAGGAAAGCGAAAAATGGATCAAAAAGTTGTGGTCCTTATGTACAATGGAATATCACTCAGCCATGAAATCAATGTCATAAGGCTAGTAGCAGCATGATGAGTGGATTTAGGTAAGACGATTCTAAGTGAAATAAGTCACACAGAAAAGGACACTTCTCATAAGGTGTCACTTATAGAGGGAATGTAAAAACCGTTACACTTGAACTGAATTACAAAACAGAACAGAGTCACACATGCAGAAAACACACTATGGCTGCTTAACGGGAAAGGTGAGGTGGGGTGATACATAAAACAAGAGCTTCAAATTAGCTCAGATACCGTTCCATGAACCCAATATGTAATAGACAAGACCTACTCCTTGCTCAGAGAACTGGACTCAACACGCCCGATTCACCGCACAAGAATATATCTGACTAGTAATAATCTTAAAACCTATGTATTGATATCTCTCTGTTAGTGTGTCAAGTGGGTGTAAAGCGGCATAAACACAGCCGTGAAAAGCAGCTAAACCCCATTATAAAAATAAATTACTTTTAAAAACCCATGAAACAAAGACAGGGAAAGAGAGAGAAATTCTTACACAATTCGTTCAGGGGCTGTGATGCAACCTGGATTGACCATATCTAGACCCACAGCTGGATGAGACATAAGGGTGGACACTCTTGGGGCTGAGAGGTTTGGTGAGGTTGGGTGAGCAAACGCAGACCCTTTAAAGTAATACTGCGTGCTACCCATCGCATGGGTCCCAAATCTCCAGGTTCAAGGGCATCTTCCTACATCGAAAACATGCATGAGAAACCCAGAAGATGGTACACCGTGTGATGGGGAAAGGTTTCTAAAACGCACCTCATTTCTCATCTCCTTGTGCTCGGGTTCGCCATTCCAGCCACTTTACCAGCAATCTCCCTACTTGGAGCCTCAGCACCTTTAACCTCCTGTTCCGTACAGGTTGCAATTTGTCCTGAGGATGAACGGGAAGACGGGGAACCAATGAGAGACTAGCTCTTGGTGTTGGGACAGGCACAGGTCACTCTATTTTCCCATCAGGAAGAAGAATTAACCACAGGCTCAGCCTGCCCCCCGGAACCAGAACAGGGCCTGAAGCCATCCTGCGCTTTTGCGGCCAGCTCCCAAAAAAGCGACTTGTAAAATGGAGCTTCAGGGCACTGCAAATCACAAACCTGCAGAGTTATAAATGATAACTCTCGTCCACAAATATATTGAGGGAAGGCAAAGAAGAGGATTTGAAATCAAGGCAGAATTGCAGGAAACAGATTTCAGGAGGTAGATTCGAATCGCCTTTAAAGCACATGAAAAGCGGCAAAACGTTGACAATGATGCCCTTGGCCAAAAAGGGCGTATGCGTTTTTTCCTGAATATATTCAGGAAAAAACGCATACGCCCTTTTTGGCCAACCAAGCAACCTGGAAAGGCAAATCAGCGCTACAAAGAAGTCTCGCTTCCCATCGGTCAAGAGGGCCATGCTGAAAAAAGTGTCAAAACCAGAAATGCAGGACAGGCCATGGAGAAATGGGAGCCTTGCTACACTGATGGGCGGGATGTAAATTGCCAACAGCCACTCTGGAGAAGTGTACGGTGTGTCCTGAAACATCTAAAAAACACAGCTTAGAGAGCATAGGGCACTTCCACGCATGGGGGGATAAAGTGGGAAAATTGAAAATCAGCAAGACACAAGCACCCCAAAGTTTAGGGCTGCTCTGTTAACAAGGACCTCCACTTCATTCCACCTTAAATATCCCAGGAAAGCGAAAAATGGATCAAAAAGTTGTGGTCCTTATGTACAATGGAATATCACTCAGCCATGAAATCAATGTCATAAGGCTAGTAGCAGCATGATGAGTGGATTTAGGTAAGACGATTCTAAGTGAAATAAGTCACACAGAAAAGGACACTTCTCGTAAGGTGTCACTTATAGAGGGAATGTAAAAACCGTTACACTTGAACTGAATTACAAAACAGAACAGAGTCACACATGCAGAAAACACACTATGGCTGCTTAACGGGAAAGGTGAGGTGGGGTGATACATAAAACAAGAGCTTCAAATTAGCTCAGATACCGTTCCATGAACCCAATATGTAATAGACAAGACCTACTCCTTGCTCAGAGAACTGGACTCAACACGCCCGATTCACCGCACAAGAATATATCTGACTAGTAATAATCTTAAAACCTATGTATTGATATCTCTCTGTTAGTGTGTCAAGTGGGTGTAAAGCGGCATAAACACAGCCCTGAAAAGCAGCTAAACCCCATTATAAAAATAAATTACTTTTAAAAACCCATGAAACAAAGACAGGGAAAGAGAGAGAAATTCTTACCCAATTCGTTCAGGTGCTGTGATGCAACCTGGATTGACCATATCTAGACCCACAGCTGGATGAGACATAAGGGTGGAAACTCTTGGGGCTGAGAGGTTTGGTGAGGTTGGGTGAGCAAACGCAGACCCTTTAAAGTAATACTGCGTGCTACCCATCGCATGGGTCCCAAATCTCCAGGTTCAAGGGCATCTTCCTACATCGAAAACATGCATGAGAAACCCAGAAGATGGTACACCGTGTGATGGGGAAAGGTTTCTAAAACGCACCTCATTTCTCATCTCCTTGTGCTCGGGTTCGCCATTCCAGCCACTTTACCAGCAATCTCCCTACTTGGAGCCTCAGCACCTTTAACCTCCTGTTCCGTACAGGTTGCAATTTGTCCTGAGGATGAACGGGAAGACGGGGAACCAATGAGAGACTAGCTCTTGGTGTTGGGACAGGCACAGGTCACTCTATTTTCCCATCAGGAAGAAGAATTAACCACAGGCTCAGCCTGCCCCCCGGAACCAGAACAGGGCCTGAAGCCATCCTGCGCTTTTGCGGCCAGCTCCCAAAAAAGCGACTTGTAAGATGGATCTTCAGGGCACTGCAATTCACAAACCTGCAGAGTTATAAATGATAACTCTCGTCCACAAATATATTGAGGGAAGGCAAAGAAGAGGATTTGAAATCAAGGCAGAATTGCAGGAAACAGATTTCAGGAGGTAGATTCGAATCGCCTTTAAAGCACATGAAAAGCGGCAAAACGTTGACAATGATGCCCTTGGCCAAAAAGGGCGTATGCGTTTTTTCCTGAATATATTCAGGAAAAAACGCATACGCCCTTTTTGGCCAACCAAGCAACCTGGAAAGGCAAATCAGCGCTACAAAGAAGTCTCACTTCCCATCGGTCAAGAGGGCCATGCTGAAAAAAGTGTCAAAACCAGAAATGCAGGACAGGCCATGGAGAAATGGGAGCCTTGCTACACTGATGGGCGGGATGTAAATTGCCAACAGCCACTCTGGAGAAGTGTACGGTGTGTCCTGAAACATCTAAAAAACACAGCTTAGAGAGCATAGGGCACTTCCACGCATGGGGGGATAAAGTGGGAAAATTGAAAATCAGCAAGACACAAGCACCCCAAAGTTTAGGGCTGCTCTGTTGACAAGGACCTCCACTTCATTCCACCTTAAATATCCCAGGAAAGCGAAAAATGGATCAAAAAGTTGTGGTCCTTATGTACAATGGAATATCACTCAGCCATGAAATCAATGTCATAAGGCTAGTAGCAGCATGATGAGTGGATTTAGGTAAGACGATTCTAAGTGAAATAAGTCACACAGAAAAGGACACTTCTCGTAAGGTGTCACTTATAGAGGGAATGTAAAAACCGTTACACTTGAACTGAATTACAAAACAGAACAGAGTCACACATGCAGAAAACACACTATGGCTGCTTAACGGGAAAGGTGAGGTGGGGTGATACATAAAACAAGAGCTTCAAATTAGCTCAGATACCGTTCCATGAACCCAATATGTAATAGACAAGACCTACTCCTTGCTCAGAGAACTGGACTCAACACGCCCGATTCACCGCACAAGAATATATCTGACTAGTAATAATCTTAAAACCTATGTATTGATATCTCTCTGTTAGTGTGTCAAGTGGGTGTAAAGCGGCATAAACACAGCCCTGAAAAGCAGCTAAACCCCATTATAAAAATAAATTACTTTTAAAAACCCATGAAACAAAGACAGGGAAAGAGAGAGAAATTCTTACCCAATTCGTTCAGGTGCTGTGATGCAACCTGGATTGACCATATCTAGACCCACAGCTGGATGAGACATAAGGGTGGAAACTCTTGGGGCTGAGAGGTTTGGTGAGGTTGGGTGAGCAAACGCAGACCCTTTAAAGTAATACTGCGTGCTACCCATCGCATGGGTCCCAAATCTCCAGGTTCAAGGGCATCTTCCTACATCGAAAACATGCATGAGAAACCCAGAAGATGGTACACCGTGTGATGGGGAAAGGTTTCTAAAACGCACCTCATTTCTCATCTCCTTGTGCTCGGGTTCGCCATTCCAGCCACTTTACCAGCAATCTCCCTACTTGGAGCCTCAGCACCTTTAACCTCCTGTTCCGTACAGGTTGCAATTTGTCCTGAGGATGAACGGGAAGACGGGGAACCAATGAGAGACTAGCTCTTGGTGTTGGGACAGGCACAGGTCACTCTATTTTCCCATCAGGAAGAAGAATTAACCACAGGCTCAGCCTGCCCCCCGGAACCAGAACAGGGCCTGAAGCCATCCTGCGCTTTTGCGGCCAGCTCCCAAAAAAGCGACTTGTAAGATGGATCTTCAGGGCACTGCAATTCACAAACCTGCAGAGTTATAAATGATAACTCTCGTCCACAAATATATTGAGGGAAGGCAAAGAAGAGGATTTGAAATCAAGGCAGAATTGCAGGAAACAGATTTCAGGAGGTAGATTCGAATCGCCTTTAAAGCACATGAAAAGCGGCAAAACGTTGACAATGATGCCCTTGGCCAAAAAGGGCGTATGCGTTTTTTCCTGAATATATTCAGGAAAAAACGCATACGCCCTTTTTGGCCAACCAAGCAACCTGGAAAGGCAAATCAGCGCTACAAAGAAGTCTCACTTCCCATCGGTCAAGAGGGCCATGCTGAAAAAAGTGTCAAAACCAGAAATGCAGGACAGGCCATGGAGAAATGGGAGCCTTGCTACACTGATGGGCGGGATGTAAATTGCCAACAGCCACTCTGGAGAAGTGTACGGTGTGTCCTGAAACATCTAAAAAACACAGCTTAGAGAGCATAGGGCACTTCCACGCATGGGGGGATAAAGTGGGAAAATTGAAAATCAGCAAGACACAAGCACCCCAAAGTTTAGGGCTGCTCTGTTGACAAGGACCTCCACTTCATTCCACCTTAAATATCCCAGGAAAGCGAAAAATGGATCAAAAAGTTGTGGTCCTTATGTACAATGGAATATCACTCAGCCATGAAATCAATGTCATAAGGCTAGTAGCAGCATGATGAGTGGATTTAGGTAAGACGATTCTAAGTGAAATAAGTCACACAGAAAAGGACACTTCTCGTAAGGTGTCACTTATAGAGGGAATGTAAAAACCGTTACACTTGAACTGAATTACAAAACAGAACAGAGTCACACATGCAGAAAACACACTATGGCTGCTTAACGGGAAAGGTGAGGTGGGGTGATACATAAAACAAGAGCTTCAAATTAGCTCAGATACCGTTCCATAAACCCAATATGTAATAGACAAGACCTACTCCTTGCTCAGAGAACTGGACTCAACACGCCCGATTCACCGCACAAGAATATATCTGACTAGTAATAATCTTAAAACCTATGTATTGATATCTCTCTGTTAGTGTGTCAAGTGGGTGTAAAGCGGCATAAACACAGCCGTGAAAAGCAGATAAACCCCATTATAAAACTAAATTACTTTTAAAAACCCATGAAACAAAGACAGGGAAAGAGAGAGAAATACTTACACAATTCGTTCAGGGGCTGTGATGCAACCTGGATTGACCATATCTAGACCCACAGCTGGATGAGACATAAGGGTGGACACTCTTGGGGCTGAGAGGTTTGGTGAGGTTGGGTGAGCAAACGCAGACCCTTTAAAGTAATACTGCGTGCTACCCATCGCATGGGTCCCAAATCTCCAGGTTCAAGGGCATCTTCCTACATCGAAAACATGCATGAGAAACCCAGAAGATGGTACACCGTGTGATGGGGAAAGGTTTCTAAAACGCACCTCATTTCTCATCTCCTTGTGCTCGGGTTCGCCATTCCTGCCACTTTACCAGCAATCTCCCTACTTGGAGCCTCAGCACCTTTAACCTCCTGTTCCGTACAGGTTGCAATTTGTCCTGAGGATGAACGGGAAGACGGGGAACCAAGGAGAGACTAGCTCTTGGTGTTGGGACAGGCACAGGACACTCTATTTTCCCATCAGGAAGAAGAATTAACCACAGGCTCAGCCTACACCCCGGAACCAGAACAGGGCCTGAAGCCATCCTGCGCTTTTGCGGCCAGCTCCCAAAAAAGCGACTTGTAAGATGGAGCTTCAGGGCACTGCAATTCACAAACCTGCAGAGTTATAAATGTTAACTCTCGTCCACAAATATATTGAGGGAAGGCAAAGAAGAGGATTTGAAATCAAGGCAGAATTGCAGGAAACAGATTTCAGGAGGTAGATTCGAATCGCCTTTAAAGCACATGAAAAGGGGCAAAACGTTGACAATGATGCCCTTGGCCAAAAAGGGCGTATGCGTTTTTTCCTGAATATATTCAGGAAAAAACGCATACGCCCTTTTTGGCCAACCAAGCAACCTGGAAAGGCAAATCAGCGCTACAAAGAAGTCTCGCTTCCCATCGGTCAAAAGGGCCATGCTGAAAAAAGTGTCAAAACCAGAAATGCAGGACAGGCCATGGAGAAATGGGAGCCTTGCTACACTGATGGGCGGGATGTAAATTGCCAACAGCCACTCTGGAGAAGTGTACGGTGTGTCCTGAAACATCTAAAAAACACAGCTTAGAGAGCATAGGGCACTTCCACGCATGGGGGGATAAAGTGGGAAAATTGAAAATCAGCAAGACACAAGCACCCCAAAGTTTAGGGCTGCTCTGTTGACAAGGACCTCCACTTCATTCCACCTTAAATATCCCAGGAAAGCGAAAAATGGATCAAAAAGTTGTGGTCCTTATGTACAATGGAATATCACTCAGCCATGAAATCAATGTCATAAGGCTAGTAGCAGCATGATGAGTGGATTTAGGTAAGACGATTCTAAGTGAAATAAGTCACACAGAAAAGGACACTTCTCGTAAGGTGTCACTTATAGAGGGAATGTAAAAACCGTTACACTTGAACTGAATTACAAAACAGAACAGAGTCACACATGCAGAAAACACACTATGGCTGCTTAACGGGAAAGGTGAGGTGGGGTGATACATAAAACAAGAGCTTCAAATTAGCTCAGATACCGTTCCATAAACCCAATATGTAATAGACAAGACCTACTCCTTGCTCAGAGAACTGGACTCAACACGCCCGATTCACCGCACAAGAATATATCTGACTAGTAATAATCTTAAAACCTATGTATTGATATCTCTCTGTTAGTGTGTCAAGTGGGTGTAAAGCGGCATAAACACAGCCGTGAAAAGCAGCTAAACCCCATTATAAAAATAAATTACTTTTAAAAACCCATGAAACAAAGACAGGGAAAGAGAGAGAAATTCTTACACAATTCGTTCAGGGGCTGTGATGCAACCTGGATTGACCATATCTAGACCCACAGCTGGATGAGACATAAGGGTGGACACTCTTGGGGCTGAGAGGTTTGGTGAGGTTGGGTGAGCAAACGCAGACCCTTTAAAGTAATACTGCGTGCTACCCATCGCATGGGTCCCAAATCTCCAGGTTCAAGGGCATCTTCCTACATCGAAAACATGCATGAGAAACCCAGAAGATGGTACACCGTGTGATGGGGAAAGGTTTCTAAAACGCACCTCATTTCTCATCTCCTTGTGCTCGGGTTCGCCATTCCTGCCACTTTACTAGCAATCTCCCTACTTGGAGCCTCAGCACCTTTAACCTCCTGTTCCGTACAGGTTGTAATTTGTCCTGAGGATGAACGGGAAGACGGGGAACCAAGGAGAGACTAGCTCTTGGTGTTGGGACAGGCACAGGACACTCTATTTTCCCATCAGGAAGAAGAATTAACCACAGGCTCAGCCTACACCCCGGAACCAGAACAGGGCCTGAAGCCATCCTGCGCTTTTGCGGCCAGCTCCCAAAAAAGCGACTTGTAAGATGGAGCTTCAGGGCACTGCAATTCACAAACCTGCAGAGTTATAAATGTTAACTCTCGTCCACAAATATATTGAGGGAAGGCAAAGAAGAGGATTTGAAATCAAGGCAGAATTGCAGGAAACAGATTTCAGGAGGTAGATTCGAATCGCCTTTAAAGCACATGAAAAGGGGCAAAACGTTGACAATGATGCCCTTGGCCAAAAAGGGCGTATGCGTTTTTTCCTGAATATATTCAGGAAAAAACGCATACGCCCTTTTTGGCCAACCAAGCAACCTGGAAAGGCAAATCAGCGCTACAAAGAAGTCTCGCTTCCCATCGGTCAAAAGGGCCATGCTGAAAAAAGTGTCAAAACCAGAAATGCAGGACAGGCCATGGAGAAATGGGAGCCTTGCTACACTGATGGGCGGGATGTAAATTGCCAACAGCCACTCTGGAGAAGTGTACGGTGTGTCCTGAAACATCTAAAAAACACAGCTTAGAGAGCATAGGGCACTTCCACGCATGGGGGGATAAAGTGGGAAAATTGAAAATCAGCAAGACACAAGCACCCCAAAGTTTAGGGCTGCTCTGTTGACAAGGACCTCCACTTCATTCCACCTTAAATATCCCAGGAAAGCGAAAAATGGATCAAAAAGTTGTGGTCCTTATGTACAATGGAATATCACTCAGCCATGAAATCAATGTCATAAGGCTAGTAGCAGCATGATGAGTGGATTTAGGTAAGACGATTCTAAGTGAAATAAGTCACACAGAAAAGGACACTTCTCGTAAGGTGTCACTTATAGAGGGAATGTAAAAACCGTTACACTTGAACTGAATTACAAAACAGAACAGAGTCACACATGCAGAAAACACACTATGGCTGCTTAACGGGAAAGGTGAGGTGGGGTGATACATAAAACAAGAGCTTCAAATTAGCTCAGATACCGTTCCATAAACCCAATATGTAATAGACAAGACCTACTCCTTGCTCAGAGAACTGGACTCAACACGCCCGATTCACCGCACAAGAATATATCTGACTAGTAATAATCTTAAAACCTATGTATTGATATCTCTCTGTTAGTGTGTCAAGTGGGTGTAAAGCGGCATAAACACAGCCGTGAAAAGCAGCTAAACCCCATTATAAAAATAAATTACTTTTAAAAACCCATGAAACAAAGACAGGGAAAGAGAGAGAAATTCTTACACAATTCGTTCAGGGGCTGTGATGCAACCTGGATTGACCATATCTAGACCCACAGCTGGATGAGACATAAGGGTGGACACTCTTGGGGCTGAGAGGTTTGGTGAGGTTGGGTGAGCAAACGCAGACCCTTTAAAGTAATACTGCGTGCTACCCATCGCATGGGTCCCAAATCTCCAGGTTCAAGGGCATCTTCCTACATCGAAAACATGCATGAGAAACCCAGAAGATGGTACACCGTGTGATGGGGAAAGGTTTCTAAAACGCACCTCATTTCTCATCTCCTTGTGCTCGGGTTCGCCATTCCAGCCACTTTACCAGCAATCTCCCTTCTTGGAGCCTCAGCACCTTTAACCTCCTGTTCCGTACAGGTTGCAATTTTTCCTGAGGATGAACGGGAAGACGGGGAACCAATGAGAGACTAGCTCTTGGTGTTGGGACAGGCACAGGTCACTCTATTTTCCCATCAGGAAGAAGAATTAACCACAGGCTCAGCCTGCCCCCCGGAACCAGAACAGGGCCTGAAGCCATCCTGCGCTTTTGCGGCCAGCTCCCAAAAAAGCGACTTGTAAGATGGAGCTTCAGGGCACTGCAATTCACAAACCTGCAGAGTTATAAATGTTAACTCTCGTCCACAAATATATTGAGGGAAGGCAAAGAAGAGGATTTGAAATCAAGGCAGAATTGCAGGAAACAGATTTCAGGAGGTAGATTCGAATCGCCTTTAAAGCACATGAAAAGGGGCAAAACGTTGACAATGATGCCCTTGGCCAAAAAGGGCGTATGCGTTTTTTCCTGAATATATTCAGGAAAAAACGCATACGCCCTTTTTGGCCAACCAAGCAACCTGGAAAGGCAAATCAGCGCTACAAAGAAGTCTCGCTTCCCATCGGTCAAAAGGGCCATGCTGAAAAAAGTGTCAAAACCAGAAATGCAGGACAGGCCATGGAGAAATGGGAGCCTTGCTACACTGATGGGCGGGATGTAAATTGCCAACAGCCACTCTGGAGAAGTGTACGGTGTGTCCTGAAACATCTAAAAAACACAGCTTAGAGAGCATAGGGCACTTCCACGCATGGGGGGATAAAGTGGGAAAATTGAAAATCAGCAAGACACAAGCACCCCAAAGTTTAGGGCTGCTCTGTTGACAAGGACCTCCACTTCATTCCACCTTAAATATCCCAGGAAAGCGAAAAATGGATCAAAAAGTTGTGGTCCTTATGTACAATGGAATATCACTCAGCCATGAAATCAATGTCATAAGGCTAGTAGCAGCATGATGAGTGGATTTAGGTAAGACGATTCTAAGTGAAATAAGTCACACAGAAAAGGACACTTCTCGTAAGGTGTCACTTATAGAGGGAATGTAAAAACCGTTACACTTGAACTGAATTACAAAACAGAACAGAGTCACACATGCAGAAAACACACTATGGCTGCTTAACGGGAAAGGTGAGGTGGGGTGATACATAAAACAAGAGCTTCAAATTAGCTCAGATACCGTTCCATAAACCCAATATGTAATAGACAAGACCTACTCCTTGCTCAGAGAACTGGACTCAACACGCCCGATTCACCGCACAAGAATATATCTGACTAGTAATAATCTTAAAACCTATGTATTGATATCTCTCTGTTAGTGTGTCAAGTGGGTGTAAAGCGGCATAAACACAGCCGTGAAAAGCAGCTAAACCCCATTATAAAAATAAATTACTTTTAAAAACCCATGAAACAAAGACAGGGAAAGAGAGAGAAATTCTTACACAATTCGTTCAGGGGCTGTGATGCAACCTGGATTGACCATATCTAGACCCACAGCTGGATGAGACATAAGGGTGGACACTCTTGGGGCTGAGAGGTTTGGTGAGGTTGGGTGAGCAAACGCAGACCCTTTAAAGTAATACTGCGTGCTACCCATCGCATGGGTCCCAAATCTCCAGGTTCAAGGGCATCTTCCTACATCGAAAACATGCATGAGAAACCCAGAAGATGGTACACCGTGTGATGGGGAAAGGTTTCTAAAACGCACCTCATTTCTCATCTCCTTGTGCTCGGGTTCGCCATTCCAGCCACTTTACCAGCAATCTCCCTTCTTGGAGCCTCAGCACCTTTAACCTCCTGTTCCGTACAGGTTGCAATTTTTCCTGAGGATGAACGGGAAGACGGGGAACCAATGAGAGACTAGCTCTTGGTGTTGGGACAGGCACAGGTCACTCTATTTTCCCATCAGGAAGAAGAATTAACCACAGGCTCAGCCTGCCCCCCGGAACCAGAACAGGGCCTGAAGCCATCCTGCGCTTTTGCGGCCAGCTCCCAAAAAAGCGACTTGTAAGATGGAGCTTCAGGGCACTGCAATTCACAAACCTGCAGAGTTATAAATGTTAACTCTCGTCCACAAATATATTGAGGGAAGGCAAAGAAGAGGATTTGAAATCAAGGCAGAATTGCAGGAAACAGATTTCAGGAGGTAGATTCGAATCGCCTTTAAAGCACATGAAAAGGGGCAAAACGTTGACAATGATGCCCTTGGCCAAAAAGGGCGTATGCGTTTTTTCCTGAATATATTCAGGAAAAAACGCATACGCCCTTTTTGGCCAACCAAGCAACCTGGAAAGGCAAATCAGCGCTACAAAGAAGTCTCGCTTCCCATCGGTCAAAAGGGCCATGCTGAAAAAAGTGTCAAAACCAGAAATGCAGGACAGGCCATGGAGAAATGGGAGCCTTGCTACACTGATGGGCGGGATGTAAATTGCCAACAGCCACTCTGGAGAAGTGTACGGTGTGTCCTGAAACATCTAAAAAACACAGCTTAGAGAGCATAGGGCACTTCCACGCATGGGGGGATAAAGTGGGAAAATTGAAAATCAGCAAGACACAAGCACCCCAAAGTTTAGGGCTGCTCTGTTGACAAGGACCTCCACTTCATTCCACCTTAAATATCCCAGGAAAGCGAAAAATGGATCAAAAAGTTGTGGTCCTTATGTACAATGGAATATCACTCAGCCATGAAATCAATGTCATAAGGCTAGTAGCAGCATGATGAGTGGATTTAGGTAAGACGATTCTAAGTGAAATAAGTCACACAGAAAAGGACACTTCTCGTAAGGTGTCACTTATAGAGGGAATGTAAAAACCGTTACACTTGAACTGAATTACAAAACAGAACAGAGTCACACATGCAGAAAACACACTATGGCTGCTTAACGGGAAAGGTGAGGTGGGGTGATACATAAAACAAGAGCTTCAAATTAGCTCAGATACCGTTCCATAAACCCAATATGTAATAGACAAGACCTACTCCTTGCTCAGAGAACTGGACTCAACACGCCCGATTCACCGCACAAGAATATATCTGACTAGTAATAATCTTAAAACCTATGTATTGATATCTCTCTGTTAGTGTGTCAAGTGGGTGTAAAGCGGCATAAACACAGCCGTGAAAAGCAGCTAAACCCCATTATAAAAATAAATTACTTTTAAAAACCCATGAAACAAAGACAGGGAAAGAGAGAGAAATTCTTACACAATTCGTTCAGGGGCTGTGATGCAACCTGGATTGACCATATCTAGACCCACAGCTGGATGAGACATAAGGGTGGACACTCTTGGGGCTGAGAGGTTTGGTGAGGTTGGGTGAGCAAACGCAGACCCTTTAAAGTAATACTGCGTGCTACCCATCGCATGGGTCCCAAATCTCCAGGTTCAAGGGCATCTTCCTACATCGAAAACATGCATGAGAAACCCAGAAGATGGTACACCGTGTGATGGGGAAAGGTTTCTAAAACGCACCTCATTTCTCATCTCCTTGTGCTCGGGTTCGCCATTCCAGCCACTTTACCAGCAATCTCCCTTCTTGGAGCCTCAGCACCTTTAACCTCCTGTTCCGTACAGGTTGCAATTTTTCCTGAGGATGAACGGGAAGACGGGGAACCAATGAGAGACTAGCTCTTGGTGTTGGGACAGGCACAGGTCACTCTATTTTCCCATCAGGAAGAAGAATTAACCACAGGCTCAGCCTGCCCCCCGGAACCAGAACAGGGCCTGAAGCCATCCTGCGCTTTTGCGGCCAGCTCCCAAAAAAGCGACTTGTAAAATGGAGCTTCAGGGCACTGCAATTCACAAACCTGCAGAGTTATAAATGATAACTCTCGTCCACAAATATATTGAGGGAAGGCAAAGAAGAGGATTTGAAATCAAGGCAGAATTGCAGGAAACAGATTTCAGGAGGTAGATTCGAATCGCCTTTAAAGCACATGAAAAGCGGCAAAACGTTGACAATGATGCCCTTGGCCAAAAAGGGCGTATGCGTTTTTTCCTGAATATATTCAGGAAAAAACGCATACGCCCTTTTTGGCCAACCAAGCAACCTGGAAAGGCAAATCAGCGCTACAAAGAAGTCTCGCTTCCCATCGGTCAAGAGGGCCATGCTGAAAAAAGTGTCAAAACCAGAAATGCAGGACAGGCCATGGAGAAATGGGAGCCTTGCTACACTGATGGGCGGGATGTAAATTGCCAACAGCCACTCTGGAGAAGTGTACGGTGTGTCCTGAAACATCTAAAAAACACAGCTTAGAGAGCATAGGGCACTTCCACGCATGGGGGGATAAAGTGGGAAAATTGAAAATCAGCAAGACACAAGCACCCCAAAGTTTAGGGCTGCTCTGTTGACAAGGACCTCCACTTCATTCCACCTTAAATATCCCAGGAAAGCGAAAAATGGATCAAAAAGTTGTGGTCCTTATGTACAATGGAATATCACTCAGCCATGAAATCAATGTCATAAGGCTAGTAGCAGCATGATGAGTGGATTTAGGTAAGACGATTCTAAGTGAAATAAGTCACACAGAAAAGGACACTTCTCATAAGGTGTCACTTATAGAGGGAATGTAAAAACCGTTACACTTGAACTGAATTACAAAACAGAACAGAGTCACACATGCAGAAAACACACTATGGCTGCTTAACGGGAAAGGTGAGGTGGGGTGATACATAAAACAAGAGCTTCAAATTAGCTCAGATACCATTCCATAAACCCAATATGTAATAGACAAGACCTACTCCTTGCTCAGAGAACTGGACTCAACACGCCCGATTCACCGCACAAGAATATATCTGACTAGTAATAATCTTAAAACCTATGTATTGATATCTCTCTGTTAGTGTGTCAAGTGTGTGTAAAGCGGCATAAACACAGCCGTGAAAAGCAGCTAAACCCCATTATAAAACTAAATTACTTTTAAAAACCCATGAAACAAAGACAGGGAAAGAGAGAGAAATTCTTACACAATTCGTTCAGGGGCTGTGATGCAACCTGGATTGACCATATCTAGACCCACAGCTGGATGAGACATAAGGGTGGACACTCTTGGGGCTGAGAGGTTTGGTGAGGTTGTGTGAGCAAATGCAGACCCTTTAAAGTAATACTGCGTGCTACCCATCGCATGGGTCCCAAATCTCCAGGTTCAAGGGCATCTTCCTACATCGAAAACATGCATGAGAAACCCAGAAGAGGGTACACCGTGTGATGGGGAAAGGTTTCTAAAACGCACCTCATTTCTCATCTCCTTGTGCTCGGGTTCGCCATTCCAGCCACTTTACCAGCAATCTCCCTACTTGGAACCTCAGCACCTTTAACCTCCTGTTCCGAAAAGGTTGCAATTTGTCCTGAGGATGAACGGGAAGACGGGGGACCAATGAGAGACTAGCTCTTGGTGTTGGGACAGGCACAGGTCACTCTATTTTCCCATCAGGAAGAAGAATTAACCACAGGCTCAGCCTGCCCCCCGGAACCAGAACAGGGCCTGAAGCCATCCTGCGCTTTTGCGGAAAGCTCCCAAAAAAGCGAGTTGTAAAATGGAGCGTCAGGGCACTGCAATTCACAAACCTGCAGAGTTATAAATGATAACTCTCGTCCACAAATATATTGAGGGAAGGCAAAGAAGAGGATTTGAAATCAAGGCAGAATTGCAGGAAACAGATTTCAGGAGGTAGATTCGAATCGCCTTTAAAGCACATGAAAAGGGGCAAAACGTTGACAATGATGCCCTTGGCCAAAAAGGGCGTATGCGTTTTTTCCTGAATATATTCAGGAAAAAACGCATACGCCCTTTTTGGCCAACCAAGCAACCTGGAAAGGCAAATCAGCGCTACAAAGAAGTCTCGCTTCCCATCGGTCAAAACGGCCATGCTGAAAAAAGTGTCAAAACCAGAAATGCAGGACAGGCCATGGAGAAATGGGAGCCTTGCTACACTGATGGGCGGGATGTAAATTGCCAACAGCCACTCTGGAGAAGTGTACGGTGTGTCCTGAAACATCTAAAAAACACAGCTTAGAGAGCATAGGGCACTTCCACGCATGGGGGGATAAAGTGGGAAAATTGAAAATCAGCAAGACACAAGCACCCCAAAGTTTAGGGCTGCTCTGTTGACAAGGACCTCCACTTCATTCCACCTTAAATATCCCAGGAAAGCGAAAAATGGATCAAAAAGTTGTGGTCCTTATGTACAATGGAATATCACTCAGCCATGAAATCAATGTCATAAGGCTAGTAGCAGCATGATGAGTGGATTTAGGTAAGACGATTCTAAGTGAAATAAGTCACACAGAAAAGGACACTTCTCGTAAGGTGTCACTTATAGAGGGAATGTAAAAACCGTTACACTTGAACTGAATTACAAAACAGAACAGAGTCACACATGCAGAAAACACACTATGGCTGCTTAACGGGAAAGGTGAGGTGGGGTGATACATAAAACAAGAGCTTCAAATTAGCTCAGATACCGTTCCATAAACCCAATATGTAATAGACAAGACCTACTCCTTGCTCAGAGAACTGGACTCAACACGCCCGATTCACCGCACAAGAATATATCTGACTAGTAATAATCTTAAAACCTATGTATTGATATCTCTCTGTTAGTGTGTCAAGTGGGTGTAAAGCGGCATAAACACAGCCGTGAAAAGCAGCTAAACCCCATTATAAAAATAAATTACTTTTAAAAACCCATGAAACAAAGACAGGGAAAGAGAGAGAAATTCTTACACAATTCGTTCAGGGGCTGTGATGCAACCTGGATTGACCATATCTAGACCCACAGCTGGATGAGACATAAGGGTGGACACTCTTGGGGCTGAGAGGTTTGGTGAGGTTGGGTGAGCAAACGCAGACCCTTTAAAGTAATACTGCGTGCTACCCATCGCATGGGTCCCAAATCTCCAGGTTCAAGGGCATCTTCCTACATCGAAAACATGCATGAGAAACCCAGAAGATGGTACACCGTGTGATGGGGAAAGGTTTCTAAAACGCACCTCATTTCTCATCTCCTTGTGCTCGGGTTCGCCATTCCAGCCACTTTACCAGCAATCTCCCTACTTGGAGCCTCAGCACCTTTAACCTCCTGTTCCGTACAGGTTGCAATTTGTCCTGAGGATGAACGGGAAGACGGGGAACCAATGAGAGACTAGCTCTTGGTGTTGGGACAGGCACAGGTCACTCTATTTTCCCATCAGGAAGAAGAATTAACCACAGGCTCAGCCTGCCCCCCGGAACCAGAACAGGGCCTGAAGCCATCCTGCGCTTTTGCGGCCAGCTCCCAAAAAAGCGACTTGTAAAATGGAGCTTCAGGGCACTGCAATTCACAAACCTGCAGAGTTATAAATGATAACTCTCGTCCACAAATATATTGAGGGAAGGCAAAGAAGAGGATTTGAAATCAAGGCAGAATTGCAGGAAACAGATTTCAGGAGGTAGATTCGAATCGCCTTTAAAGCACATGAAAAGCGGCAAAACGTTGACAATGATGCCCTTGGCCAAAAAGGGCGTATGCGTTTTTTCCTGAATATATTCAGGAAAAAACGCATACGCCCTTTTTGGCCAACCAAGCAACCTGGAAAGGCAAATCAGCGCTACAAAGAAGTCTCGCTTCCCATCGGTCAAGAGGGCCATGCTGAAAAAAGTGTCAAAACCAGAAATGCAGGACAGGCCATGGAGAAATGGGAGCCTTGCTACACTGATGGGCGGGATGTAAATTGCCAACAGCCACTCTGGAGAAGTGTACGGTGTGTCCTGAAACATCTAAAAAACACAGCTTAGAGAGCATAGGGCACTTCCACGCATGGGGGGATAAAGTGGGAAAATTGAAAATCAGCAAGACACAAGCACCCCAAAGTTTAGGGCTGCTCTGTTGACAAGGACCTCCACTTCATTCCACCTTAAATATCCCAGGAAAGCGAAAAATGGATCAAAAAGTTGTGGTCCTTATGTACAATGGAATATCACTCAGCCATGAAATCAATGTCATAAGGCTAGTAGCAGCATGATGAGTGGATTTAGGTAAGACGATTCTAAGTGAAATAAGTCACACAGAAAAGGACACTTCTCATAAGGTGTCACTTATAGAGGGAATGTAAAAACCGTTACACTTGAACTGAATTACAAAACAGAACAGAGTCACACATGCAGAAAACACACTATGGCTGCTTAACGGGAAAGGTGAGGTGGGGTGATACATAAAACAAGAGCTTCAAATTAGCTCAGATACCGTTCCATAAACCCAATATGTAATAGACAAGACCTACTCCTTGCTCAGAGAACTGGACTCAACACGCCCGATTCACCGCACAAGAATATATCTGACTAGTAATAATCTTAAAACCTATGTATTGATATCTCTCTGTTAGTGTGTCAAGTGGGTGTAAAGCGGCATAAACACAGCCGTGAAAAGCAGCTAAACCCCATTATAAAAATAAATTACTTTTAAAAACCCATGAAACAAAGACAGGGAAAGAGAGAGAAATTCTTACACAATTCGTTCAGGGGCTGTGATGCAACCTGGATTGACCATATCTAGACCCACAGCTGGATGAGACATAAGGGTGGACACTCTTGGGGCTGAGAGGTTTGGTGAGGTTGGGTGAGCAAACGCAGACCCTTTAAAGTAATACTGCGTGCTACCCATCGCATGGGTCCCAAATCTCCAGGTTCAAGGGCATCTTCCTACATCGAAAACATGCATGAGAAACCCAGAAGATGGTACACCGTGTGATGGGGAAAGGTTTCTAAAACGCACCTCATTTCTCATCTCCTTGTGCTCGGGTTCGCCATTCCAGCCACTTTACCAGCAATCTCCCTACTTGGAGCCTCAACACCTTTAACCTCCTGTTCCGTACAGGTTGCAATTTGTCCTGAGGATGAACGGGAAGACGGGGAACCAATGAGAGACTAGCTCTTGGTGTTGGGACAGGCACAGGTCACTCTATTTTCCCATCAGGAAGAAGAATTAACCACAGGCTCAGCCTGCCCCCCGGAACCAGAACAGGGCCTGAAGCCATCCTGCGCTTTTGCGGCCAGCTCCCAAAAAAGCGACTTGTAAAATGGAGCGTCAGGGCATTGCAATTCACAAACCTGCAGAGTTATAAATGATAACTCTCGTCCACAAATATATTGAGGGAAGGCAAAGAAGAGGATTTGAAGTCAAGGCAGAATTGCAGGAAACAGATTTCAGGAGGTAGATTCGAATCGCCTTTAAAGCACATGAAAAGCGGCAAAACGTTGACAATGATGCCCTTGGCCAAAAAGGGCGTATGCGTTTTTTCCTGAATATATTCAGGAAAAAACGCATACGCCCTTTTTGGCCAACCAAGCAACCTGGAAAGGCAAATCAGCGCTACAAAGAAGTCTCGCTTCCCATCGGTCAAGAGGGCCATGCTGAAAAAAGTGTCAAAACCAGAAATGCAGGACAGGCCATGGAGAAATGGGAGCCTTGCTACACTGATGGGCGGGATGTAAATTGCCAACAGCCACTCTGGAGAAGGGTACGGTGTGTCCTGAAACATCTAAAAAACACAGCTTAGAGAGCATAGGGCACTTCCACGCATGGGGGGATAAAGTGGGAAAATTGAAAATCAGCAAGAAACAAGCACCCCAAAGTTTAGGGCTGCTCTGTCGACAAGGACCTCCACTTCATTCCACCTTAAATATCCCAGGAAAGCGAAAAATGGATCAAAAAGTTGTGGTCCTTATGTACAATGGAATATCACTCAGCCATGAAATCAATGTCATAAGGCTAGTAGCAGCATGATGAGTGGATTTAGGTAAGACGATTCTAAGTGAAATAAGTCACACAGAAAAGGACACTTCTCATAAGGTGTCACTTATAGAGGGAATGTAAAAACCGTTACACTTGAACTGAATTACAAAACAGAACAGAGTCACACATGCAGAAAACACACTATGGCTGCTTAATGGGAAAGGTGAGGTGGGGTGATACATAAAACAAGAGCTTCAAATTAGCTCAGATACCGTTCCATAAACCCAATATGTAATAGACAAGACCTACTCCTTGCTCAGAGAACTGGACTCAACACGCCCGATTCACCGCACAAGAATATATCTGACTAGTAATAATCTTAAAACCTATGTATTGATATCTCTCTGTTAGTGTGTCAAGTGTGTGTAAAGCGGCATAAACACAGCCGTGAAAAGCAGCTAAACCCCATTATAAAACTAAATTACTTTTAAAAACCCATGAAACAAAGACAGGGAAAGAGAGAGAAATTCTTACACAATTCGTTCAGGGGCTGTGATGCAACCTGGATTGACCATATCTAGACCCACAGCTGGATGAGACATAAGGGTGGACACTCTTGGGGCTGAGAGGTTTGGTGAGGTTGTGTGAGCAAATGCAGACCCTTTAAAGTAATACTGCGTGCTACCCATCGCATGGGTCCCAAATCTCCAGGTTCAAGGGCATCTTCCTACATCGAAAACATGCATGAGAAACCCAGAAGAGGGTACACCGTGTGATGGGGAAAGGTTTCTAAAACGCACCTCATTTCTCATCTCCTTGTGCTCGGGTTCGCCATTCCAGCCACTTTACTCGCAATCTCCCTACTTGGAACCTCAGCACCTTTAACCTCCTGTTCCGAACAGGTTGCAATTTGTCCTGAGGATGAACGGGAAGACGGGGAACCAATGAGAGACTAGCTCTTGGTGTTGGGACAGGCACAGGTCACTCTATTTTCCCATCAGGAAGAAGAATTAACCACAGGCTCAGCCTGCCCCCCGGAACCAGAACAGGGCCTGAAGCCATCCTGCGCTTTTGCGGACAGCTCCCAAAAAAGCGAGTTGTAAAATGGAGCGTCAGGGCACTGCAATTCACAAACCTGCAGAGTTATAAATGATAACTCTCGTCCACAAATATATTGAGGGAAGGCAAAGAAGAGGATTTCAAATCAAGGCAGAATTGCAGGAAACAGATTTCAGGAGGTAGATTCGAATCGCCTTTAAAGCACATGAAAAGCGGCAAAACGTTGACAATGATGCCCTTGGCCAAAAAGGGCGTATGCGTTTTTTCCTGAATATATTCAGGAAAAAACGCATACGCCCTTTTTGGCCAACCAAGCAACCTGGAAAGGCAAATCAGCGCTACAAAGAAGTCTCGCTTCCCATCGGTCAAAAGGGCCATGCTGAAAAAAGTGTCAAAACCAGAAATGCAGGACAGGCCATGGAGAAATGGGAGCCTTGCTACACTGATGGGCGGGATGTAAATTGCCAACAGCCACTCTGGAGAAGGGTACGGTGTGTCCTGAAACATCTAAAAAACACAGCTTAGAGAGCATAGGGCACTTCCACGCATGGGGGGATAAAGTGGGAAAATTGAAAATCAGCAAGACACAAGCACCCCAAAGTTTAGGGCTGCTCTGTCGACAAGGACCTCCACTTCATTCCACCTTAAATATCCCAGGAAAGCGAAAAATGGATCAAAAAGTTGTGGTCCTTATGTACAATGGAATATCACTCAGCCATGAAATCAATGTCATAAGGCTAGTAGCAGCATGATGAGTGGATTTAGGTAAGACGATTCTAAGTGAAATAAGTCACACAGAAAAGGACACTTCTCATAAGGTGTCACTTATAGAGGGAATGTAAAAACCGTTACACTTGAACTGAATTACAAAACAGAACAGAGTCACACATGCAGAAAACACACTATGGCTGCTTAACGGGAAAGGTGAGGTGGGGTGATACATAAAACAAGAGCTTCAAATTAGCTCAGATACCGTTCCATAAACCCAATATGTAATAGACAATACCTACTCCTTGCTCAGAGAACTGGACTCAACACGCCCGATTCACCGCACAAGAATATATCTGACTAGTAATAATCTTAAAACCTATGTATTGATATCTCTCTGTTAGTGTGTCAAGTGGGTGTAAAGCGGCATAAACACAGCCGTGAAAAGCAGCTAAACCCCATTATAAAAATAAATTACTTTTAAAAACCCATGAAACAAAGACAGGGAAAGAGAGAGAAATTCTTACACAATTCGTTCAGGGGCTGTGATGCAACCTGGATTGACCATATCTAGACCCACAGCTGGATGAGACATAAGGGTGGACACTCTTGAGGCTGAGAGGTTTGGTGAGGTTGGGTGAGCAAACGCAGACCCTTTAAAGTAATACTGCGTGCTACCCATCGCATGGGTCCCAAATCTCCAGGTTCAAGGGCATCTTCCTACATCGAAAACATGCATGAGAAACCCAGAAGATGGTACACCGTGTGATGGGGAAAGGTTTCTAAAACGCACCTCATTTCTCATCTCCTTGTGCTCGGGTTCGCCATTCCAGCCACTTTACCAGCAATCTCCCTACTTGGAGCCTCAGCACCTTTAACCTCCTGTTCCGTACAGGTTGCAATTTGTCCTGAGGATGAACGGGAAGACGGGGAACCAATGAGAGACTAGCTCTTGGTGTTGGGACAGGCACAGGTCACTCTATTTTCCCATCAGGAAGAAGAATTAACCACAGGCTCAGCCTGCCCCCCGGAACCAGAACAGGGCCTGAAGCCATCCTGCGCTTTTGCGGCCAGCTCCCAAAAAAGCGACTTGTAAAATGGAGCTTCAGGGCACTGCAATTCACAAACCTGCAGAGTTATAAATGATAACTCTCGTCCACAAATATATTGAGGGAAGGCAAAGAAGAGGATTTGAAATCAAGGCAGAATTGCAGGAAACAGATTTCAGGAGGTAGATTCGAATCGCCTTTAAAGCACATGAAAAGCGGCAAAACGTTGACAATGATGCCCTTGGCCAAAAAGGGCGTATGCGTTTTTTCCTGAATATATTCAGGAAAAAACGCATACGCCCTTTTTGGCCAACCAAGCAACCTGGAAAGGCAAATCAGCACTACAAAGAAGTCTCGCTTCCCATCGGTCAAGAGGGCCATGCTGAAAAAAGTGTCAAAACCAGAAATGCAGGACAGGCCATGGAGAAATGGGAGCCTTGCTACACTGATGGGCGGGATGTAAATTGCCAACAGCCACTCTGGAGAAGTGTACGGTGTGTCCTGAAACATCTAAAAAACACAGCTTAGAGAGCATAGGGCACTTCCACGCATGGGGGGATAAAGTGGGAAAATTGAAAATCAGCAAGACACAAGCACCCCAAAGTTTAGGGCTGCTCTGTTGACAAGGACCTCCACTTCATTCCACCTTAAATATCCCAGGAAAGCGAAAAATGGATCAAAAAGTTGTGGTCCTTATGTACAATGGAATATCACTCAGCCATGAAATCAATGTCATAAGGCTAGTAGCAGCATGATGAGTGGATTTAGGTAAGACGATTCTAAGTGAAATAAGTCACACAGAAAAGGACACTTCTCATAAGGTGTCACTTATAGAGGGAATGTAAAAACCGTTACACTTGAACTGAATTACAAAACAGAACAGAGTCACACATGCAGAAAACACACTATGGCTGCTTAACGGGAAAGGTGAGGTGGGGTGATACATAAAACAAGAGCTTCAAATTAGCTCAGATACCGTTCCATGAACCCAATATGTAATAGACAAGACCTACTCCTTGCTCAGAGAACTGGACTCAACACGCCCGATTCACCGCACAAGAATATATCTGACTAGTAATAATCTTAAAACCTATGTATTGATATCTCTCTGTTAGTGTGTCAAGTGGGTGTAAAGCGGCATAAACACAGCCGTGAAAAGCAGCTAAACCCCATTATAAAAATAAATTACTTTTAAAAACCCATGAAACAAAGACAGGGAAAGAGAGAGAAATTCTTACACAATTCGTTCAGGGGCTGTGATGCAACCTGGATTGACCATATCTAGACCCACAGCTGGATGAGACATAAGGGTGGACACTCTTGGGGCTGAGAGGTTTGGTGAGGTTGGGTGAGCAAACGCAGACCCTTTAAAGTAATACTGCGTGCTACCCATCGCATGGGTCCCAAATCTCCAGGTTCAAGGGCATCTTCCTACATCGAAAACATGCATGAGAAACCCAGAAGATGGTACACCGTGTGATGGGGAAAGGTTTCTAAAACGCACCTCATTTCTCATCTCCTTGTGCTCGGGTTCGCCATTCCAGCCACTTTACCAGCAATCTCCCTACTTGGAGCCTCAGCACCTTTAACCTCCTGTTCCGTACAGGTTGCAATTTGTCCTGAGGATGAACGGGAAGACGGGGAACCAATGAGAGACTAGCTCTTGGTGTTGGGACAGGCACAGGTCACTCTATTTTCCCATCAGGAAGAAGAATTAACCACAGGCTCAGCCTGCCCCCCGGAACCAGAACAGGGCCTGAAGCCATCCTGCGCTTTTGCGGCCAGCTCCCAAAAAAGCGACTTGTAAAATGGAGCTTCAGGGCACTGCAAATCACAAACCTGCAGAGTTATAAATGATAACTCTCGTCCACAAATATATTGAGGGAAGGCAAAGAAGAGGATTTGAAATCAAGGCAGAATTGCAGGAAACAGATTTCAGGAGGTAGATTCGAATCGCCTTTAAAGCACATGAAAAGCGGCAAAACGTTGACAATGATGCCCTTGGCCAAAAAGGGCGTATGCGTTTTTTCCTGAATATATTCAGGAAAAAACGCATACGCCCTTTTTGGCCAACCAAGCAACCTGGAAAGGCAAATCAGCGCTACAAAGAAGTCTCGCTTCCCATCGGTCAAGAGGGCCATGCTGAAAAAAGTGTCAAAACCAGAAATGCAGGACAGGCCATGGAGAAATGGGAGCCTTGCTACACTGATGGGCGGGATGTAAATTGCCAACAGCCACTCTGGAGAAGTGTACGGTGTGTCCTGAAACATCTAAAAAACACAGCTTAGAGAGCATAGGGCACTTCCACGCATGGGGGGATAAAGTGGGAAAATTGAAAATCAGCAAGACACAAGCACCCCAAAGTTTAGGGCTGCTCTGTTGACAAGGACCTCCACTTCATTCCACCTTAAATATCCCAGGAAAGCGAAAAATGGATCAAAAAGTTGTGGTCCTTATGTACAATGGAATATCACTCAGCCATGAAATCAATGTCATAAGGCTAGTAGCAGCATGATGAGTGGATTTAGGTAAGACGATTCTAAGTGAAATAAGTCACACAGAAAAGGACACTTCTCATAAGGTGTCACTTATAGAGGGAATGTAAAAACCGTTACACTTGAACTGAATTACAAAACAGAACAGAGTCACACATGCAGAAAACACACTATGGCTGCTTAACGGGAAAGGTGAGGTGGGGTGATACATAAAACAAGAGCTTCAAATTAGCTCAGATACCGTTCCATGAACCCAATATGTAATAGACAAGACCTACTCCTTGCTCAGAGAACTGGACTCAACACGCCCGATTCACCGCACAAGAATATATCTGACTAGTAATAATCTTAAAACCTATGTATTGATATCTCTCTGTTAGTGTGTCAAGTGGGTGTAAAGCGGCATAAACACAGCCGTGAAAAGCAGCTAAACCCCATTATAAAAATAAATTACTTTTAAAAACCCATGAAACAAAGACAGGGAAAGAGAGAGAAATTCTTACACAATTCGTTCAGGGGCTGTGATGCAACCTGGATTGACCATATCTAGACCCACAGCTGGATGAGACATAAGGGTGGACACTCTTGGGGCTGAGAGGTTTGGTGAGGTTGGGTGAGCAAACGCAGACCCTTTAAAGTAATACTGCGTGCTACCCATCGCATGGGTCCCAAATCTCCAGGTTCAAGGGCATCTTCCTACATCGAAAACATGCATGAGAAACCCAGAAGATGGTACACCGTGTGATGGGGAAAGGTTTCTAAAACGCACCTCATTTCTCATCTCCTTGTGCTCGGGTTCGCCATTCCAGCCACTTTACCAGCAATCTCCCTACTTGGAGCCTCAGCACCTTTAACCTCCTGTTCCGTACAGGTTGCAATTTGTCCTGAGGATGAACGGGAAGACGGGGAACCAATGAGAGACTAGCTCTTGGTGTTGGGACAGGCACAGGTCACTCTATTTTCCCATCAGGAAGAAGAATTAACCACAGGCTCAGCCTGCCCCCCGGAACCAGAACAGGGCCTGAAGCCATCCTGCGCTTTTGCGGCCAGCTCCCAAAAAAGCGACTTGTAAAATGGAGCTTCAGGGCACTGCAAATCACAAACCTGCAGAGTTATAAATGATAACTCTCGTCCACAAATATATTGAGGGAAGGCAAAGAAGAGGATTTGAAATCAAGGCAGAATTGCAGGAAACAGATTTCAGGAGGTAGATTCGAATCGCCTTTAAAGCACATGAAAAGCGGCAAAACGTTGACAATGATGCCCTTGGCCAAAAAGGGCGTATGCGTTTTTTCCTGAATATATTCAGGAAAAAACGCATACGCCCTTTTTGGCCAACCAAGCAACCTGGAAAGGCAAATCAGCGCTACAAAGAAGTCTCGCTTCCCATCGGTCAAGAGGGCCATGCTGAAAAAAGTGTCAAAACCAGAAATGCAGGACAGGCCATGGAGAAATGGGAGCCTTGCTACACTGATGGGCGGGATGTAAATTGCCAACAGCCACTCTGGAGAAGTGTACGGTGTGTCCTGAAACATCTAAAAAACACAGCTTAGAGAGCATAGGGCACTTCCACGCATGGGGGGATAAAGTGGGAAAATTGAAAATCAGCAAGACACAAGCACCCCAAAGTTTAGGGCTGCTCTGTTGACAAGGACCTCCACTTCATTCCACCTTAAATATCCCAGGAAAGCGAAAAATGGATCAAAAAGTTGTGGTCCTTATGTACAATGGAATATCACTCAGCCATGAAATCAATGTCATAAGGCTAGTAGCAGCATGATGAGTGGATTTAGGTAAGACGATTCTAAGTGAAATAAGTCACACAGAAAAGGACACTTCTCGTAAGGTGTCACTTATAGAGGGAATGTAAAAACCGTTACACTTGAACTGAATTACAAAACAGAACAGAGTCACACATGCAGAAAACACACTATGGCTGCTTAACGGGAAAGGTGAGGTGGGGTGATACATAAAACAAGAGCTTCAAATTAGCTCAGATACCGTTCCATGAACCCAATATGTAATAGACAAGACCTACTCCTTGCTCAGAGAACTGGACTCAACACGCCCGATTCACCGCACAAGAATATATCTGACTAGTAATAATCTTAAAACCTATGTATTGATATCTCTCTGTTAGTGTGTCAAGTGGGTGTAAAGCGGCATAAACACAGCCCTGAAAAGCAGCTAAACCCCATTATAAAAATAAATTACTTTTAAAAACCCATGAAACAAAGACAGGGAAAGAGAGAGAAATTCTTACCCAATTCGTTCAGGTGCTGTGATGCAACCTGGATTGACCATATCTAGACCCACAGCTGGATGAGACATAAGGGTGGAAACTCTTGGGGCTGAGAGGTTTGGTGAGGTTGGGTGAGCAAACGCAGACCCTTTAAAGTAATACTGCGTGCTACCCATCGCATGGGTCCCAAATCTCCAGGTTCAAGGGCATCTTCCTACATCGAAAACATGCATGAGAAACCCAGAAGATGGTACACCGTGTGATGGGGAAAGGTTTCTAAAACGCACCTCATTTCTCATCTCCTTGTGCTCGGGTTCGCCATTCCAGCCACTTTACCAGCAATCTCCCTACTTGGAGCCTCAGCACCTTTAACCTCCTGTTCCGTACAGGTTGCAATTTGTCCTGAGGATGAACGGGAAGACGGGGAACCAATGAGAGACTAGCTCTTGGTGTTGGGACAGGCACAGGTCACTCTATTTTCCCATCAGGAAGAAGAATTAACCACAGGCTCAGCCTGCCCCCCGGAACCAGAACAGGGCCTGAAGCCATCCTGCGCTTTTGCGGCCAGCTCCCAAAAAAGCGACTTGTAAAATGGAGCTTCAGGGCACTGCAAATCACAAACCTGCAGAGTTATAAATGATAACTCTCGTCCACAAATATATTGAGGGAAGGCAAAGAAGAGGATTTGAAATCAAGGCAGAATTGCAGGAAACAGATTTCAGGAGGTAGATTCGAATCGCCTTTAAAGCACATGAAAAGCGGCAAAACGTTGACAATGATGCCCTTGGCCAAAAAGGGCGTATGCGTTTTTTCCTGAATATATTCAGGAAAAAACGCATACGCCCTTTTTGGCCAACCAAGCAACCTGGAAAGGCAAATCAGCGCTACAAAGAAGTCTCGCTTCCCATCGGTCAAGAGGGCCATGCTGAAAAAAGTGTCAAAACCAGAAATGCAGGACAGGCCATGGAGAAATGGGAGCCTTGCTACACTGATGGGCGGGATGTAAATTGCCAACAGCCACTCTGGAGAAGTGTACGGTGTGTCCTGAAACATCTAAAAAACACAGCTTAGAGAGCATAGGGCACTTCCACGCATGGGGGGATAAAGTGGGAAAATTGAAAATCAGCAAGACACAAGCACCCCAAAGTTTAGGGCTGCTCTGTTGACAAGGACCTCCACTTCATTCCACCTTAAATATCCCAGGAAAGCGAAAAATGGATCAAAAAGTTGTGGTCCTTATGTACAATGGAATATCACTCAGCCATGAAATCAATGTCATAAGGCTAGTAGCAGCATGATGAGTGGATTTAGGTAAGATGATTCTAAGTGAAATAAGTCACACAGAAAAGGACACTTCTCGTAAGGTGTCACTTATAGAGGGAATGTAAAAACCGTTACACTTGAACTGAATTACAAAACAGAACAGAGTCACACATGCAGAAAACACACTATGGCTGCTTAACGGGAAAGGTGAGGTGGGGTGATACATAAAACAAGAGCTTCAAATTAGCTCAGATACCGTTCCATGAACCCAATATGTAATAGACAAGACCTACTCCTTGCTCAGAGAACTGGACTCAACACGCCCGATTCACCGCACAAGAATATATCTGACTAGTAATAATCTTAAAACCTATGTATTGATATCTCTCTGTTAGTGTGTCAAGTGGGTGTAAAGCGGCATAAACACAGCCCTGAAAAGCAGCTAAACCCCATTATAAAAATAAATTACTTTTAAAAACCCATGAAACAAAGACAGGGAAAGAGAGAGAAATTCTTACCCAATTCGTTCAGGTGCTGTGATGCAACCTGGATTGACCATATCTAGACCCACAGCTGGATGAGACATAAGGGTGGAAACTCTTGGGGCTGAGAGGTTTGGTGAGGTTGGGTGAGCAAACGCAGACCCTTTAAAGTAATACTGCGTGCTACCCATCGCATGGGTCCCAAATCTCCAGGTTCAAGGGCATCTTCCTACATCGAAAACATGCATGAGAAACCCAGAAGATGGTACACCGTGTGATGGGGAAAGGTTTCTAAAACGCACCTCATTTCTCATCTCCTTGTGCTCGGGTTCGCCATTCCAGCCACTTTACCAGCAATCTCCCTACTTGGAGCCTCAGCACCTTTAACCTCCTGTTCCGTACAGGTTGCAATTTGTCCTGAGGATGAACGGGAAGACGGGGAACCAATGAGAGACTAGCTCTTGGTGTTGGGACAGGCACAGGTCACTCTATTTTCCCATCAGGAAGAAGAATTAACCACAGGCTCAGCCTGCCCCCCGGAACCAGAACAGGGCCTGAAGCCATCCTGCGCTTTTGCGGCCAGCTCCCAAAAAAGCGACTTGTAAGATGGATCTTCAGGGCACTGCAATTCACAAACCTGCAGAGTTATAAATGATAACTCTCGTCCACAAATATATTGAGGGAAGGCAAAGAAGAGGATTTGAAATCAAGGCAGAATTGCAGGAAACAGATTTCAGGAGGTAGATTCGAATCGCCTTTAAAGCACATGAAAAGCGGCAAAACGTTGACAATGATGCCCTTGGCCAAAAAGGGCGTATGCGTTTTTTCCTGAATATATTCAGGAAAAAACGCATACGCCCTTTTTGGCCAACCAAGCAACCTGGAAAGGCAAATCAGCGCTACAAAGAAGTCTCGCTTCCCATCGGTCAAGAGGGCCATGCTGAAAAAAGTGTCAAAACCAGAAATGCAGGACAGGCCATGGAGAAATGGGAGCCTTGCTACACTGATGGGCGGGATGTAAATTGCCAACAGCCACTCTGGAGAAGTGTACGGTGTGTCCTGAAACATCTAAAAAACACAGCTTAGAGAGCATAGGGCACTTCCACGCATGGGGGGATAAAGTGGGAAAATTGAAAATCAGCAAGACACAAGCACCCCAAAGTTTAGGGCTGCTCTGTTGACAAGGACCTCCACTTCATTCCACCTTAAATATCCCAGGAAAGCGAAAAATGGATCAAAAAGTTGTGGTCCTTATGTACAATGGAATATCACTCAGCCATGAAATCAATGTCATAAGGCTAGTAGCAGCATGATGAGTGGATTTAGGTAAGACGATTCTAAGTGAAATAAGTCACACAGAAAAGGACACTTCTCGTAAGGTGTCACTTATAGAGGGAATGTAAAAACCGTTACACTTGAACTGAATTACAAAACAGAACAGAGTCACACATGCAGAAAACACACTATGGCTGCTTAACGGGAAAGGTGAGGTGGGGTGATACATAAAACAAGAGCTTCAAATTAGCTCAGATACCGTTCCATGAACCCAATATGTAATAGACAAGACCTACTCCTTGCTCAGAGAACTGGACTCAACACGCCCGATTCACCGCACAAGAATATATCTGACTAGTAATAATCTTAAAACCTATGTATTGATATCTCTCTGTTAGTGTGTCAAGTGGGTGTAAAGCGGCATAAACACAGCCCTGAAAAGCAGCTAAACCCCATTATAAAAATAAATTACTTTTAAAAACCCATGAAACAAAGACAGGGAAAGAGAGAGAAATTCTTACCCAATTCGTTCAGGTGCTGTGATGCAACCTGGATTGACCATATCTAGACCCACAGCTGGATGAGACATAAGGGTGGAAACTCTTGGGGCTGAGAGGTTTGGTGAGGTTGGGTGAGCAAACGCAGACCCTTTAAAGTAATACTGCGTGCTACCCATCGCATGGGTCCCAAATCTCCAGGTTCAAGGGCATCTTCCTACATCGAAAACATGCATGAGAAACCCAGAAGATGGTACACCGTGTGATGGGGAAAGGTTTCTAAAACGCACCTCATTTCTCATCTCCTTGTGCTCGGGTTCGCCATTCCAGCCACTTTACCAGCAATCTCCCTACTTGGAGCCTCAGCACCTTTAACCTCCTGTTCCGTACAGGTTGCAATTTGTCCTGAGGATGAACGGGAAGACGGGGAACCAATGAGAGACTAGCTCTTGGTGTTGGGACAGGCACAGGTCACTCTATTTTCCCATCAGGAAGAAGAATTAACCACAGGCTCAGCCTGCCCCCCGGAACCAGAACAGGGCCTGAAGCCATCCTGCGCTTTTGCGGCCAGCTCCCAAAAAAGCGACTTGTAAGATGGATCTTCAGGGCACTGCAATTCACAAACCTGCAGAGTTATAAATGATAACTCTCGTCCACAAATATATTGAGGGAAGGCAAAGAAGAGGATTTGAAATCAAGGCAGAATTGCAGGAAACAGATTTCAGGAGGTAGATTCGAATCGCCTTTAAAGCACATGAAAAGCGGCAAAACGTTGACAATGATGCCCTTGGCCAAAAAGGGCGTATGCGTTTTTTCCTGAATATATTCAGGAAAAAACGCATACGCCCTTTTTGGCCAACCAAGCAACCTGGAAAGGCAAATCAGCGCTACAAAGAAGTCTCACTTCCCATCGGTCAAGAGGGCCATGCTGAAAAAAGTGTCAAAACCAGAAATGCAGGACAGGCCATGGAGAAATGGGAGCCTTGCTACACTGATGGGCGGGATGTAAATTGCCAACAGCCACTCTGGAGAAGTGTACGGTGTGTCCTGAAACATCTAAAAAACACAGCTTAGAGAGCATAGGGCACTTCCACGCATGGGGGGATAAAGTGGGAAAATTGAAAATCAGCAAGACACAAGCACCCCAAAGTTTAGGGCTGCTCTGTTGACAAGGACCTCCACTTCATTCCACCTTAAATATCCCAGGAAAGCGAAAAATGGATCAAAAAGTTGTGGTCCTTATGTACAATGGAATATCACTCAGCCATGAAATCAATGTCATAAGGCTAGTAGCAGCATGATGAGTGGATTTAGGTAAGACGATTCTAAGTGAAATAAGTCACACAGAAAAGGACACTTCTCGTAAGGTGTCACTTATAGAGGGAATGTAAAAACCGTTACACTTGAACTGAATTACAAAACAGAACAGAGTCACACATGCAGAAAACACACTATGGCTGCTTAACGGGAAAGGTGAGGTGGGGTGATACATAAAACAAGAGCTTCAAATTAGCTCAGATACCGTTCCATAAACCCAATATGTAATAGACAAGACCTACTCCTTGCTCAGAGAACTGGACTCAACACGCCCGATTCACCGCACAAGAATATATCTGACTAGTAATAATCTTAAAACCTATGTATTGATATCTCTCTGTTAGTGTGTCAAGTGGGTGTAAAGCGGCATAAACACAGCCGTGAAAAGCAGATAAACCCCATTATAAAACTAAATTACTTTTAAAAACCCATGAAACAAAGACAGGGAAAGAGAGAGAAATACTTACACAATTCGTTCAGGGGCTGTGATGCAACCTGGATTGACCATATCTAGACCCACAGCTGGATGAGACATAAGGGTGGACACTCTTGGGGCTGAGAGGTTTGGTGAGGTTGGGTGAGCAAACGCAGACCCTTTAAAGTAATACTGCGTGCTACCCATCGCATGGGTCCCAAATCTCCAGGTTCAAGGGCATCTTCCTACATCGAAAACATGCATGAGAAACCCAGAAGATGGTACACCGTGTGATGGGGAAAGGTTTCTAAAACGCACCTCATTTCTCATCTCCTTGTGCTCGGGTTCGCCATTCCTGCCACTTTACCAGCAATCTCCCTACTTGGAGCCTCAGCACCTTTAACCTCCTGTTCCGTACAGGTTGCAATTTGTCCTGAGGATGAACGGGAAGACGGGGAACCAAGGAGAGACTAGCTCTTGGTGTTGGGACAGGCACAGGACACTCTATTTTCCCATCAGGAAGAAGAATTAACCACAGGCTCAGCCTACACCCCGGAACCAGAACAGGGCCTGAAGCCATCCTGCGCTTTTGCGGCCAGCTCCCAAAAAAGCGACTTGTAAGATGGAGCTTCAGGGCACTGCAATTCACAAACCTGCAGAGTTATAAATGTTAACTCTCGTCCACAAATATATTGAGGGAAGGCAAAGAAGAGGATTTGAAATCAAGGCAGAATTGCAGGAAACAGATTTCAGGAGGTAGATTCGAATCGCCTTTAAAGCACATGAAAAGGGGCAAAACGTTGACAATGATGCCCTTGGCCAAAAAGGGCGTATGCGTTTTTTCCTGAATATATTCAGGAAAAAACGCATACGCCCTTTTTGGCCAACCAAGCAACCTGGAAAGGCAAATCAGCGCTACAAAGAAGTCTCGCTTCCCATCGGTCAAAAGGGCCATGCTGAAAAAAGTGTCAAAACCAGAAATGCAGGACAGGCCATGGAGAAATGGGAGCCTTGCTACACTGATGGGCGGGATGTAAATTGCCAACAGCCACTCTGGAGAAGTGTACGGTGTGTCCTGAAACATCTAAAAAACACAGCTTAGAGAGCATAGGGCACTTCCACGCATGGGGGGATAAAGTGGGAAAATTGAAAATCAGCAAGACACAAGCACCCCAAAGTTTAGGGCTGCTCTGTTGACAAGGACCTCCACTTCATTCCACCTTAAATATCCCAGGAAAGCGAAAAATGGATCAAAAAGTTGTGGTCCTTATGTACAATGGAATATCACTCAGCCATGAAATCAATGTCATAAGGCTAGTAGCAGCATGATGAGTGGATTTAGGTAAGACGATTCTAAGTGAAATAAGTCACACAGAAAAGGACACTTCTCGTAAGGTGTCACTTATAGAGGGAATGTAAAAACCGTTACACTTGAACTGAATTACAAAACAGAACAGAGTCACACATGCAGAAAACACACTATGGCTGCTTAACGGGAAAGGTGAGGTGGGGTGATACATAAAACAAGAGCTTCAAATTAGCTCAGATACCGTTCCATAAACCCAATATGTAATAGACAAGACCTACTCCTTGCTCAGAGAACTGGACTCAACACGCCCGATTCACCGCACAAGAATATATCTGACTAGTAATAATCTTAAAACCTATGTATTGATATCTCTCTGTTAGTGTGTCAAGTGGGTGTAAAGCGGCATAAACACAGCCGTGAAAAGCAGCTAAACCCCATTATAAAAATAAATTACTTTTAAAAACCCATGAAACAAAGACAGGGAAAGAGAGAGAAATTCTTACACAATTCGTTCAGGGGCTGTGATGCAACCTGGATTGACCATATCTAGACCCACAGCTGGATGAGACATAAGGGTGGACACTCTTGGGGCTGAGAGGTTTGGTGAGGTTGGGTGAGCAAACGCAGACCCTTTAAAGTAATACTGCGTGCTACCCATCGCATGGGTCCCAAATCTCCAGGTTCAAGGGCATCTTCCTACATCGAAAACATGCATGAGAAACCCAGAAGATGGTACACCGTGTGATGGGGAAAGGTTTCTAAAACGCACCTCATTTCTCATCTCCTTGTGCTCGGGTTCGCCATTCCAGCCACTTTACCAGCAATCTCCCTTCTTGGAGCCTCAGCACCTTTAACCTCCTGTTCCGTACAGGTTGCAATTTTTCCTGAGGATGAACGGGAAGACGGGGAACCAATGAGAGACTAGCTCTTGGTGTTGGGACAGGCACAGGTCACTCTATTTTCCCATCAGGAAGAAGAATTAACCACAGGCTCAGCCTGCCCCCCGGAACCAGAACAGGGCCTGAAGCCATCCTGCGCTTTTGCGGCCAGCTCCCAAAAAAGCGACTTGTAAAATGGAGCTTCAGGGCACTGCAATTCACAAACCTGCAGAGTTATAAATGATAACTCTCGTCCACAAATATATTGAGGGAAGGCAAAGAAGAGGATTTGAAATCAAGGCAGAATTGCAGGAAACAGATTTCAGGAGGTAGATTCGAATCGCCTTTAAAGCACATGAAAAGCGGCAAAACGTTGACAATGATGCCCTTGGCCAAAAAGGGCGTATGCGTTTTTTCCTGAATATATTCAGGAAAAAACGCATACGCCCTTTTTGGCCAACCAAGCAACCTGGAAAGGCAAATCAGCGCTACAAAGAAGTCTCGCTTCCCATCGGTCAAGAGGGCCATGCTGAAAAAAGTGTCAAAACCAGAAATGCAGGACAGGCCATGGAGAAATGGGAGCCTTGCTACACTGATGGGCGGGATGTAAATTGCCAACAGCCACTCTGGAGAAGTGTACGGTGTGTCCTGAAACATCTAAAAAACACAGCTTAGAGAGCATAGGGCACTTCCACGCATGGGGGGATAAAGTGGGAAAATTGAAAATCAGCAAGACACAAGCACCCCAAAGTTTAGGGCTGCTCTGTTGACAAGGACCTCCACTTCATTCCACCTTAAATATCCCAGGAAAGCGAAAAATGGATCAAAAAGTTGTGGTCCTTATGTACAATGGAATATCACTCAGCCATGAAATCAATGTCATAAGGCTAGTAGCAGCATGATGAGTGGATTTAGGTAAGACGATTCTAAGTGAAATAAGTCACACAGAAAAGGACACTTCTCATAAGGTGTCACTTATAGAGGGAATGTAAAAACCGTTACACTTGAACTGAATTACAAAACAGAACAGAGTCACACATGCAGAAAACACACTATGGCTGCTTAACGGGAAAGGTGAGGTGGGGTGATACATAAAACAAGAGCTTCAAATTAGCTCAGATACCATTCCATAAACCCAATATGTAATAGACAAGACCTACTCCTTGCTCAGAGAACTGGACTCAACACGCCCGATTCACCGCACAAGAATATATCTGACTAGTAATAATCTTAAAACCTATGTATTGATATCTCTCTGTTAGTGTGTCAAGTGTGTGTAAAGCGGCATAAACACAGCCGTGAAAAGCAGCTAAACCCCATTATAAAACTAAATTACTTTTAAAAACCCATGAAACAAAGACAGGGAAAGAGAGAGAAATTCTTACACAATTCGTTCAGGGGCTGTGATGCAACCTGGATTGACCATATCTAGACCCACAGCTGGATGAGACATAAGGGTGGACACTCTTGGGGCTGAGAGGTTTGGTGAGGTTGTGTGAGCAAATGCAGACCCTTTAAAGTAATACTGCGTGCTACCCATCGCATGGGTCCCAAATCTCCAGGTTCAAGGGCATCTTCCTACATCGAAAACATGCATGAGAAACCCAGAAGAGGGTACACCGTGTGATGGGGAAAGGTTTCTAAAACGCACCTCATTTCTCATCTCCTTGTGCTCGGGTTCGCCATTCCAGCCACTTTACCAGCAATCTCCCTACTTGGAACCTCAGCACCTTTAACCTCCTGTTCCGAACAGGTTGCAATTTGTCCTGAGGATGAACGGGAAGACGGGGAACCAATGAGAGACTAGCTCTTGGTGTTGGGACAGGCACAGGTCACTCTATTTTCCCATCAGGAAGAAGAATTAACCACAGGCTCAGCCTGCCCCCCGGAACCAGAACAGGGCCTGAAGCCATCCTGCGCTTTTGCGGAAAGCTCCCAAAAAAGCGAGTTGTAAAATGGAGCGTCAGGGCACTGCAATTCACAAACCTGCAGAGTTATAAATGATAACTCTCGTCCACAAATATATTGAGGGAAGGCAAAGAAGAGGATTTGAAATCAAGGCAGAATTGCAGGAAACAGATTTCAGGAGGTAGATTTGAATCGCCTTTAAAGCACATGAAAAGGGGCAAAACGTTGACAATGATGCCCTTGGCCAAAAAGGGCGTATGCGTTTTTTCCTGAATATATTCAGGAAAAAACGCATACGCCCTTTTTGGCCAACCAAGCAACCTGGAAAGGCAAATCAGCGCTACAAAGAAGTCTCGCTTCCCATCGGTCAAAAGGGCCATGCTGAAAAAAGTGTCAAAACCAGAAATGCAGGACAGGCCATGGAGAAATGGGAGCCTTGCTACACTGATGGGCGGGATGTAAATTGCCAACAGCCACTCTGGAGAAGTGTACGGTGTGTCCTGAAACATCTAAAAAACACAGCTTAGAGAGCATAGGGCACTTCCACGCATGGGGGGATAAAGTGGGAAAATTGAAAATCAGCAAGACACAAGCACCCCAAAGTTTAGGGCTGCTCTGTTGACAAGGACCTCCACTTCATTCCACCTTAAATATCCCAGGAAAGCGAAAAATGGATCAAAAAGTTGTGGTCCTTATGTACAATGGAATATCACTCAGCCATGAAATCAATGTCATAAGGCTAGTAGCAGCATGATGAGTGGATTTAGGTAAGACGATTCTAAGTGAAATAAGTCACACAGAAAAGGACACTTCTCGTAAGGTGTCACTTATAGAGGGAATGTAAAAACCGTTACACTTGAACTGAATTACAAAACAGAACAGAGTCACACATGCAGAAAACACACTATGGCTGCTTAACGGGAAAGGTGAGGTGGGGTGATACATAAAACAAGAGCTTCAAATTAGCTCAGATACCGTTCCATAAACCCAATATGTAATAGACAAGACCTACTCCTTGCTCAGAGAACTGGACTCAACACGCCCGATTCACCGCACAAGAATATATCTGACTAGTAATAATCTTAAAACCTATGTATTGATATCTCTCTGTTAGTGTGTCAAGTGGGTGTAAAGCGGCATAAACACAGCCGTGAAAAGCAGCTAAACCCCATTATAAAAATAAATTACTTTTAAAAACCCATGAAACAAAGACAGGGAAAGAGAGAGAAATTCTTACACAATTCGTTCAGGGGCTGTGATGCAACCTGGATTGACCATATCTAGACCCACAGCTGGATGAGACATAAGGGTGGACACTCTTGGGGCTGAGAGGTTTGGTGAGGTTGGGTGAGCAAACGCAGACCCTTTAAAGTAATACTGCGTGCTACCCATCGCATGGGTCCCAAATCTCCAGGTTCAAGGGCATCTTCCTACATCGAAAACATGCATGAGAAACCCAGAAGATGGTACACCGTGTGATGGGGAAAGGTTTCTAAAACGCACCTCATTTCTCATCTCCTTGTGCTCGGGTTCGCCATTCCAGCCACTTTACCAGCAATCTCCCTACTTGGAGCCTCAGCACCTTTAACCTCCTGTTCCGTACAGGTTGCAATTTGTCCTGAGGATGAACGGGAAGACGGGGAACCAATGAGAGACTAGCTCTTGGTGTTGGGACAGGCACAGGTCACTCTATTTTCCCATCAGGAAGAAGAATTAACCACAGGCTCAGCCTGCCCCCCGGAACCAGAACAGGGCCTGAAGCCATCCTGCGCTTTTGCGGCCAGCTCCCAAAAAAGCGACTTGTAAAATGGAGCTTCAGGGCACTGCAATTCACAAACCTGCAGAGTTATAAATGATAACTCTCGTCCACAAATATATTGAGGGAAGGCAAAGAAGAGGATTTGAAATCAAGGCAGAATTGCAGGAAACAGATTTCAGGAGGTAGATTCGAATCGCCTTTAAAGCACATGAAAAGCGGCAAAACGTTGACAATGATGCCCTTGGCCAAAAAGGGCGTATGCGTTTTTTCCTGAATATATTCAGGAAAAAACGCATACGCCCTTTTTGGCCAACCAAGCAACCTGGAAAGGCAAATCAGCGCTACAAAGAAGTCTCGCTTCCCATCGGTCAAGAGGGCCATGCTGAAAAAAGTGTCAAAACCAGAAATGCAGGACAGGCCATGGAGAAATGGGAGCCTTGCTACACTGATGGGCGGGATGTAAATTGCCAACAGCCACTCTGGAGAAGTGTACGGTGTGTCCTGAAACATCTAAAAAACACAGCTTAGAGAGCATAGGGCACTTCCACGCATGGGGGGATAAAGTGGGAAAATTGAAAATCAGCAAGACACAAGCACCCCAAAGTTTAGGGCTGCTCTGTTGACAAGGACCTCCACTTCATTCCACCTTAAATATCCCAGGAAAGCGAAAAATGGATCAAAAAGTTGTGGTCCTTATGTACAATGGAATATCACTCAGCCATGAAATCAATGTCATAAGGCTAGTAGCAGCATGATGAGTGGATTTAGGTAAGACGATTCTAAGTGAAATAAGTCACACAGAAAAGGACACTTCTCATAAGGTGTCACTTATAGAGGGAATGTAAAAACCGTTACACTTGAACTGAATTACAAAACAGAACAGAGTCACACATGCAGAAAACACACTATGGCTGCTTAACGGGAAAGGTGAGGTGGGGTGATACATAAAACAAGAGCTTCAAATTAGCTCAGATACCGTTCCATAAACCCAATATGTAATAGACAAGACCTACTCCTTGCTCAGAGAACTGGACTCAACACGCCCGATTCACCGCACAAGAATATATCTGACTAGTAATAATCTTAAAACCTATGTATTGATATCTCTCTGTTAGTGTGTCAAGTGTGTGTAAAGCGGCATAAACACAGCCGTGAAAAGCAGCTAAACCCCATTATAAAAATAAATTACTTTTAAAAACCCATGAAACAAAGACAGGGAAAGAGAGAGAAATTCTTACACAATTCGTTCAGGGGCTGTGATGCAACCTGGATTGACCATATCTAGACCCACAGCTGGATGAGACATAAGGGTGGACACTCTTGGGGCTGAGAGGTTTGGTGAGGTTGGGTGAGCAAACGCAGACCCTTTAAAGTAATACTGCGTGCTACCCATCGCATGGGTCCCAAATCTCCAGTTTCAAGGGCATCTTCCTACATCGAAAACATGCATGAGAAACCCAGAAGATGGTACACCGTGTGATGGGGAAAGGTTTCTAAAACGCACCTCATTTCTCATCTCCTTGTGCTCGGGTTCGCCATTCCAGCCACTTTACCAGCAATCTCCCTACTTGGAGCCTCAACACCTTTAACCTCCTGTTCCGTACAGGTTGCAATTTGTCCTGAGGATGAACGGGAAGACGGGGAACCAATGAGAGACTAGCTCTTGGTGTTGGGACAGGCACAGGTCACTCTATTTTCCCATCAGGAAGAAGAATTAACCACAGGCTCAGCCTGCCCCCCGGAACCAGAACAGGGCCTGAAGCCATCCTGCGCTTTTGCGGCCAGCTCCCAAAAAAGCGACTTGTAAAATGGAGCTTCAGGGCATTGCAATTCACAAACCTGCAGAGTTATAAATGATAACTCTCGTCCACAAATATATTGAGGGAAGGCAAAGAAGAGGATTTGAAATCAAGGCAGAATTGCAGGAAACAGATTTCAGGAGGTAGATTCGAATCGCCTTTAAAGCACATGAAAAGCGGCAAAACGTTGACAATGATGCCCTTGGCCAAAAAGGGCGTATGCGTTTTTTCCTGAATATATTCAGGAAAAAACGCATACGCCCTTTTTGGCCAACCAAGCAACCTGGAAAGGCAAATCAGCGCTACAAAGAAGTCTCGCTTCCCATCGGTCAAGAGGGCCATGCTGAAAAAAGTGTCAAAACCAGAAATGCAGGACAGGCCATGGAGAAATGGGAGCCTTGCTACACTGATGGGCGGGATGTAAATTGCCAACAGCCACTCTGGAGAAGGGTACGGTGTGTCCTGAAACATCTAAAAAACACAGCTTAGAGAGCATAGGGCACTTCCACGCATGGGGGGATAAAGTGGGAAAATTGAAAATCAGCAAGACACAAGCACCCCAAAGTTTAGGGCTGCTCTGTCGACAAGGACCTCCACTTCATTCCACCTTAAATATCCCAGGAAAGCGAAAAATGGATCAAAAAGTTGTGGTCCTTATGTACAATGGAATATCACTCAGCCATGAAATCAATGTCATAAGGCTAGTAGCAGCATGATGAGTGGATTTAGGTAAGACGATTCTAAGTGAAATAAGTCACACAGAAAAGGACACTTCTCATAAGGTGTCACTTATAGAGGGAATGTAAAAACCGTTACACTTGAACTGAATTACAAAACAGAACAGAGTCACACATGCAGAAAACACACTATGGCTGCTTAACGGGAAAGGTGAGGTGGGGTGATACATAAAACAAGAGCTTCAAATTAGCTCAGATACCGTTCCATAAACCCAATATGTAATAGACAAGACCTACTCCTTGCTCAGAGAACTGGACTCAACACGCCCGATTCACCGCACAAGAATATATCTGACTAGTAATAATCTTAAAACCTATGTATTGATATCTCTCTGTTAGTGTGTCAAGTGTGTGTAAAGCGGCATAAACACAGCCGTGAAAAGCAGCTAAACCCCATTATAAAACTAAATTACTTTTAAAAACCCATGAAACAAAGACAGGGAAAGAGAGAGAAATTCTTACACAATTCGTTCAGGGGCTGTGATGCAACCTGGATTGACCATATCTAGACCCACAGCTGGATGAGACATAAGGGTGGACACTCTTGGGGCTGAGAGGTTTGGTGAGGTTGTGTGAGCAAATGCAGACCCTTTAAAGTAATACTGCGTGCTACCCATCGCATGGGTCCCAAATCTCCAGGTTCAAGGGCATCTTCCTACATCGAAAACATGCATGAGAAACCCAGAAGAGGGTACACCGTGTGATGGGGAAAGGTTTCTAAAACGCACCTCATTTCTCATCTCCTTGTGCTCGGGTTCGCCATTCCAGCCACTTTACTAGCAATCTCCCTACTTGGAACCTCAGCACCTTTAACCTCCTGTTCCGAACAGGTTGCAATTTGTCCTGAGGATGAACGGGAAGACGGGGAACCAATGAGAGACTAGCTCTTGGTGTTGGGACAGGCACAGGTCACTCTATTTTCCCATCAGGAAGAAGAATTAACCACAGGCTCAGCCTGCCCCCCGGAACCAGAACAGGGCCTGAAGCCATCCTGCGCTTTTGCGGACAGCTCCCAAAAAAGCGAGTTGTAAAATGGAGCGTCAGGGCACTGCAATTCACAAACCTGCAGAGTTATAAATGATAACTCTCGTCCACAAATATATTGAGGGAAGGCAAAGAAGAGGATTTGAAATCAAGGCAGAATTGCAGGAAACAGATTTCAGGAGGTAGATTCGAATCGCCTTTAAAGCACATGAAAAGCGGCAAAACGTTGACAATGATGCCCTTGGCCAAAAAGGGCGTATGTGTTTGTTCCTGAATATATTCAGGAAAAAACGCATACGCCCTTTTTGGCCAACCAAGCAACCTGGAAAGGCAAATCAGCGCTACAAAGAAGTCTCGCTTCCCATCGGTCAAAAGGGCCATGCTGAAAAAAGTGTCAAAACCAGAAATGCAGGACAGGCCATGGAGAAATGGGAGCCTTGCTACACTGATGGGCGGGATGTAAATTGCCAACAGCCACTCTGGAGAAGGGTACGGTGTGTCCTGAAACATCTAAAAAACACAGCTTAGAGAGCATAGGGCACTTCCACGCATGGGGGGATAAAGTGGGAAAATTGAAAATCAGCAAGACACAAGCACCCCAAAGTTTAGGGCTGCTCTGTCGACAAGGACCTCCACTTCATTCCACCTTAAATATCCCAGGAAAGCGAAAAATGGATCAAAAAGTTGTGGTCCTTATGTACAATGGAATATCACTCAGCCATGAAATCAATGTCATAAGGCTAGTAGCAGCATGATGAGTGGATTTAGGTAAGACGATTCTAAGTGAAATAAGTCACACAGAAAAGGACACTTCTCATAAGGTGTCACTTATAGAGGGAATGTAAAAACCGTTACACTTGAACTGAATTACAAAACAGAACAGAGTCACACATGCAGAAAACACACTATGGCTGCTTAACGGGAAAGGTGAGGTGGGGTGATACATAAAACAAGAGCTTCAAATTAGCTCAGATACCGTTCCATAAACCCAATATGTAATAGACAAGACCTACTCCTTGCTCAGAGAACTGGACTCAACACGCCCGATTCACCGCACAAGAATATATCTGACTAGTAATAATCTTAAAACCTATGTATTGATATCTCTCTGTTAGTGTGTCAAGTGTGTGTAAAGCGGCATAAACACAGCCGTGAAAAGCAGCTAAACCCCATTATAAAACTAAATTACTTTTAAAAACCCATGAAACAAAGACAGGGAAAGAGAGAGAAATTCTTACACAATTCGTTCAGGGGCTGTGATGCAACCTGGATTGACCATATCTAGACCCACAGCTGGATGAGACATAACGGTGGACACTCTTGGGGCTGAGAGGTTTGGTGAGGTTGGGTGAGCAAACGCAGACCCTTTAAAGTAATACTGCGTGCTACCCATCGCATGGGTCCCAAATCTCCAGGTTCAAGGGCATCTTCCTACATCGAAAACATGCATGAGAAACCCAGAAGATGGTACACCGTGTGATGGGGAAAGGTTTCTAAAACGCACCTCATTTCTCATCTCCTTGTGCTCGGGTTCGCCATTCCAGCCACTTTACCAGCAATCTCCCTACTTGGAGCCTCAGCACCTTTAACCTCCTATTCCATACAGGTTGCAATTTGTCCTGAGGATGAACGGGAAGACGGGGAACCAATGAGAGACTAGCTCTTGGTGTTGGGACAGGCACAGGTCACTCTATTTTCCCATCAGGAAGAAGAATTAACCACAGGCTCAGCCTGCCCCCCGGAACCAGAACAGGGCCTGAAGCCATCCTGAGCTTTTGCGGCCAGCTCCCAAAAAAGCGACTTGTAAAATGGAGCTTCAGGGCACTGCAATTCACAAACCTGCAGAGTTATAAATGATAACTCTCGTCCACAAATATATTGAGGGAAGGCAAAGAAGAGGATTTGAAATCAAGGCAGAATTGCAGGAAACAGATTTCAGGAGGTAGATTCGAATCGCCTTTAAAGCACATGAAAAGCGGCAAAACGTTGACAATGATGCCCTTGGCCAAAAAGGGCGTATGCGTTTTTTCCTGAATATATTCAGGAAAAAACGCATACGCCCTTTTTGGCCAACCAAGCAACCTGGAAAGGCAAATCAGCGCTACAAAGAAGTCTCGCTTCCCATCGGTCAAGAGGGCCATGCTGAAAAAAGTGTCAAAACCAGAAATGCAGGACAGGCCATGGAGAAATGGGAGCCTTGCTACACTGATGGGCGGGATGTAAATTGCCAACAGCCACTCTGGAGAAGTGTACGGTGTGTCCTGAAACATCTAAAAAACACAGCTTAGAGAGCATAGGGCACTTCCACGCATGGGGGGATAAAGTGGGAAAATTGAAAATCAGCAAGACACAAGCACCCCAAAGTTTAGGGCTGCTCTGTTGACAAGGACCTCCACTTCATTCCACCTTAAATATCCCAGGAAAGCGAAAAATGGATCAAAAAGTTGTGGTCCTTATGTACAATGGAATATCACTCAGCCATGAAATCAATGTCATAAGGCTAGTAGCAGCATGATGAGTGGATTTAGGTAAGACGATTCTAAGTGAAATAAGTCACACAGAAAAGGACACTTCTCATAAGGTGTCACTTATAGAGGGAATGTAAAAACCGTTACACTTGAACTGAATTACAAAACAGAACAGAGTCACACATGCAGAAAACACACTATGGCTGCTTAACGGGAAAGGTGAGGTGGGGTGATACATAAAACAAGAGCTTCAAATTAGCTCAGATACCGTTCCATAAACCCAATATGTAATAGACAAGACCTACTCCTTGCTCAGAGAACTGGACTCAACACGCCCGATTCACCGCACAAGAATATATCTGACTAGTAATAATCTTAAAACCTATGTATTGATATCTCTCTGTTAGTGTGTCAAGTGTGTGTAAAGCGGCATAAACACAGCCGTGAAAAGCAGCTAAACCCCATTATAAAAATAAATTACTTTTAAAAACCCATGAAACAAAGACAGGGAAAGAGAGAGAAATTCTTACACAATTCGTTCAGGGGCTGTGATGCAACCTGGATTGACCATATCTAGACCCACAGCTGGATGAGACATAAGGGTGGACACTCTTGGGGCTGAGAGGTTTGGTGAGGTTGGGTGAGCAAACGCAGACCCTTTAAAGTAATACTGCGTGCTACCCATCGCATGGGTCCCAAATCTCCAGGTTCAAGGGCATCTTCCTACATCGAAAACATGCATGAGAAACCCAGAAGATGGTACACCGTGTGATGGGGAAAGGTTTCTAAAACGCACCTCATTTCTCATCTCCTTGTGCTCGGGTTCGCCATTCGAGCCACTTTACCAGCAATCTCCCTACTTGGAGCCTCAGCACCTTTAACCTCCTGTTCCATACAGGTTGCAATTTGTCCTGAGGATGAACGGGAAGACGGGGAACCAATGAGAGACTAGCTCTTGGTGTTGGGACAGGCACAGGTCACTCTATTTTCCCATCAGGAAGAAGAATTAACCACAGGCTCAGCCTGCCCCCCGGAACCAGAACAGGGCCTGAAGCCATCCTGCGCTTTTGCGGCCAGCTCCCAAAAAAGCGACTTGTAAAATGGAGCTTCAGGGCACTGCAATTCACAAACCTGCAGAGTTATAAATGATAACTCTCGTCCACAAATATATTGAGGGAAGGCAAAGAAGAGGATTTGAAATCAAGGCAGAATTGCAGGAAACAGATTTCAGGAGGTAGATTCGAATCGCCTTTAAAGCACATGAAAAGCGGCAAAACGTTGACAATGATGCCCTTGGCCAAAAAGGGCGTATGCGTTTGTTCCTGAATATATTCAGGAAAAAACGCATACGCCCTTTTTGGCCAACCAAGCAACCTGGAAAGGCAAATCAGCGCTACAAAGAAGTCTCGCTTCCCATCGGTCAAGAGGGCCATGCTGAAAAAAGTGTCAAAACCAGAAATGCAGGACAGGCCATGGAGAAATGGGAGCCTTGCTACACTGATGGGCGGGATGTAAATTGCCAACAGCCACTCTGGAGAAGTGTACGGTGTGTCCTGAAACATCTAAAAAACACAGCTTAGAGAGCATAGGGCACTTCCACGCATGGGGGGATAAAGTGGGAAAATTGAAAATCAGCAAGACACAAGCACCCCAAAGTTTAGGGCTGCTCTGTTGACAAGGACCTCCACTTCATTCCACCTTAAATATCCCAGGAAAGCGAAAAATGGATCAAAAAGTTGTGGTCCTTATGTACAATGGAATATCACTCAGCCATGAAATCAATGTCATAAGGCTAGTAGCAGCATGATGAGTGGATTTAGGTAAGACGATTCTAAGTGAAATAAGTCACACAGAAAAGGACACTTCTCATAAGGTGTCACTTATAGAGGGAATGTAAAAACCGTTACACTTGAACTGAATTACAAAACAGAACAGAGTCACACATGCAGAAAACACACTATGGCTGCTTAACGGGAAAGGTGAGGTGGGGTGATCCATAAAACAAGAGTTTCAAATTAGCTCAGATACCGTTCCATAAACCCAATATGTAATAGACAAGACGTACTCCTTGCTCAGAGAACTGGACTCAACACGCCCGATTCACCGCACAAGAATATATCTGACTAGTAATAATCTTAAAACCTATGTATTGATATCTCTCTGTTAGTGTGTCAAGTGGGTGTAAAGCGGCATAAACACAGCCCTGAAAAGCAGCTAAACCCCATTATAAAAATAAATTACTTTTAAAAACCCATGAAACAAAGACAGGGAAAGAGAGAGAAATTCTTACCCAATTCGTTCAGGTGCTGTGATGCAACCTGGATTGACCATATCTAGACCCACAGCTGGATGAGACATAAGGGTGGAAACTCTTGGGGCTGAGAGGTTTGGTGAGGTTGGGTGAGCAAACGCAGACCCTTTAAAGTAATACTGCGTGCTACCCATCGCATGGGTCCCAAATCTCCAGGTTCAAGGGCATCTTCCTACATCGAAAACATGCATGAGAAACCCAGAAGAGGGTACACCGTGTGATGGGGAAAGGTTTCTAAAACGCACCTCATTTCTCATCTCCTTGTGCTCGGGTTCGCCATTCCAGCCACTTTACTAGCAATCTCCCTACTTGGAGCCTCAGCACCTTTAACCTCCTGTTCCGAACAGGTTGCAATTTGTCCTGAGGATGAACGGGAAGACGGGGAACCAATGAGAGACTAGCTCTTGGTGTTGGGACAGGCACAGGTCACTCTATTTTCCCATCAGGAAGAAGAATTAACCACAGGCTCAGCCTGCCCCCCGGAACCAGAACAGGGCCTGAAGCCATCCTGCGCTTTTGCGGACAGCTCCCAAAAAAGCGAGTTGTAAAATGGAGCGTCAGGGCACTGCAATTCACAAACCTGCAGAGTTATAAATGATAACTCTCGTCCACAAATATATTGAGGGAAGGCAAAGAAGAGGATTTCAAATCAAGGCAGAATTGCAGGAAACAGATTTCAGGAGGTAGATTCGAATCGCCTTTAAAGCACATGAAAAGCGGCAAAACGTTGACAATGATGCCCTTGGCCAAAAAGGGCGTATGCGTTTTTTCCTGAATATATTCAGGAAAAAACGCATACGCCCTTTTTGGCCAACCAAGCAACCTGGAAAGGCAAATCAGCGCTACAAAGAAGTCTCGCTTCCCATCGGTCAAAAGGGCCATGCTGAAAAAAGTGTCAAAACCAGAAATGCAGGACAGGCCATGGAGAAATGGGAGCCTTGCTACACTGATGGGCGGGATGTAAATTGCCAACAGCCACTCTGGAGAAGGGTACGGTGTGTCCTGAAACATCTAAAAAACACAGCTTAGAGAGCATAGGGCACTTCCACGCATGGGGGGATAAAGTGGGAAAATTGAAAATCAGCAAGACACAAGCACCCCAAAGTTTAGGGCTGCTCTGTCGACAAGGACCTCCACTTCATTCCACCTTAAATATCCCAGGAAAGCGAAAAATGGATCAAAAAGTTGTGGTCCTTATGTACAATGGAATATCACTCAGCCATGAAATCAATGTCATAAGGCTAGTAGCAGCATGATGAGTGGATTTAGGTAAGACGATTCTAAGTGAAATAAGTCACACAGAAAAGGACACTTCTCATAAGGTGTCACTTATAGAGGGAATGTAAAAACCGTTACACTTGAACTGAATTACAAAACAGAACAGAGTCACACATGCAGAAAACACACTATGGCTGCTTAACGGGAAAGGTGAGGTGGGGTGATACATAAAACAAGAGCTTCAAATTAGCTCAGATACCGTTCCATAAACCCAATATGTAATAGACAATACCTACTCCTTGCTCAGAGAACTGGACTCAACACGCCCGATTCACCGCACAAGAATATATCTGACTAGTAATAATCTTAAAACCTATGTATTGATATCTCTCTGTTAGTGTGTCAAGTGGGTGTAAAGCGGCATAAACACAGCCGTGAAAAGCAGCTAAACCCCATTATAAAAATAAATTACTTTTAAAAACCCATGAAACAAAGACAGGGAAAGAGAGAGAAATTCTTACACAATTCGTTCAGGGGCTGTGATGCAACCTGGATTGACCATATCTAGACCCACAGCTGGATGAGACATAAGGGTGGACACTCTTGAGGCTGAGAGGTTTGGTGAGGTTGGGTGAGCAAACGCAGACCCTTTAAAGTAATACTGCGTGCTACCCATCGCATGGGTCCCAAATCTCCAGGTTCAAGGGCATCTTCCTACATCGAAAACATGCATGAGAAACCCAGAAGATGGTACACCGTGTGATGGGGAAAGGTTTCTAAAACGCACCTCATTTCTCATCTCCTTGTGCTCGGGTTCGCCATTCCAGCCACTTTACCAGCAATCTCCCTACTTGGAGCCTCAGCACCTTTAACCTCCTGTTCCGTACAGGTTGCAATTTGTCCTGAGGATGAACGGGAAGACGGGGAACCAATGAGAGACTAGCTCTTGGTGTTGGGACAGGCACAGGTCACTCTATTTTCCCATCAGGAAGAAGAATTAACCACAGGCTCAGCCTGCCCCCCGGAACCAGAACAGGGCCTGAAGCCATCCTGCGCTTTTGCGGCCAGCTCCCAAAAAAGCGACTTGTAAAATGGAGCTTCAGGGCACTGCAATTCACAAACCTGCAGAGTTATAAATGATAACTCTCGTCCACAAATATATTGAGGGAAGGCAAAGAAGAGGATTTGAAATCAAGGCAGAATTGCAGGAAACAGATTTCAGGAGGTAGATTCGAATCGCCTTTAAAGCACATGAAAAGCGGCAAAACGTTGACAATGATGCCCTTGGCCAAAAAGGGCGTATGCGTTTTTTCCTGAATATATTCAGGAAAAAACGCATACGCCCTTTTTGGCCAACCAAGCAACCTGGAAAGGCAAATCAGCACTACAAAGAAGTCTCGCTTCCCATCGGTCAAGAGGGCCATGCTGAAAAAAGTGTCAAAACCAGAAATGCAGGACAGGCCATGGAGAAATGGGAGCCTTGCTACACTGATGGGCGGGATGTAAATTGCCAACAGCCACTCTGGAGAAGTGTACGGTGTGTCCTGAAACATCTAAAAAACACAGCTTAGAGAGCATAGGGCACTTCCACGCATGGGGGGGTAAAGTGGGAAAATTGAAAATCAGCAAGACACAAGCACCCCAAAGTTTAGGGCTGCTCTGTTGACAAGGACCTCCACTTCATTCCACCTTAAATATCCCAGGAAAGCGAAAAATGGATCAAAAAGTTGTGGTCCTTATGTACAATGGAATATCACTCAGCCATGAAATCAATGTCATAAGGCTAGTAGCAGCATGATGAGTGGATTTAGGTAAGACGATTCTAAGTGAAATAAGTCACACAGAAAAGGACACTTCTCGTAAGGTGTCACTTATAGAGGGAATGTAAAAACCGTTACACTTGAACTGAATTACAAAACAGAACAGAGTCACACATGCAGAAAACACACTATGGCTGCTTAACGAGAAAGGTGAGGTGGGGTGATACATAAAACAAGAGCTTCAAATTAGCTCAGATACCGTTCCATGAACCCAATATGTAATAGAAAAGACCTACTCCTTGCTCAGAGAACTGGACTCAACACGCCCGATTCACCGCACAAGAATATATCTGACTAGTAATAATCTTAAAACCTATGTATTGATATCTCTCTGTTAGTGTGTCAAGTGGGTGTAAAGCGGCATAAACACAGCCGTGAAAAGCAGCTAAACCCCATTATAAAACTAAATTACTTTTAAAAACCCATGAAACAAAGACAGGGAAAGAGAGAGAAATTCTTACACAATTCGTTCAGGGGCTGTGATGCAACCTGGATTGACCATATCTAGACCCACAGCTGGATGAGACATAAGGGTGGACACTCTTGGGGCTGAGAGGTTTGGTGAGGTTGGGTGAGCAAACACAGACCCTTTAAAGTAATACTGCGTGCTACCCATCGCATGGGTCCCAAATCTCCAGGTTCAAGGGCATCTTCCTACATCGAAAACATGCATGAGAAACCCAGAAGATGGTACACCGTGTGATGGGGAAAGGTTTCTAAAACGCACCTCATTTCTCATCTCCTTGTGCTCGGGTTCGCCATTCCAGCCACTTTACCAGCAATCTCCCTACTTGGAGCCTCAGCACCTTTAACCTCCTGTTCCGTACAGGTTGCAATTTGTCCTGAGGATGAACGGGAAGACGGGGAACCAATGAGAGATTAGCTCTTGGTGTTGGGACAGGCACAGGTCACTCTATTTTCCCATCAGGAAGAAGAATTAACCACAGGCTCAGCCTGCCCCCCGGAACCAGAACAGGGCCTGAAGCCATCCTGCGCTTTTGCGGCCAGCTCCCAAAAAAGCGACTTGTAAGATGGAGCTTCAGGGCACTGCAATTCACAAACCTGCAGAGTTATAAATGATAACTCTCGTCCACAAATATATTGAGGGAAGGCAAAGAAGAGGATTTGAAATCAAGGCAGAATTGCAGGAAACAGATTTCAGGAGGTAGATTCGAATCGCCTTTAAAGCACATGAAAAGCGGCAAAACGTTGACAATGATGCCCTTGGCCAAAAAGGGCGTTTGCGTTTTTTCCTGAATATATTCAGGAAAAAACGCATACGCCCTTTTTGGCCAACCAAGCAACCTGGAAAGGCAAATCAGCGCTACAAAGAAGTCTCGCTTCCCATCGGTCAAGAGGGCCATGCTGAAAAAAGTGTCAAAACCAGAAATGCAGGACAGGCCATGGAGAAATGGGAGCCTTGCTACACTGATGGGCGGGATGTAAATTGCCAACAGCCACTCTGGAGAAGTGTACGGTGTGTCCTGAAACATCTAAAAAACACAGCTTAGAGAGCATAGGGCACTTCCACGCATGGGGGGATAAAGTGGGAAAATTGAAAATCAGCAAGACACAAGCACCCCAAAGTTTAGGGCTGCTCTGTTGACAAGGACCTCCACTTCATTCCACCTTAAATATCCCAGGAAAGCGAAAAATGGATCAAAAAGTTGTGGTCCTTATGTACAATGGAATATCACTCAGCCATGAAATCAATGTCATAAGGCTAGTAGCAGCATGATGAGTGGATTTAGGTAAGACGATTCTAAGTGAAATAAGTCACACAGAAAAGGACACTTCTCATAAGGTGTCACTTATAGAGGGAATGTAAAAACCGTTACACTTGAACTGAATTACAAAACAGAACAGAGTCACACATGCAGAAAACACACTATGGCTGCTTAACGGGAAAGGTGAGGTGGGGTGATACATAAAACAAGAGCTTCAAATTAGCTCAGATACCGTTCCATGAACCCAATATGTAATAGACAAGACCTACTCCTTGCTCAGAGAACTGGACTCAACACGCCCGATTCACCGCACAAGAATATATCTGACTAGTAATAATCTTAAAACCTATGTATTGATATCTCTCTGTTAGTGTGTCAAGTGGGTGTAAAGCGGCATAAACACAGCCGTGAAAAGCAGCTAAACCCCATTATAAAAATAAATTACTTTTAAAAACCCATGAAACAAAGACAGGGAAAGAGAGAGAAATTCTTACACAATTCGTTCAGGGGCTGTGATGCAACCTGGATTGACCATATCTAGACCCACAGCTGGATGAGACATAAGGGTGGACACTCTTGGGGCTGAGAGGTTTGGTGAGGTTGGGTGAGCAAACGCAGACCCTTTAAAGTAATACTGCGTGCTACCCATCGCATGGGTCCCAAATCTCCAGGTTCAAGGGCATCTTCCTACATCGAAAACATGCATGAGAAACCCAGAAGATGGTACACCGTGTGATGGGGAAAGGTTTCTAAAACGCACCTCATTTCTCATCTCCTTGTGCTCGGGTTCGCCATTCCAGCCACTTTACCAGCAATCTCCCTACTTGGAGCCTCAGCACCTTTAACCTCCTGTTCCGTACAGGTTGCAATTTGTCCTGAGGATGAACGGGAAGACGGGGAACCAATGAGAGACTAGCTCTTGGTGTTGGGACAGGCACAGGTCACTCTATTTTCCCATCAGGAAGAAGAATTAACCACAGGCTCAGCCTGCCCCCCGGAACCAGAACAGGGCCTGAAGCCATCCTGCGCTTTTGCGGCCAGCTCCCAAAAAAGCGACTTGTAAAATGGAGCTTCAGGGCACTGCAAATCACAAACCTGCAGAGTTATAAATGATAACTCTCGTCCACAAATATATTGAGGGAAGGCAAAGAAGAGGATTTGAAATCAAGGCAGAATTGCAGGAAACAGATTTCAGGAGGTAGATTCGAATCGCCTTTAAAGCACATGAAAAGCGGCAAAACGTTGACAATGATGCCCTTGGCCAAAAAGGGCGTATGCGTTTTTTCCTGAATATATTCAGGAAAAAACGCATACGCCCTTTTTGGCCAACCAAGCAACCTGGAAAGGCAAATCAGCGCTACAAAGAAGTCTCGCTTCCCATCGGTCAAGAGGGCCATGCTGAAAAAAGTGTCAAAACCAGAAATGCAGGACAGGCCATGGAGAAATGGGAGCCTTGCTACACTGATGGGCGGGATGTAAATTGCCAACAGCCACTCTGGAGAAGTGTACGGTGTGTCCTGAAACATCTAAAAAACACAGCTTAGAGAGCATAGGGCACTTCCACGCATGGGGGGATAAAGTGGGAAAATTGAAAATCAGCAAGACACAAGCACCCCAAAGTTTAGGGCTGCTCTGTTGACAAGGACCTCCACTTCATTCCACCTTAAATATCCCAGGAAAGCGAAAAATGGATCAAAAAGTTGTGGTCCTTATGTACAATGGAATATCACTCAGCCATGAAATCAATGTCATAAGGCTAGTAGCAGCATGATGAGTGGATTTAGGTAAGACGATTCTAAGTGAAATAAGTCACACAGAAAAGGACACTTCTCGTAAGGTGTCACTTATAGAGGGAATGTAAAAACCGTTACACTTGAACTGAATTACAAAACAGAACAGAGTCACACATGCAGAAAACACACTATGGCTGCTTAACGGGAAAGGTGAGGTGGGGTGATACATAAAACAAGAGCTTCAAATTAGCTCAGATACCGTTCCATGAACCCAATATGTAATAGACAAGACCTACTCCTTGCTCAGAGAACTGGACTCAACACGCCCGATTCACCGCACAAGAATATATCTGACTAGTAATAATCTTAAAACCTATGTATTGATATCTCTATGTTAGTGTGTCAAGTGGGTGTAAAGCGGCATAAACACAGCCCTGAAAAGCAGCTAAACCCCATTATAAAAATAAATTACTTTTAAAAACCCATGAAACAAAGACAGGGAAAGAGAGAGAAATTCTTACCCAATTCGTTCAGGTGCTGTGATGCAACCTGGATTGACCATATCTAGACCCACAGCTGGATGAGACATAAGGGTGGAAACTCTTGGGGCTGAGAGGTTTGGTGAGGTTGGGTGAGCAAACGCAGACCCTTTAAAGTAATACTGCGTGCTACCCATCGCATGGGTCCCAAATCTCCAGGTTCAAGGGCATCTTCCTACATCGAAAACATGCATGAGAAACCCAGAAGATGGTACACCGTGTGATGGGGAAAGGTTTCTAAAACGCACCTCATTTCTCATCTCCTTGTGCTCGGGTTCGCCATTCCAGCCACTTTACCAGCAATCTCCCTACTTGGAGCCTCAGCACCTTTAACCTCCTGTTCCGTACAGGTTGCAATTTGTCCTGAGGATGAACGGGAAGACGGGGAACCAATGAGAGACTAGCTCTTGGTGTTGGGACAGGCACAGGTCACTCTATTTTCCCATCAGGAAGAAGAATTAACCACAGGCTCAGCCTGCCCCCCGGAACCAGAACAGGGCCTGAAGCCATCCTGCGCTTTTGCGGGCAGCTCCCAAAAAAGCGACTTGTAAGATGGATCTTCAGGGCACTGCAATTCACAAACCTGCAGAGTTATAAATGATAACTCTCGTCCACAAATATATTGAGGGAAGGCAAAGAAGAGGATTTGAAATCAAGGCAGAATTGCAGGAAACAGATTTCAGGAGGTAGATTCGAATCGCCTTTAAAGCACATGAAAAGCGGCAAAACGTTGACAATGATGCCCTTGGCCAAAAAGGGCGTATGCGTTTTTTCCTGAATATATTCAGGAAAAAACGCATACGCCCTTTTTGGCCAACCAAGCAACCTGGAAAGGCAAATCAGCGCTACAAAGAAGTCTCACTTCCCATCGGTCAAGAGGGCCATGCTGAAAAAAGTGTCAAAACCAGAAATGCAGGACAGGCCATGGAGAAATGGGAGCCTTGCTACACTGATGGGCGGGATGTAAATTGCCAACAGCCACTCTGGAGAAGTGTACGGTGTGTCCTGAAACATCTAAAAAACACAGCTTAGAGAGCATAGGGCACTTCCACGCATGGGGGGATAAAGTGGGAAAATTGAAAATCAGCAAGACACAAGCACCCCAAAGTTTAGGGCTGCTCTGTTGACAAGGACCTCCACTTCATTCCACCTTAAATATCCCAGGAAAGCGAAAAATGGATCAAAAAGTTGTGGTCCTTATGTACAATGGAATATCACTCAGCCATGAAATCAATGTCATAAGGCTAGTAGCAGCATGATGAGTGGATTTAGGTAAGACGATTCTAAGTGAAATAAGTCACACAGAAAAGGACACTTCTCGTAAGGTGTCACTTATAGAGGGAATGTAAAAACCGTTACACTTGAACTGAATTACAAAACAGAACAGAGTCACACATGCAGAAAACACACTATGGCTGCTTAACGGGAAAGGTGAGGTGGGGTGATACATAAAACAAGAGCTTCAAATTAGCTCAGATACCGTTCCATAAACCCAATATGTAATAGACAAGACCTACTCCTTGCTCAGAGAACTGGACTCAACACGCCCGATTCACCGCACAAGAATATATCTGACTAGTAATAATCTTAAAACCTATGTATTGATATCTCTCTGTTAGTGTGTCAAGTGGGTGTAAAGCGGCATAAACACAGCCGTGAAAAGCAGATAAACCCCATTATAAAACTAAATTACTTTTAAAAACCCATGAAACAAAGACAGGGAAAGAGAGAGAAATACTTACACAATTCGTTCAGGGGCTGTGATGCAACCTGGATTGACCATATCTAGACCCACAGCTGGATGAGACATAAGGGTGGACACTCTTGGGGCTGAGAGGTTTGGTGAGGTTGGGTGAGCAAACGCAGACCCTTTAAAGTAATACTGCGTGCTACCCATCGCATGGGTCCCAAATCTCCAGGTTCAAGGGCATCTTCCTACATCGAAAACATGCATGAGAAACCCAGAAGATGGTACACCGTGTGATGGGGAAAGGTTTCTAAAACGCACCTCATTTCTCATCTCCTTGTGCTCGGGTTCGCCATTCCTGCCACTTTACCAGCAATCTCCCTACTTGGAGCCTCAGCACCTTTAACCTCCTGTTCCGTACAGGTTGCAATTTGTCCTGAGGATGAACGGGAAGACGGGGAACCAAGGAGAGACTAGCTCTTGGTGTTGGGACAGGCACAGGACACTCTATTTTCCCATCAGGAAGAAGAATTAACCACAGGCTCAGCCTACACCCCGGAACCAGAAGAGGGCCTGAAGCCATCCTGCGCTTTTGCGGCCAGCTCCCAAAAAAGCGACTTGTAAGATGGAGCTTCAGGGCACTGCAATTCACAAACCTGCAGAGTTATAAATGTTAACTCTCGTCCACAAATATATTGAGGGAAGGCAAAGAAGAGGATTTGAAATCAAGGCAGAATTGCAGGAAACAGATTTCAGGAGGTAGATTCGAATCGCCTTTAAAGCACATGAAAAGGGGCAAAACGTTGACAATGATGCCCTTGGCCAAAAAGGGCGTATGCGTTTTTTCCTGAATATATTCAGGAAAAAACGCATACGCCCTTTTTGGCCAACCAAGCAACCTGGAAAGGCAAATCAGCGCTACAAAGAAGTCTCGCTTCCCATCGGTCAAAAGGGCCATGCTGAAAAAAGTGTCAAAACCAGAAATGCAGGACAGGCCATGGAGAAATGGGAGCCTTGCTACACTGATGGGCGGGATGTAAATTGCCAACAGCCACTCTGGAGAAGTGTACGGTGTGTCCTGAAACATCTAAAAAACACAGCTTAGAGAGCATAGGGCACTTCCACGCATGGGGGGATAAAGTGGGAAAATTGAAAATCAGCAAGACACAAGCACCCCAAAGTTTAGGGCTGCTCTGTTGACAAGGACCTCCACTTCATTCCACCTTAAATATCCCAGGAAAGCGAAAAATGGATCAAAAAGTTGTGGTCCTTATGTACAATGGAATATCACTCAGCCATGAAATCAATGTCATAAGGCTAGTAGCAGCATGATGAGTGGATTTAGGTAAGACGATTCTAAGTGAAATAAGTCACACAGAAAAGGACACTTCTCGTAAGGTGTCACTTATAGAGGGAATGTAAAAACCGTTACACTTGAACTGAATTACAAAACAGAACAGAGTCACACATGCAGAAAACACACTATGGCTGCTTAACGGGAAAGGTGAGGTGGGGTGATACATAAAACAAGAGCTTCAAATTAGCTCAGATACCGTTCCATAAACCCAATATGTAATAGACAAGACCTACTCCTTGCTCAGAGAACTGGACTCAACACGCCCGATTCACCGCACAAGAATATATCTGACTAGTAATAATCTTAAAACCTATGTATTGATATCTCTCTGTTAGTGTGTCAAGTGGGTGTAAAGCGGCATAAACACAGCCGTGAAAAGCAGCTAAACCCCATTATAAAAATAAATTACTTTTAAAAACCCATGAAACAAAGACAGGGAAAGAGAGAGAAATTCTTACACAATTCGTTCAGGGGCTGTGATGCAACCTGGATTGACCATATCTAGACCCACAGCTGGATGAGACATAAGGGTGGACACTCTTGGGGCTGAGAGGTTTGGTGAGGTTGGGTGAGCAAACGCAGACCCTTTAAAGTAATACTGCGTGCTACCCATCGCATGGGTCCCAAATCTCCAGGTTCAAGGGCATCTTCCTACATCGAAAACATGCATGAGAAACCCAGAAGATGGTACACCGTGTGATGGGGAAAGGTTTCTAAAACGCACCTCATTTCTCATCTCCTTGTGCTCGGGTTCGCCATTCCAGCCACTTTACCAGCAATCTCCCTTCTTGGAGCCTCAGCACCTTTAACCTCCTGTTCCGTACAGGTTGCAATTTTTCCTGAGGATGAACGGGAAGACGGGGAACCAATGAGAGACTAGCTCTTGGTGTTGGGACAGGCACAGGTCACTCTATTTTCCCATCAGGAAGAAGAATTAACCACAGGCTCAGCCTGCCCCCCGGAACCAGAACAGGGCCTGAAGCCATCCTGCGCTTTTGCGGCCAGCTCCCAAAAAAGCGACTTGTAAAATGGAGCTTCAGGGCACTGCAATTCACAAACCTGCAGAGTTATAAATGATAACTCTCGTCCACAAATATATTGAGGGAAGGCAAAGAAGAGGATTTGAAATCAAGGCAGAATTGCAGGAAACAGATTTCAGGAGGTAGATTCGAATCGCCTTTAAAGCACATGAAAAGCGGCAAAACGTTGACAATGATGCCCTTGGCCAAAAAGGGCGTATGCGTTTTTTCCTGAATATATTCAGGAAAAAACGCATACGCCCTTTTTGGCCAACCAAGCAACCTGGAAAGGCAAATCAGCGCTACAAAGAAGTCTCGCTTCCCATCGGTCAAGAGGGCCATGCTGAAAAAAGTGTCAAAACCAGAAATGCAGGACAGGCCATGGAGAAATGGGAGCCTTGCTACACTGATGGGCGGGATGTAAATTGCCAACAGCCACTCTGGAGAAGTGTACGGTGTGTCCTGAAACATCTAAAAAACACAGCTTAGAGAGCATAGGGCACTTCCACGCATGGGGGGATAAAGTGGGAAAATTGAAAATCAGCAAGACACAAGCACCCCAAAGTTTAGGGCTGCTCTGTTGACAAGGACCTCCACTTCATTCCACCTTAAATATCCCAGGAAAGCGAAAAATGGATCAAAAAGTTGTGGTCCTTATGTACAATGGAATATCACTCAGCCATGAAATCAATGTCATAAGGCTAGTAGCAGCATGATGAGTGGATTTAGGTAAGACGATTCTAAGTGAAATAAGTCACACAGAAAAGGACACTTCTCATAAGGTGTCACTTATAGAGGGAATGTAAAAACCGTTACACTTGAACTGAATTACAAAACAGAACAGAGTCACACATGCAGAAAACACACTATGGCTGCTTAACGGGAAAGGTGAGGTGGGGTGATACATAAAACAAGAGCTTCAAATTAGCTCAGATACCATTCCATAAACCCAATATGTAATAGACAAGACCTACTCCTTGCTCAGAGAACTGGACTCAACACGCCCGATTCACCGCACAAGAATATATCTGACTAGTAATAATCTTAAAACCTATGTATTGATATCTCTCTGTTAGTGTGTCAAGTGTGTGTAAAGCGGCATAAACACAGCCGTGAAAAGCAGCTAAACCCCATTATAAAACTAAATTACTTTTAAAAACCCATGAAACAAAGACAGGGAAAGAGAGAGAAATTCTTACACAATTCGTTCAGGGGCTGTGATGCAACCTGGATTGACCATATCTAGACCCACAGCTGGATGAGACATAAGGGTGGACACTCTTGGGGCTGAGAGGTTTGGTGAGGTTGTGTGAGCAAACGCAGACCCTTTAAAGTAATACTGCGTGCTACCCATCGCATGGGTCCCAAATCTCCAGGTTCAAGGGCATCTTCCTACATCGAAAACATGCATGAGAAACCCAGAAGAGGGTACACCGTGTGATGGGGAAAGGTTTCTAAAACGCACCTCATTTCTCATCTCCTTGTGCTCGGGTTCGCCATTCCAGCCACTTTACCAGCAATCTCCCTACTTGGAACCTCAGCACCTTTAACCTCCTGTTCCGAACAGGTTGCAATTTGTCCTGAGGATGAACGGGAAGACGGGGAACCAATGAGAGACTAGCTCTTGGTGTTGGGACAGGCACAGGTCACTCTATTTTCCCATCAGGAAGAAGAATTAACCACAGGCTCAGCCTGCCCCCCGGAACCAGAACAGGGCCTGAAGCCATCCTGCGCTTTTGCGGAAAGCTCCCAAAAAAGCGAGTTGTAAAATGGAGCGTCAGGGCACTGCAATTCACAAACCTGCAGAGTTATAAATGATAACTCTCGTCCACAAATATATTGAGGGAAGGCAAAGAAGAGGATTTGAAATCAAGGCAGAATTGCAGGAAACAGATTTCAGGAGGTAGATTCGAATCGCCTTTAAAGCACATGAAAAGGGGCAAAACGTTGACAATGATGCCCTTGGCCAAAAAGGGCGTATGCGTTTTTTCCTGAATATATTCAGGAAAAAACGCATACGCCCTTTTTGGCCAACCAAGCAACCTGGAAAGGCAAATCAGCGCTACAAAGAAGTCTCGCTTCCCATCGGTCAAAAGGGCCATGCTGAAAAAAGTGTCAAAACCAGAAATGCAGGACAGGCCATGGAGAAATGGGAGCCTTGCTACACTGATGGGCGGGATGTAAATTGCCAACAGCCACTCTGGAGAAGTGTACGGTGTGTCCTGAAACATCTAAAAAACACAGCTTAGAGAGCATAGGGCACTTCCACGCATGGGGGGATAAAGTGGGAAAATTGAAAATCAGCAAGACACAAGCACCCCAAAGTTTAGGGCTGCTCTGTTGACAAGGACCTCCACTTCATTCCACCTTAAATATCCCAGGAAAGCGAAAAATGGATCAAAAAGTTGTGGTCCTTATGTACAATGGAATATCACTCAGCCATGAAATCAATGTCATAAGGCTAGTAGCAGCATGATGAGTGGATTTAGGTAAGACGATTCTAAGTGAAATAAGTCACACAGAAAAGGACACTTCTCGTAAGGTGTCACTTATAGAGGGAATGTAAAAACCGTTACACTTGAACTGAATTACAAAACAGAACAGAGTCACACATGCAGAAAACACACTATGGCTGCTTAACGGGAAAGGTGAGGTGGGGTGATACATAAAACAAGAGCTTCAAATTAGCTCAGATACCGTTCCATAAACCCAATATGTAATAGACAAGACCTACTCCTTGCTCAGAGAACTGGACTCAACACGCCCGATTCACCGCACAAGAATATATCTGACTAGTAATAATCTTAAAACCTATGTATTGATATCTCTCTGTTAGTGTGTCAAGTGGGTGTAAAGCGGCATAAACACAGCCGTGAAAAGCAGCTAAACCCCATTATAAAAATAAATTACTTTTAAAAACCCATGAAACAAAGACAGGGATAGAGAGAGAAATTCTTACACAATTCGTTCAGGGGCTGTGATGCAACCTGGATTGACCATATCTAGACCCACAGCTGGATGAGACATAAGGGTGGACACTCTTGGGGCTGAGAGGTTTGGTGAGGTTGGGTGAGCAAACGCAGACCCTTTAAAGTAATACTGCGTGCTACCCATCGCATGGGTCCCAAATCTCCAGGTTCAAGGGCATCTTCCTACATCGAAAACATGCATGAGAAACCCAGAAGATGGTACACCGTGTGATGGGGAAAGGTTTCTAAAACGCACCTCATTTCTCATCTCCTTGTGCTCGGGTTCGCCATTCCAGCCACTTTACCAGCAATCTCCCTACTTGGAGCCTCAGCACCTTTAACCTCCTGTTCCGTACAGGTTGCAATTTGTCCTGAGGATGAACGGGAAGACGGGGAACCAATGAGAGACTAGCTCTTGGTGTTGGGACAGGCACAGGTCACTCTATTTTCCCATCAGGAAGAAGAATTAACCACAGGCTCAGCCTGCCCCCCGGAACCAGAACAGGGCCTGAAGCCATCCTGCGCTTTTGCGGCCAGCTCCCAAAAAAGCGACTTGTAAAATGGAGCTTCAGGGCACTGCAATTCACAAACCTGCAGAGTTATAAATGATAACTCTCGTCCACAAATATATTGAGGGAAGGCAAAGAAGAGGATTTGAAATCAAGGCAGAATTGCAGGAAACAGATTTCAGGAGGTAGATTCGAATCGCCTTTAAAGCACATGAAAAGCGGCAAAACGTTGACAATGATGCCCTTGGCCAAAAAGGGCGTATGCGTTTTTTCCTGAATATATTCAGGAAAAAACGCATACGCCCTTTTTGGCCAACCAAGCAACCTGGAAAGGCAAATCAGCGCTACAAAGAAGTCTCGCTTCCCATCGGTCAAGAGGGCCATGCTGAAAAAAGTGTCAAAACCAGAAATGCAGGACAGGCCATGGAGAAATGGGAGCCTTGCTACACTGATGGGCGGGATGTAAATTGCCAACAGCCACTCTGGAGAAGTGTACGGTGTGTCCTGAAACATCTAAAAAACACAGCTTAGAGAGCATAGGGCACTTCCACGCATGGGGGGATAAAGTGGGAAAATTGAAAATCAGCAAGACACAAGCACCCCAAAGTTTAGGGCTGCTCTGTTGACAAGGACCTCCACTTCATTCCACCTTAAATATCCCAGGAAAGCGAAAAATGGATCAAAAAGTTGTGGTCCTTATGTACAATGGAATATCACTCAGCCATGAAATCAATGTCATAAGGCTAGTAGCAGCATGATGAGTGGATTTAGGTAAGACGATTCTAAGTGAAATAAGTCACACAGAAAAGGACACTTCTCGTAAGGTGTCACTTATAGAGGGAATGTAAAAACCGTTACACTTGAACTGAATTACAAAACAGAACAGAGTCACACATGCAGAAAACACACTATGGCTGCTTAACGGGAAAGGTGAGGTGGGGTGATACATAAAACAAGAGCTTCAAATTAGCTCAGATACCGTTCCATAAACCCAATATGTAATAGACAAGACCTACTCCTTGCTCAGAGAACTGGACTCAACACGCCCGATTCACCGCACAAGAATATATCTGACTAGTAATAATCTTAAAACCTATGTATTGATATCTCTCTGTTAGTGTGTCAAGTGGGTGTAAAGCGGCATAAACACAGCCGTGAAAAGCAGCTAAACCCCATTATAAAAATAAATTACTTTTAAAAACCCATGAAACAAAGACAGGGAAAGAGAGAGAAATTCTTACACAATTCGTTCAGGGGCTGTGATGCAACCTGGATTGACCATATCTAGACCCACAGCTGGATGAGACATAAGGGTGGACACTCTTGGGGCTGAGAGGTTTGGTGAGGTTGGGTGAGCAAACGCAGACCCTTTAAAGTAATACTGCGTGCTACCCATCGCATGGGTCCCAAATCTCCAGGTTCAAGGGCATCTTCCTACATCGAAAACATGCATGAGAAACCCAGAAGATGGTACACCGTGTGATGGGGAAAGGTTTCTAAAACGCACCTCATTTCTCATCTCCTTGTGCTCGGGTTCGCCATTCCAGCCACTTTACCAGCAATCTCCCTACTTGGAGCCTCAACACCTTTAACCTCCTGTTCCGTACAGGTTGCAATTTGTCCTGAGGATGAACGGGAAGACGGGGAACCAATGAGAGACTAGCTCTTGGTGTTGGGACAGGCACAGGTCACTCTATTTTCCCATCAGGAAGAAGAATTAACCACAGGCTCAGCCTGCCCCCCGGAACCAGAACAGGGCCTGAAGCCATCCTGCGCTTTTGCGGCCAGCTCCCAAAAAAGCGACTTGTAAAATGGAGCTTCAGGGCACTGCAATTCACAAACCTGCAGAGTTATAAATGATAACTCTCGTCCACAAATATATTGAGGGAAGGCAAAGAAGAGGATTTGAAATCAAGGCAGAATTGCAGGAAACAGATTTCAGGAGGTAGATTCGAATCGCCTTTAAAGCACATGAAAAGCGGCAAAACGTTGACAATGATGCCCTTGGCCAAAAAGGGCGTATGCGTTTTTTCCTGAATATATTCAGGAAAAAACGCATACGCCCTTTTTGGCCAACCAAGCAACCTGGAAAGGCAAATCAGCGCTACAAAGAAGTCTCGCTTCCCATCGGTCAAGAGGGCCATGCTGAAAAAAGTGTCAAAACCAGAAATGCAGGACAGGCCATGGAGAAATGGGAGCCTTGCTACACTGATGGGCGGGATGTAAATTGCCAACAGCCACTCTGGAGAAGGGTACGGTGTGTCCTGAAACATCTAAAAAACACAGCTTAGAGAGCATAGGGCACTTCCACGCATGGGGGGATAAAGTGGGAAAATTGAAAATCAGCAAGACACAAGCACCCCAAAGTTTAGGGCTGCTCTGTTGACAAGGACCTCCACTTCATTCCACCTTAAATATCCCAGGAAAGCGAAAAATGGATCAAAAAGTTGTGGTCCTTATGTACAATGGAATATCACTCAGCCATGAAATCAATGTCATAAGGCTAGTAGCAGCATGATGAGTGGATTTAGGTAAGACGATTCTAAGTGAAATAAGTCACACAGAAAAGGACACTTCTCATAAGGTGTCACTTATAGAGGGAATGTAAAAACCGTTACACTTGAACTGAATTACAAAACAGAACAGAGTCACACATGCAGAAAACACACTATGGCTGCTTAACGGGAAAGGTGAGGTGGGGTGATACATAAAACAAGAGCTTCAAATTAGCTCAGATACCGTTCCATAAACCCAATATGTAATAGACAAGACCTACTCCTTGCTCAGAGAACTGGACTCAACACGCCCGATTCACCGCACAAGAATATATCTGACTAGTAATAATCTTAAAACCTATGTATTGATATCTCTCTGTTAGTGTGTCAAGTGTGTGTAAAGCGGCATAAACACAGCCGTGAAAAGCAGCTAAACCCCATTATAAAACTAAATTACTTTTAAAAACCCATGAAACAAAGACAGGGAAAGAGAGAGAAATTCTTACACAATTCGTTCAGGGGCTGTGATGCAACCTGGATTGACCATATCTAGACCCACAGCTGGATGAGACATAAGGGTGGACACTCTTGGGGCTGAGAGGTTTGGTGAGGTTGTGTGAGCAAATGCAGACCCTTTAAAGTAATACTGCGTGCTACCCATCGCATGGGTCCCAAATCTCCAGGTTCAAGGGCATCTTCCTACATCGAAAACATGCATGAGAAACCCAGAAGAGGGTACACCGTGTGATGGGGAAAGGTTTCTAAAACGCACCTCATTTCTCATCTCCTTGTGCTCGGGTTCGCCATTCCAGCCACTTTACTAGCAATCTCCCTACTTGGAACCTCAGCACCTTTAACCTCCTGTTCCGAACAGGTTGCAATTTGTCCTGAGGATGAACGGGAAGACGGGGAACCAATGAGAGACTAGCTCTTGGTGTTGGGACAGGCACAGGTCACTCTATTTTCCCATCAGGAAGAAGAATTAACCACAGGCTCAGCCTGCCCCCCGGAACCAGAACAGGGCCTGAAGCCATCCTGCGCTTTTGCGGACAGCTCCCAAAAAAGCGAGTTGTAAAATGGAGCGTCAGGGCACTGCAATTCACAAACCTGCAGAGTTATAAATGATAACTCTCGTCCACAAATATATTGAGGGAAGGCAAAGAAGAGGATTTGAAATCAAGGCAGAATTGCAGGAAACAGATTTCAGGAGGTAGATTCGAATCGCCTTTAAAGCACATGAAAAGCGGCAAAACGTTGACAATGATGCCCTTGGCCAAAAAGGGCGTATGTGTTTGTTCCTGAATATATTCAGGAAAAAACGCATACGCCATTTTTTTGGCCAACCAAGCAACCTGGAAAGGCAAATCAGCGCTACAAAGAAGTCTCGCTTCCCATCGGTCAAAAGGGCCATGCTGAAAAAAGTGTCAAAACCAGAAATGCAGGACAGGCCATGGAGAAATGGGAGCCTTGCTACACTGATGGGCGGGATGTAAATTGCCAACAGCCACTCTGGAGAAGGGTACGGTGTGTCCTGAAACATCTAAAAAACACAGCTTAGAGAGCATAGGGCACTTCCACGCATGGGGGGATAAAGTGGGAAAATTGAAAATCAGCAAGACACAAGCACCCCAAAGTTTAGGGCTGCTCTGTCGACAAGGACCTCCACTTCATTCCACCTTAAATATCCCAGGAAAGCGAAAAATGGATCAAAAAGTTGTGGTCCTTATGTACAATGGAATATCACTCAGCCATGAAATCAATGTCATAAGGCTAGTAGCAGCATGATGAGTGGATTTAGGTAAGACGATTCTAAGTGAAATAAGTCACACAGAAAAGGACACTTCTCATAAGGTGTCACTTATAGAGGGAATGTAAAAACCGTTACACTTGAACTGAATTACAAAACAGAACAGAGTCACACATGCAGAAAACACACTATGGCTGCTTAACGGGAAAGGTGAGGTGGGGTGATACATAAAACAAGAGCTTCAAATTAGCTCAGATACCGTTCCATAAACCCAATATGTAATAGACAAGACCTACTCCTTGCTCAGAGAACTGGACTCAACACGCCCGATTCACCGCACAAGAATATATCTGACTAGTAATAATCTTAAAACCTATGTATTGATATCTCTCTGTTAGTGTGTCAAGTGGGTGTAAAGCGGCATAAACACAGCCGTGAAAAGCAGCTAAACCCCATTATAAAACTAAATTACTTTTAAAAACCCATGAAACAAAGACAGGGAAAGAGAGAGAAATTCTTACACAATTCGTTCAGGGGCTGTGATGCAACCTGGATTGACCATATCTAGACCCACAGCTGGATGAGACATAACGGTGGACACTCTTGGGGCTGAGAGGTTTGGTGAGGTTGGGTGAGCAAACGCAGACCCTTTAAAGTAATACTGCGTGCTACCCATCGCATGGGTCCCAAATCTCCAGGTTCAAGGGCATCTTCCTACATCGAAAACATGCATGAGAAACCCAGAAGATGGTACACCGTGTGATGGGGAAAGGTTTCTAAAACGCACCTCATTTCTCATCTCCTTGTGCTCGGGTTCGCCATTCCAGCCACTTTACCAGCAATCTCCCTTCTTGGAGCCTCAGCACCTTTAACCTCCTGTTCCGTACAGGTTGCAATTTTTCCTGAGGATGAACGGGAAGACGGGGAACCAATGAGAGACTAGCTCTTGGTGTTGGGACAGGCACAGGTCACTCTATTTTCCCATCAGGAAGAAGAATTAACCACAGGCTCAGCCTGCCCCCCGGAACCAGAACAGGGCCTGAAGCCATCCTGCGCTTTTGCGGCCAGCTCCCAAAAAAGCGACTTGTAAAATGGAGCTTCAGGGCACGGCAATTCACAAACCTGCAGAGTTATAAATGATAACTCTCGTCCACAAATATATTGAGGGAAGGCAAAGAAGAGGATTTGAAATCAAGGCAGAATTGCAGGAAACAGATTTCAGGAGGTAGATTCGAATCGCCTTTAAAGCACATGAAAAGCGGCAAAACGTTGACAATGATGCCCTTGGCCAAAAAGGGCGTATGCGTTTTTTCCTGAATATATTCAGGAAAAAACGCATACGCCCTTTTTGGCCAACCAAGCAACCTGGAAAGGCAAATCAGCGCTACAAAGAAGTCTCGCTTCCCATCGGTCAAGAGGGCCATGCTGAAAAAAGTGTCAAAACCAGAAATGCAGGACAGGCCATGGAGAAATGGGAGCCTTGCTACACTGATGGGCGGGATGTAAATTGCCAACAGCCACTCTGGAGAAGTGTACGGTGTGTCCTGAAACATCTAAAAAACACAGCTTAGAGAGCATAGGGCACTTCCACGCATGGGGGGATAAAGTGGGAAAATTGAAAATCAGCAAGACACAAGCACCCCAAAGTTTAGGGCTGCTCTGTTGACAAGGACCTCCACTTCATTCCACCTTAAATATCCCAGGAAAGCGAAAAATGGATCAAAAAGTTGTGGTCCTTATGTACAATGGAATATCACTCAGCCATGAAATCAATGTCATAAGGCTAGTAGCAGCATGATGAGTGGATTTAGGTAAGACGATTCTAAGTGAAATAAGTCACACAGAAAAGGACACTTCTCATAAGGTGTCACTTATAGAGGGAATGTAAAAACCGTTACACTTGAACTGAATTACAAAACAGAACAGAGTCACACATGCAGAAAACACACTATGGCTGCTTAACGGGAAAGGTGAGGTGGGGTGATACATAAAACAAGAGCTTCAAATTAGCTCAGATACCATTCCATAAACCCAATATGTAATAGACAAGACCTACTCCTTGCTCAGAGAACTGGACTCAACACGCCCGATTCACCGCACAAGAATATATCTGACTAGTAATAATCTTAAAACCTATGTATTGATATCTCTCTGTTAGTGTGTCAAGTGTGTGTAAAGCGGCATAAACACAGCCGTGAAAAGCAGCTAAACCCCATTATAAAACTAAATTACTTTTAAAAACCCATGAAACAAAGACAGGGAAAGAGAGAGAAATTCTTACACAATTCGTTCAGGGGCTGTGATGCAACCTGGATTGACCATATCTAGACCCACAGCTGGATGAGACATAAGGGTGGACACTCTTGGGGCTGAGAGGTTTGGTGAGGTTGTGTGAGCAAACGCAGACCCTTTAAAGTAATACTGCGTGCTACCCATCGCATGGGTCCCAAATCTCCAGGTTCAAGGGCATCTTCCTACATCGAAAACATGCATGAGAAACCCAGAAGAGGGTACACCGTGTGATGGGGAAAGGTTTCTAAAACGCACCTCATTTCTCATCTCCTTGTGCTCGGGTTCGCCATTCCAGCCACTTTACCAGCAATCTCCCTACTTGGAACCTCAGCACCTTTAACCTCCTGTTCCGAACAGGTTGCAATTTGTCCTGAGGATGAACGGGGAAGACGGGGAACCAATGAGAGACTAGCTCTTGGTGTTGGGACAGGCACAGGTCACTCTATTTTCCCATCAGGAAGAAGAATTAACCACAGGCTCAGCCTGCCCCCCCGGAACCAGAACAGGGCCTGAAGCCATCCTGCGCTTTTGCGGAAAGCTCCCAAAAAAGCGAGTTGTAAAATGGAGCGTCAGGGCACTGCAATTCACAAACCTGCAGAGTTATAAATGATAACTCTCGTCCACAAATATATTGAGGGAAGGCAAAGAAGAGGATTTGAAATCAAGGCAGAATTGCAGGAAACAGATTTCAGGAGGTAGATTCGAATCGCCTTTAAAGCACATGAAAAGGGGCAAAACGTTGACAATGATGCCCTTGGCCAAAAAGGGCGTATGCGTTTTTTCCTGAATATATTCAGGAAAAAACGCATACGCCCTTTTTGGCCAACCAAGCAACCTGGAAAGGCAAATCAGCGCTACAAAGAAGTCTCGCTTCCCATCGGTCAAAAGGGCCATGCTGAAAAAAGTGTCAAAACCAGAAATGCAGGACAGGCCATGGAGAAATGGGAGCCTTGCTACACTGATGGGCGGGATGTAAATTGCCAACAGCCACTCTGGAGAAGTGTACGGTGTGTCCTGAAACATCTAAAAAACACAGCTTAGAGAGCATAGGGCACTTCCACGCATGGGGGGATAAAGTGGGAAAATTGAAAATCAGCAAGACACAAGCACCCCAAAGTTTAGGGCTGCTCTGTTGACAAGGACCTCCACTTCATTCCACCTTAAATATCCCAGGAAAGCGAAAAATGGATCAAAAAGTTGTGGTCCTTATGTACAATGGAATATCACTCAGCCATGAAATCAATGTCATAAGGCTAGTAGCAGCATGATGAGTGGATTTAGGTAAGACGATTCTAAGTGAAATAAGTCACACAGAAAAGGACACTTCTCGTAAGGTGTCACTTATAGAGGGAATGTAAAAACCGTTACACTTGAACTGAATTACAAAACAGAACAGAGTCACACATGCAGAAAACACACTATGGCTGCTTAACGGGAAAGGTGAGGTGGGGTGATACATAAAACAAGAGCTTCAAATTAGCTCAGATACCGTT